>NC_047154.1:6060572-6660850 GCF_009819705.1 Hippoglossus hippoglossus | reverse complement strand
CTCGTCCTCTCTTCTTTGGGAGGGTGCTGGGAGAGGGGCCTGAGCAACATATGACACCGGGGTTCAGAGGTTGCCAACACACTATGATGTTAAGACAGACACTCACACACACAGATGGGAGAGGCCTCCAACATGCCAGACTAGGAGCTCAATGTCAAACACAGCTTTTTTTAAACACAGAGCAAAAAAACAACAAAAAACCAGGAGTGAAGCTAAAAAATCCGAGCAACTTGTCATCACCTTCTACAGCCTACTGACCGGTTTATGTTTAACAGCTGGTTTCCTCTCCGCTGGCTTTTTGGCTGCATCTGACAACTTCTTCGCAGTTAAAGGCACTCCGTATTTGGTGGCTGGTTTTGTGATCTTCTGGGCTGGGGCGAGTGGTATGGACCCAGCAGCAGAACGCTTGGCTGCTCATACAAGTGAAAAAAACAGCAGAGACTGTGTGTGACCATGCTGACTAACAATAATAACTTTATTTGTATAGCACTTATCTAAACAAGGTTACAAAGTGCTTCACACAAAAGTCCATGGCAAAAATAAAAATTAATAAGTAAGATAAATACTGCAATTGAAAAAGCAAAGCTTGAAAATTACTGCAAATGGTGGTGATCAAAAACTGCTCCATCCTGCCTGAGAGACACGTACTTGATCAGATATCTCATGACAGATGGTAATACCAGGTCTGAATGGGTCTGTCTTCCACCATCTGTAGTGGTGTGATTTTGCTATCTAAAATTGTCCCAAATAGTTAACTATTTAATTTGGCACAAAATGTCAGGACAATGCAAGACCAAGACTCATTCGTAGGTGAGGGAGGTATGGGTGGAAGCCAACAGTCTTTTACAGCTCTAAATCTCTCTCTGTACTTGCAGTACTCATGTTAAAGCAGTGTAGGATTTCAACAAATACCTCTCATAAGAGTACTATAGTATATTGAGGAATTCAGTTGTCCCACACACACTTTTTTTCAAAATAAATTTTAGTCCATTTAAAAAATCCTTGAATTATATAAAACATACAGGGGCTCCAAGTTTTAAAAAGTATCCTCACATTTCAAATTCAGCTGCAGTGTTTACTTACCCGGTGCTCCCTGCAACACGCCCACTTTAGGCTGCTTGAGAAGGAAAGTGTGGCGGAATTCCTGAGCAATGAGCTGGAATCAGTAGAGAATTCAATTAAAATGCATTTACAGCCTAGATGAGGTAAAATTCTGACTGAATCAAACAACAAGTTGTACCTGTGGTGTGAGGAATCTCTCTATCCTACAGGACAAGTAAGGTTTGTCGAGGACAGTGCTGACTGACGGCCTTTCTCTGGGGTTGCGCTTAAACAGCTGTGCCAAGAGAGAGCGGAGTTCTTGGGAGTAGTGAAGAGACACAGGAGGATATGAGCCGCGAATGATCTTCAGGACTAGGTTCTTCATGTTGCCAGCCTCAAACTGTGAAGCAGAGCAGAGCAGTATGAAGATATCACTGAGGGCAACCAAGTAGTCATACTGTGTGGAGTAATGGTGTGATTAAAAATTTTAAGAAACACATATTTGATAATAATGAGGCACTCAAGACTGATGACACATTCTTTGAAACTTAGCTTGTTAACCCTTAAACATGCAGAATATATAAGGAAGAAACTAAAATCAGTATGTGAGAGAAAGCACTACAGTGCTACATAAGAAACATTATATCCACATTATTTAGTAAACCACTCACACACGGAATACTTACTGCATGCTTAAGAGTGCACATTTCATACAGGACACACCCTAGGGCCCAAATATCACTGCAGATGGAGGGAGAGTAGGGAAAGTAAGAGGAGAGAGCATAAAAATGGATTGTGCAGGGGAAAAGTTCAGGGGTAGGTTTACAGTACATCCATTCATTAATGTATCACTCATTTGCAATTCCGAGGAGAAAAATGAATTGATAGCTGAGAAAACTCCACATTGAACATTGAGTTGTCGGTTCATTAAATTAATTGGCTGTAACTAAAGTGGATTAGATTACAGACACATGTTAAAAGAAAATCAATACTCGCTTGCTGTTGCAGATATACACAGGCAGGCTCACTCGATAAAGCAGAGACATGACACCTTTACATCACCCAGGAGCCACCGACTCTAACTCACTAACATTAACTCGTGCATGACTCATTGTTCAATGGGGGAAAGTGCTTGTCCTCAGGATAACAATTACATATCCATTTATACCACATATACTACAAATACAACAAAGTGGTCCAGAGCATCAAGTTATTACCTTTTGTTGTTGTATGGTTTATTTTCGCAAATCTCTGGTGATAGGTAATATGGTGTTCCTATACAAGTCCTTGCCAGCTCTACAGTGCTGAAAATGAGAAGAGAATGAAAAGCAAATTGTTAATTAACTATTCCCTAATCTTGGCTTTAGAGGGATCTGCTGATCTATTTAGATGACATAGGTACAAACCTATTTAGAACCCTTGCTATTCCAAAGTCCCCAAGTTGTACAGTCCCATCCTTTGTTAAAAAAATATTCTGTGAAGAAACAGATTTCTATTATAAATGACAAATCATTGCCTGTAATCACTGAGGAAGGATACTGTGGTGCATAGAGCAATACCTGTGATTTGATGTCCCTGTGCAGTATTTTACGATCATGAACATGCTTCAGTGCCAGGCAAATCTGCACAAACCAGTCCATGATCTAGGCAAAGGAAAAAATGGTAAACACATATTACACAGTATCAACTTTCCCTGTCTATTAACATTTGCAAATCTAATGACAACTAAGGTAAATTGCAGAAGCATAAAAATAGTCTAAATAGATGTCAAAGACTGGTGAGTATGGAAGTCTAGAATAGCATCAGTTAAGATGCAATATCAATGCGATATACATGATGAACCCTTTTTCAGCCTGTCATCTAGTACGTCTTGGAAGCTCATAGTGGTCTCAAAAAGTTAATGGCTTACTTGATCTTCTGAGAACAGTACTCCTTTCTGAGAGTTGATCTTCTTGAAGAGGTCTCCGCCCTCACAGTAGTCCATCACAATAAACAGACAGCCCGCTTCTGAAAAGTGTAGAATTCAGAGTCAAGTAATATTATAATCATTATATTGAGTGCATTGGGAAATAAGGGCAGAGGATCATCGCTGTGGTTCTTTCGAAGATCTTAAGTGATTTATTTATTCATGTGAATACCTTCAAAAGAATCCTTATACTGGACAATGTTGGGGTGACTCATTTTGGCAAGAACAGCGACTTCTTTTCGAGATTCCTGCCTCTCTCTGTTTGGCATCTGTCAAAGTTAAAGGGAAAGAGGATGGATGAAGGAGCTTGGTAGTGAAAGGGAGCTCATGTTAATGGTTACATGTAAAGCTTGTGAAATAATGTGCATAAGACTTACTCCAGATATGCCAATCTCCTTGATGACATACTGGTGTCCATCCTCTTTTGATTTGACAAGGAGGGCTTTTCCAAATGAGCCTTCCCCGATTTTCTTCAGCTTTTCGTACTTGTCCATGTTACTGGAATGAGTGGCGCCTCGTGCTGGGTCTGCAGAGAGATGAAGCTAATTATGTATTCGAAACGATACGGTTCTATCATATAGCTGCGGTAGTTTTGTAAAAGGCAATAATTTCAGATTGTCAGATTTACCTTTAGCTTCAGCGTACCCTCAGGTTCGGCTTTTAACGTTATTGTGATTAAAAGACGTGATACAACTAAAGATTATTATTTTCAACAACCAGTTCGACAGAGCTTAAATATGATGGTAACACAACTGTTCCTGGTCTCCCCTCTTGTCTCCTCGCTTCCCCATTTTTCTCCCCTCACCCCAACCGGTCGAGGCAGATGGCCGCCCACACTGAGTCTGGTTCTGCTGGTTGATTTCTCTCCACAGTCGCCAAAGTACTTGCTCATTGTGGGAACCGCTGGGTTTCTCTACACATGTTAAGGCCTCGACCATAATATGTTGTGATTTGGTGCTTAAAATGGAACTGAATTGAAAACCTTTTCGTTTTTTGTCATGGATTTTGTGAAGCACTTTGTAACCATGTTTAGATCAGTGCTATACAAGCAAAGTTATTATTATATTATAGTATTGTTGTTGTTGTTGTTAAGTTCAGACATGTCGCTGGTGTGCCCTCCCCATCGAGCTGCCCTGTCACACAGAGCAGTGTGTTTTGTCTCAGGCTGTGATGCTGGGACACAACACACAGTACCGCGGGTAGCAACATTGCTAACGGTACCGTGGCCGCACGGAGAGAGCAGCCCGCCGTACATTAAATACACACACTGTAAGTAAACGACACGCATGCTGCTGACATTATCGAGGCTCACTTGGTAGCAGCGAATACAAGTATTTATGTGTCTGGTACTTTTCTTACCATTAGTCTGTTTCACTGCCGTATCAGAGCTGCTGGGACCTGCTGCCGCTCCTCGCGCTCTCAACCTAACTCAGCTCTCTTTTGCTGCATTTCCATTGGCCGTCTTCCTATTTCTCGACCGCGCATTGGTTTATACAGCTGCCAGTCAACTTCCGTGGTGAATAAGGGGCCTAGTCAGTGTGGACGTTTCTCTTACCATGGCAACCCGTGTAGCAACCACAGGTCGACTGCGGAAGTGTGGCGACGGTGACAGCGAGCTGAACACCGTCTCATTCGCTTCTACTGCCGACGTTTGAAAATCAAATTAACCTAAAGCTATGGAGGATATGTTTGCTCCTAATTAAAATCAAATGTCCAAATGGGAAATTGAAAGAGCTACAATTAAAGAAAGAAGGACCATACATGTAGTTGAGCAAAACTATGACATGCATTCAGAAAATGTAAAAAAAAGAGAGAAAACTATATTAATTTACTGCACGAACAACAAATGACAAACAAGTTGAATATGTGCAGATAATAAAATTCACGTTAGGTGTGCGGTGTTTTTTCAGATGGCCCTGTAGAAATATCGAGCTTCACACATCTGTCCTGTCAATATCTCCTCTCCAATATCTTCCAGGCTGGTCTAAGTTACATAAGTAGAGTTTGCTCTGAGGTTTATGTTCCTCGTGTAGGTGTGGTTTCAAACGTAAAAGCCTTATAACGACTTTCCAAATATGTATTTTTAAAAGGTCGATCTCAGAGCTTCACTGTTTGAGCCCACGTTTGTGGCTCGGCGGTCACGTGGGCAGCAGCAGCACACGCCTCCTTGTTGACTGTGTCGGGGACTGTGTGTGTGGATGACGCACTGAGGCTCAGCGCGAAGATGGCTCCCTTCCCGGACGAGGTGGATGTTTTCACTGGCCCCCACTGGCGAATGAAGCAGCTGGTGGGCTTATACTGCGAAAAGGTGAATACAAACGACCGTCCGTGGTTAACTTGCAGTTTTACAGCGGGATGTATGACGCGTGTGGCCCACGGACGAGTGGACGCCACATAGCGCGCTAGCGAGCTAGCTTGGCTACTCGGGAACCGTTCGGTGTCTCCGTGGTCCGACTCGTGAACGTCAAGTCAGCGTTGCACAGAGACTTTCACTCAGCCAGCACTGTGGGGCCTGTTTTGGATTACCCTCATCAAACTCCGAACAACCCATCCCCTGCCTACTCAGATATGACATGCTATCAGCTTTAGCTAGCTTGACTCACTTGCAGGGTAGCTTGTTATGCAACGAGAATCAAGTGTCACTAAGTAGTTTCCAAGGTTCCCAAGTACTGGGTTACAAATATAACACTGAGCATCTCCAGGCTGACAAGGCTAAAAAGAAAAGTCCCTTTAGCAAAACCGGCTAATGCACTGCGTGTCTTCTAACGTAATCTGGAGCCCACTGCTGTAACGTCAGTTGACAGTTTCTGCCGTAAAGACGCTTCCTGCAGCTGTTCTTTCTGAGGGTTTACACCGGACCTACCATTTGTCGTGATCTAACGCCACCAGCAGAAGTTCTACTGCTGTTACTTGTCACACGAATCTTGGCTGACAGTTTTGTTTGTTTTTCCACAGCTGTCAAAGACCAACTTTTCCAACAACAATGATGTCCGCTCATTTCTCCAGTCCCTCTGCGCCACCTTCAAGGAGTTCAAGATGCATGAACAAATCGAGAATGAGTACATTATCAGCCTGTTGCAACAACGCTGCTGCACTGTGTACAATGTGCACTCTGACAACAAACTCTCAGAGATGTTGACCCTCTTTGAAAAGGGACTGCACAGTGTTAAGGTAAATGGGGATCAATATTTTTGGTTGATTTGCTTTTGACGTGGCTCAGCAAAAAAAATACTAGGCTTTACATAAGAGGGTCATACGTGAGTTGTGCAGAACTCAGCTGATACTTGTTGCTCAATGGTGGGGTGGAACACTGTCATTAGAATAACTATCGTGTTAGCCAGACAACGGTTGTAAACAACAAAATAGTTATTTTTTCATGTGTACATGCTAATTGTAATGGCAGGTAATTGTAGTGTATCTCTTTTAAATGTAATTTATTTTAAAGCTTGTCTACAATTTGTAGCATCCAACCAGGTTTTTGTGTCAAATCTATGGGTTTACGAATTAAGACTTCACTTATTAAGAATATGGCAAAATTAAGAAAGAAGTAGTCTGAATTGTTTAATGGAGGGATGGTTGTATTTGTGATCTGCTTAACAGACTGCAAGACTTATTGTTCTCTCTCCAGCAACAAGCCAACCAAAAGCATGGGCTCTCCAGGATGATGCAATTGTGTAAATCTTAACATCCGTTCCGCCCTAGTCAGTTTGGAAAACAGTTCTTCTGCTTTTCGATGATGTCATATTGAACATCCTTACTTGATTAAGAGACTCTTGAGAATATTAGCGCAGAGAAGGTTATACAACATAATTTCAATATTTAATAATCCTACTACTGTGAAATATGGATGACCACACATTTGGTTATAAAGAGAATGAAAAGACCTAATAGTAGATATTGTTGACGCGATTGTAAAGACCTAATAGTAGATATTATAGATGCAATTGTAAAGACTGAATAAGTAAATATTGTAGATGTGGCTGTAAATATGTCTGAACTTGTATGCTCCTCACTGATTTCCTTGTATTAATAGTTGTTCTGTGTTTTAGAGTGAATATGAGCAGCTTAACTATGTCCAGCAGCTGAAGGAGAGACTTGAAGCTTTCACACAGGACTTTCTGCCCCACATGAAGGAAGAAGAAGAGGTACAAGATGGTTGCTTATCTCTGTTTTTAATAAAATCTTTTTGATTGGTTGAGAAAGGATGGAAAAGACTAAACTGTGGTCATGAACAACAAAGGAAAGAACAGAAAACAAACTAGAAAATACCTCCCTAGAAATTTGTGTGCAGCGTGCTTCCTGCCAGGTCCAGAGACTGTTTCAGTTTGAGAGAGAGAGACACTGACTGGCTCGTTTTAAAAAAAAGAGAGAGAGAGAGAGAGAGAGAGAGAGAGAGAGAGAGAGAGAGAGAGAGAGAGAGAGAGAGAGAGAGAGAGAGAGAGAGAGAGAGAGAGAGAGAGAGAGAGAGAGAGAGAGAGAGAGATCTATCTATCTATCTATCTATCTATCTATCTATCTATCTATCTATCTACTGGCCCGCTTGAAAAAGGTGAAATCTAACACCATTGTAACTTTTTAAGACATCAAAGATTCCTTTGATCTATGACCACTGACACTGTTACTCGTTCCTTCGATGAAGGCTACCATTGACCCCCATTTAAATTTTTTCCGCTGTTTTTCGCAAATTAACGAGCAAACCTTTTGGCGAAAGTCTTAGAAAAGTCATAGCACACCATTCCCGACCGATGTATTTATTGTGCATGTGCGACAAAAACTGCGGGAGAAGTAACTGGAAAAAATTTATGGCAGAAGAACGAAGAATAATAATAATAAGTATGGGGAATAATAATATATGTGCATTACTGCACACATAATTAATGGAAACTAATTTTAAATGCGTTTGTTCATAGCTCAGTAATTTGCACTGTTTGAAACCGCTTGTAAACTGAAGAGATTGTTTGCAGGTGTTTCAGCCTATGCTTATGGAGTACTTCACCTATGAGGAGCTCAAAGACATCAAGAAGCAGGTGATAGCACAACACTGCAGCCAACATCAATGGGACTGTGCTGCTGAGGTTCTGAAGGGCTTCACTTTGTGGAGCCAGGCAGAGGAGCTGCAAAAGGCCTTTAAATATGCGGATCATGAGAAGACAGATTACGGTTAGTGGGTATATTCATATATGTTGAAACTGTTGTCTCAAACCTGATTTGAGGTTCTTCCTTCTGTCTCCAGTTTGCCCTGAAAGTCAATTTTTTTCTTCATTTTTGGTACATACAAAAGTTATTCAAATGCAAATAATATTGTCGTATAAAAAAAATCTAAAACAGTTTTGATACTTATCAATACTTGATCAAGTAAAAATACCAACAGAGCTGAATCCAGCTTGTAAAATCTAAAGATCAGTATTGTTATATCACTTATTTGTAATATTTTGGTTATTTGGTCTAAACAACACAGGTTGTAAAAAAATTCTGTTTGAATAAACAATGATCACAGTGCAACAGTAACATTAAGATCCTGCCGTGAAATTGGGTTTTTTCCCAGCAGTTGCTGATGAGACAAACTATGTATTCAATTGTTCCAGTACACCATGACAATGTCAGTGAGCCAACATACACAATAGGGTTGGGTGGTGTTTGGTTTTTTTTCTGATCACGGTGCTTAATTTATACTTTTAAAATGGTTCCAGAACCAGATACTTGTTTTCTTTAAAGAAGCATAAAACAACGATTCATGTTGAGAGCAGCTTTTTTGTAAATTGGCCTTCTTAGTTGACATAACCTCAGAACCTAAATGACCTCAACTTAAAACTGCAGGGCAAGAACAACTCTGTGTGTGATTTGGTAGCAGCTGTCCAGTCTTTCCAGCGGAAGTTGGAGATTTTCAAAGTGGATCTCCAAGAGAACTTTACACATTTTCCAGCAATGAAGCAAATTCAGGGTGAGAGAGATATTTCTTCTCATGTTGAGTTCATACAAAAACTGATTGGAAACTTCAGTGATCGTTTTGATGACTTCAGCCTGGGAGAACAGGTCCTCCTTTTCATTCAGAACCCTTTTCTGGTAAAAAATGTGACCACATTTTCACAGGAGGCTAAAATTACCTTCAAGTGGGTAGATATGGCATCTCTACAGATGGAACTTGTTGATCTGCAAGCAAATGTAGTACTGAAAGAGCAGGGTGGAGTTAGTGATGCTGCCAGCTTCTGGCTACAGACTGTAACTGAGAAAGTTTTCCCTGGTCTCACTAAAGTGGCAGTACACACCTTGACGATGTTTGGCTCCACATACAGTTGCGAATCAGCATTCTCAACACTTAACATTATTAAGACCAAATACTGTTCTAGAATGACTAATGAACATTTACATGCCTGTTTGAGAATGGCACTGACCCCATTCCTCCCAAGGTTCAAAGTACTAGCAGAGAAAGCTAAAGCCAATTTCTCCCACTGAATTAGGGAAGTGGGCCTACAGACAATAGGCTACATGTGAATGAACATATGAAAATTATTTCTTGTTACTTTTTCTAAGAAGTTTTTGCTTCAATCGTTAAGTGGTTGTTAAGCTCAGTTCAACCTAAAGCACTTTATATGTTTGTCTTTGAGGATGTTACATCTTTATGGTTAAAAGGAATGTAGGCCTATGCAAATTCCAAGACAAAATGTTTATTGCACTTTGTTTCATGGTTGATGTCTGGACCTCTTGCAATTTTAGTTGAAGACCCCTGCTTTAGATTGTTGGGTTCCCCCCTTCCTTCTACTCTAGGTTTACTGACGGAGCATGAACAACAAGGTGCATACCACCACCAACTCTTCAAGCTGTTGCTCCCTGCTCTAGGCGACTGCTCTGGCATTTGGTGCATGTCCCGGTGACAGAATTCTTTCACATAAAAAACAGCCTCAGACTTTGTAGCTTTATGTATTTTGTTGTTGTGTCGACTCAAGGTTGAGGTAGCTACTATCTAACTGTAGGCAAACACTCCGTGCTGCATGAGCGATATAGAGAGTGTGCTGCCACGAGAGTTAAGTATAATTTTAACCAGGCACTCGCTGTGATTTTTATACTGCCTGTAATCAGGACATCTATTTCAATACATAGCTCAGGCACTGAAATGAGGCAACGAAATCTGCCTTGTGATTCGGTCTGGTAGGTAGTGGCCCTGTAGGAGGATTTCGGTACCCAACCCTAATGCACAATACTAAGAGCCTAAAACTGAGGAAGGGAACTTTCGTCATTTACACCTGTGCTTTTCCTACTGTAAAATTTCATACTTGAAAAACTGCATAAGCAGGACACTGTTGGACTTTTTAAGTCATTACCTTCATGAAAGGATAAACTGACCTGGAAAGTGGAAGACATTTGAAGAAGATCCATGTCATACTTTTGGTATATGACTGACAAGCCAAGCTCTTTTGTCCTCTTTCTCAGAACTGGAAAAGAAAAAGGATTCTTCAACCCACATATCCCAGCTCCCTACAGAAATTATGCTGAGGCTGTTCCATTATTTGGGTCCTCAAGATCTGTGTCGCTGTAGTCAAGTGAGCAGCTCCTGGTCAGAGCTTGCTAAGACCGGCTCTCTGTGGAGGCACCTCTATCCTGTGCGCTGGGCCAGAGGTAAACTGCTGAAAGCTGGCGAATACCTTAGGCCAAAGACTTTATTGTATTCAGTTGAATATGTTGTAGTAGTACACTGCTGATAAATGTTTGTCTGAAATGTAGGTGATAATTACTGTGGTCCACCAGGGGATCTGTACCAGGAGCCCGATGACGAGTGGGTGAAGAGTCGGCAGAATGAGGGTCGGGCCTATCAGGAATGGGATGAGGATGCTGATGTTGATGAGTCTGGTAAGATTTTGTCTTCACACCTCTGTTAGTGACTAAAACAACAAAACAATCAGTATTAATGTATTACATTACATTTCAATTAGCTGATGCTTTTATCCAAAGCGACTTACAATAAGTGCATTCAACCATGAGGTACAAATCCAGAACAGCAAGAATCAAGTAAGTACAATTTGATTCAAGAAAAGCCAATTTATTATTCGGAGTATGTGATGTGACATTTTCGGAAAGTGTAATTTGGGATGTGCTTTTCCTACTTACAAACCCTTTCACTTTGCCTTTGGTAAGTTAAAAACAAAATTACATTTTTTATACAACATCTAAAAGGTCTAACTGGTATGAAAAGGCACAGGTGGTTGTTTCGGTTTGGTTTGACGCGGTTGGCGCAGTGCACAGCGCAAATGACACAGAGAGAAGCACTACATTACTGACAGTTTACTGACTGGTAAAAACTGTTAAAAAACACTTTTCACAGTCCAAACATGTATGAAAAGAGTCCAAATTAACACTGTAAGCAGACTTGGTGGAGCTGTGCATGGCTCTCTAGTGCTTGCCCCGGACCTGCGGCCGTGCTAGGTGCCTTATCCCGCGGGCTGTGGAGCCGTTTGTGTTCCATGCGTCGGTAGCCAGTGTTTATTTATCGCAAGTCATATCGTCATCGCGATTTCAACAGCGTAATCGCATATCGCATGTTTCCCTAATATTGTGCAGCCTTAGTTCACATGCTTTTGTGGTGACTCCCGTCACCTTTATCCACCTTTATGAGTTTGCACTAAAGTGAGAAAGGTGCTGCCTTTAGACCTCAGGTTCCACTCTGACATAAAGGTAGTAAACAGAGTTTTGTCCATTCTACCAAGGCAACCATTAGAAACGGAAATTGTAATGTTGTTGTTGATGTCTTGTCAGATGTGTCGGACCACTCAGTAGGCTCTCTGGCAATTAGCAATGCTCGGCGGGAGAAGAAGCTTCTGAATGGGATTATCCAGAATCTACTGCCAGCTGTGGGCTCATCTGTCAAGTCTATTGTTCTGGCATACAGTTCTACAGTCTCGAGTAAAATGGTATGTCATTTTTTTTTTTTTTTTTCTCACTCTAATCGTCCAGTACGTGAATATGAAAAACTGTTAGACAGATCTATTATATAAAATTTAAAATGAATGTTAACTAAATTTTGGTCTTTTTCCAGGTCCGTCAAATTCTCAGTCTTTGCCCCAATATTATTCTTTTGGATCTGACTCAGACTGATGTTACAGATTTCGCATTTGACAGGTAAATGTAAACAATCAGTGATTTCTGATTATGCTATGGTATCATTGACAAAGTTTATATACTAGAGCCACAATTGATGAAGCTCTAAATTTGCTTAGTGCCAACCCTGTTCAGATTTCTTATGTGCAGGAAACTTAGTACTCACCACGTGTTCCTTGGATCCTCCTTCTTACAGCTGGTCATCTGTTGGAGCTTGTCTGTCTCTGGAGCACCTGGATTTGTCGGGATGTGAGAAGATTACAGATCACACCCTGAAGAAATTGTCTTTTGGGCTTGGCGACCTCACGTCTTCGACCTGCTTTGACAAGCGTGTAGACCGACGAGCCAAGCTCCTGAAAAGCTCCACAGTACCCATCACACTCATGGATGAGAGAGACCTTCATCCAGTGGGACGGAAGCGACAGGCCATCATTTTCAAGCAGGGGACTGGTCGTTGGGGGACTGCCCGCAGGCCCGCACAAGTTTGGGTACTGGACTCCTCAGACCTTGCTGATATCGAAGACGCTGCAGAATGGAGCGGTCGTGGTGGAATGTCTCTTCCTGATGCAGAAAGCTTCGTTGAGACGCAGCTTTTGGGAACCTCGTGTTCCTGCAGGAAGAGCAGGGGGCGCGGGCACAGGACAAATGCCTCCTATTTACAGCAGCAATATTCCATGTCTGGGGAAATGTTCTGTGGTCACTCCACCTGCTGCACTAGCGACATGGCCCTCAGGACTTTTATTGGGCCCCAGTGCGAGTCAGGGACCACCAGAAACATCACTGCAGAATTTCGGACTAAGTGCTCCTCATTTGAGGGCCTGCAGTGTCTGGAGCCTGAAAACAGGACTGACCAATCAGAGACAAAACGCTCACTGAGATTCCTCAGTCTCTCTGGATGTTACCAAATCACAGATTTGGGCTTGAGGTAAAGACCATGCATTTCTGTTTTGCAAACATACCAAAAAAACCTCACTTCCTTTATACTTAAAATTGCCTGATCTTTCCAAACTAATGTGGGTTTATTTGGAGGTTAGTATCTTCAGAGTGTAGTAATTCAGTGGCAACTAAAAACAGAACATGGTGCAATAACTTGCGTGACTGTTGTCATTTGTGAATTGACACATGGCCACTTAGCTTGGTAAACTTTCTCTATGCAACCCTTCACACATACACAATTTGTGTGAGATGTGACTGTTTTTCAAAATCACAAATTAGAGCGCGACAGATTTTTGGGCCTTGATGCCAATACCAATATAAAGGAGTGAAACATTTCTGATACCAATTATTGGCTGATCATTCCCAAGATGTTTATATCACACCCTTATGACAATGATTTGTAATTGAGGCTTTAAAAACCTTATTATAAATAACAACATACACAAATACAACCAAATATATAGATTTTTAATTAAGAATTTCCTATTTAAAATGTTTGCATTGTTTGTTCTGTAAAAAGATTTTTATGTCGACGCCTATTAGCAAGCATCACAGATGCATTTGTGAAAGACAGATATTGGCAGATTTTCATTGGCCAACTCAAAGTGGTCCGGCTCTTGTCAAAATGCTCATCAAGTTATATCTCCATTAGTTGACACCTTAGTTCAGGTTATTAGGGAGAGGGAGGCTTTGCAATGCGACATGATTATCAGTTTTTATGCACTGTAATGAGGTTGCATTGCGCTGTGTGTGTGATTCAGGGCTCTGTCTCAGCGCGGAGGGCTTCCTGTTCTGGAGCATCTCAACTTGTCCGGCTGCCTCTTCATCACTGAGGTGGGGCTGCAGGAGCTGGTGTCCGCCTGTCCTTCCCTCAATGATGAACACTTCTATTACTGCGACAACATTAATGGTAACACAAGTCAAACTGTCAGGGTCTTTTTCCTCTGAAACACAAAATCATTCATGCTCATAATCTAGTACGGTATTGTGTTCATGTGTAACTGTATATAAATTAGTCATAGTGAATAGAAATGATTTGTGAGGTATTGCACTGTGGCAACTGTAACACACATTACTAACCCCACTTGCATAGCATGTGCCCTAGTGTAAGTAACCATTGCTGCTGAGGTGGAAGGTAAGTAGGTATTACAGTAGCCAGTATGATGCCTTCAGCATTGTGTGCCATATGTCTACTTCATTTATATGATAAATTAAGAATTTGAGAATATTGTGGATGTGAGGATGCTTGTAAGCTTTTTCACTTGGGCATGCAGCTGAGTAAGATAATTACTGTGTGGCATTTCTCTTCAGGTCCCCACGCAGACACGGCCAGCGGCTGCCAGAACCTACAGTGTGGCTTCAGAGCCTGCTGTCGCTCTGGAGAGTGATCCTGCCTGGCTATGCTCTCCTCAAATGTCAACGTCTCCTTTTTATTGCACTTTATCCTGGGAAAACCATTTGCTGTATTTTGTGTCACTTAAAAAATGTTTTGGATGAAACTGCTCCTGTTTTTTTCCATTTCCATCTATATTAAATGGAAACAATCTTTTGGAAAAGGAAACTTATGATAAAAGGAATTTAGGCATCTGCAAATGTACATCCTGTTTCCTTTTTTTGGTTTTGAAAAGTATAGAAACAAACACCAAGTACTTAGTGTTTGCTGTATTTAAAGTATTTCCACAAAATGATTTGGATTCATGCTTCTTCCTTCTCCCACAGTTAAAAGTAATAGTTGTCATGTTTGTCTACACGGAGGAGGCAGAACATTGTGATCACAGTTGAAGCAAATACTAAAACACTGATTATCTTGTACCATTGGCACACATGCAATAAGATGACATTTAACATTTGAATGAGCAGATATTAGTACAATATAGTCAGTTTTCATACTCCTTCACTTTTTGCATTTTCTGTTTTAGCTGTGAAAAATCCTTCTGGACAACTTCTGTGGCTGCTTTAGATGAGTTGTATTCACCATGCAGTGGAGTCAGACAATGCAGCACAGTTCTGGCTGATGGTCAACATTCAGAGTTAAAGGTTCAGTGTGTAACATTTTGGTGAAAGGGATCTTTTGGCAGAAATTGAATATAAAATAATCCTAGTGATGTTTTCACTAGTGTGTTTCATCTAAATTGTACGATTTGTTGTTTTCTTTACCCTAGAATGAGCCCTTTATATTTAAATACTTCATATTTACATCCGGAACGGGTCCTCTTTACGGAGGCCGCCATGTTTTTTACAGTAGCCCAGACTGGACAAACTAAACACCTTTTGAGTTTTTAATCACAACTGAAGGCTGCCACAGGTTCTCATGTTTGGAAGGGGGAGGTGAAGTGAGGGGTATTCAGCTGCAACATGCAACTTTACCACTAGATGTCACTGAATTCTATACCATAACATTAAGGCAAGTCTAAAAACAATAGGTTGTGCCCTGGGCTAATCAGAATGTCTGACACAACAAAAGGTCAATAAAAATTAGGAAGTCCTATACAGGCTAATTTACAAAGCAATGTGCTCCATTTGCCAATGATACGTTTGGTCAAGCCCTCTGCTAATGTGATATCTCTACTTGGGAGACTCGGGTAAATTGAATTTACATGTAAGCTTATTCAAAAGCCATCTTCCTGGGAAGGATTCTGAGTTTTACTCGGGTATCTGTTTTTTTTTATTAATGATCTAATAATAATATATAATATTAATTAATGTAAAATATACTCGACACAGAGCTTAATGTCATGTGGAGAAGAAGGAACTTGGGATCTGGGATCAAAGGAAATATCAAGATAGAAATTATTCACATCTTTATGCTAAAAAAAAAAGTCGGATAATGTAAATGACCCGATGTGAGAATATCACAGGATATTACCGTGTGCGATTTGGCTTTTTTAAGATGCTTTTAACGTAGTGGATGCAAAACTTGAAAAATAAGATATACCATACACGTAGGAGACACTGATGAAGGTGTGAATTTGGAAAGACAGAGATTCGAGAGCTTCTGGTGATACTACCGATGCAGGTGACTATGTGCTGTAACACGTGAAAAACAAGTAATCGCCGCAGCCCAATTAGTTGGTGCGTTCAAGAGGGTATGGAAAGCCAAACGGCCCAAAAACATGTGCATTTGTAACGCGCAAACTACATGTAAATAACAAGTTGACAAAACGTTGATGAATGCAGTTGAAGCTAAATTTTTTTTTTTTGACGAAAGATAAGTCAGAAAAGTGCAATCTAAATATTACATTTTTATCAGCTTGACAAAAAAAGGACCTTTGGTAGGCTATTTTAAGTTGTAAGAGAGTCCCCCTGGGTTTACAAAAATGGTTCAACCTTATGGCTCAGGAGCCAATGAGACCTCGAGGCAGTGGGCAAGTTGTCATATGGCTTAAATAAATATGAAATTTACATCTGAGATCGAACGTCATTAATGCATTGCAAGTGTTGTTTGCGCATTACAAATTCACATTAATTTGTTATGCTTTCCATATCCCAACACTTTATACTTCTCGTAACGCGTCAGTAAGCCGACAACAGCACCCGATCTCAAGTCTTATCTCATTTCAGTTAAATCAAAGTTTTGTCTCATGAAAACATACAGGGTGATGGGTTCAGGTACGTAGGGGAAAAGTAACATATGTAATATCTGTCAGTGGCACACTGTTAGAGAGAGAATATATCATATATACTTCTTTAAGGCCTTGCTCCTTTGAAACATCTTCTCTAATGCTACCTACAAGAGCATTACTTACTTTACAACAACAAACTCCTGAACAAAACAGTTTTACAGCTGAAAATGTAATGTGGCAATGTGTAAATACAGTAAAGTACTTACTTCAAGTACAAAAGTTTCATGAATTTGTTATTTCTATTTAAGAAAATCTCCCTCCCGAGATCAGGAACACATTTGTAATCTTCAGACTCTGCAACATCATGGTTCCTGAGCCTGAGCAGTTGCGATCGTTTCAACTCCAACACTTCATCGGTCACAAAGTAAAACTCCTCCTGTAGCTGCTCTAGTCGGAAGTACTCAGGAGCGTGCACCTCTTCACTTCTGGCCACCTGGTGAACCACAGATACAAAGAAAGAATGAGCAAGTTTAATTCTCCAGGATCGTTGAGATGTTTGAACAGCTCTTTGTTGTGGCACCCACTTTTAGCAGCTGCATGATAGAAGCATTGTTTGGGTCGTTGGGGTCCAGTTGTAACTGTTTGGCCCACTCCACAGTTTTTTTCATGTCATCGAGTTCACATCCCCCGATAGATGTGACAGCATCAAGACGGCGCAGGCCACTAAGACAAAGAAAGTGAAAGTGAAAAAACTGCTCAAAGCTATAGTGTGCTTGGGGAGTTTGCGACATAGAGAAGATACAGAGTTTAGAGACAGATTTTAATAACCAAACGGGTGTTTTGCTGTTTTAGCCCATAAACTTCAGACTGCAAACACAATACAGAACTATGGACTATTTCCTTCCGCATATTATGAGTCACTTAATTGCATGAGGAATGAGCCTTCAGAATCATTTAAGAGCTTTTGTTATCAAAAATATGGACACATTGGAAAGTCAGATCAACACAGAAGCTTGTCAGAAACTTGCTGCATAAACTTTGACATAAAAATAAATACAGTTTCAAGTTGCTATGTTTACATGATTCTGACATAATCCAGAAACCACTGGCTGGCTGGAGAGTAGGAAGGAATAAAACATGCATGACCACCAATACTGCTTTTGAAGTGATATTACCTGTGTATGCCACCAGGTTGGTGAGACACAGGAGGGGCGAGTGGTACATCATCCTCCCCAATACCCCAGGAAACACAACAGGACAGTTTACCAGAGGTCAGCAGGGTCTGTTTGTTACTGCCATCAGGCTTGAATGCCAGGGGGACATCTGACGAGCCAGACAGACAGACAGACAGACAGACAATAAATAATGTGTTACTGAAATGAAAGGGACTTTTCACATCTGAACTGGTGTCAAATGAAGACATTTACCACTTCCAACTCCTTCATGGTCAAACATCACTCTCTGGTTGCTGCTGAACTCAAATTCCTCAAGAGGGACACGGCCCGTTAAGGCAGAAGGTTCTGGCACTGGGACGAACACTTGAGTCAGGAGGGAACACGATGATCCAATCTTTTCCACAACCTGCAATGTGATGCTTTGAGGAGAATTAACTATCTTGAGATTAAAGATCTGACCAAAGTGCACTCTGAAATCAGTGTCCAGGAAGCGGCTGTCAGTTTGGGAAGCTCGTTTGCCATTGTAAAGGATCTTGATGATAATAGAGTGCCTCTCAACATCCTGTCTGCGAGCTACCTCCGCCCTTCAACAAAGAAAAAACCAAAACTCAACATAAATTGAACATGAAAAGAATGAATGATACACAGAGTATAAGTTAAAAGTTAAAATCTTCTGTAAGAAACCCAGACTTTCTCCATGATTGTGCTCGTACCTGGGGCAGCGGTCATTGGCCGTGATGTTTCCAGATGCATGCAGCTCAGGAATCAGGACGGACTCTCCTGGTTTCCTGCGTATCCTGGAAGCTTTCTCTCTGACTTGCTGCTCTATAGAGTCAAAGTCTGGCCTCTCGGGAGGCTCAGGCTTTGGACAGTCTTCTTCCTCAGGCCCTTCTGATTCACTCAACTCCTGGTCTTCATCTTCTTCTGTGTCATCCTGTAACTGGCCCTTCTTCTTCTTTTTTCTCTTCTTCTTTTTGGCTTTCTGCAAACAAAGAGATATAAGTGTTGGTATCACTATATTTTCATATTTACACAGTCAACAAGGCCATGCAGATTTTTTTCTATAAGCTTAAGATATAAATAAACAGAGTTTATTTGTACAGTAGCATACAATATGTTCAGATGTCACTAACTAATCCAAGCAAATAAATATTGAATAGTTAGGCACCTGTTTTCTTCTTGAGAGCTTCCACTCTGCCAGCTGTTTCTTGTACTCTGCCAGCTTTCGTTGGTAGTCCTCCTCACTCTCAGCCTCCAATTCCACAACTTCTGCCGAGATTTCATCCTCAAACACCTGTTCATCTGACGCCTGGTCTACATTCTCTCTGGAGCAAATGTGGAAAACACAGCACATTAGTTGTTGTGAAACTTATTTATTCAAATGGGATAAACCCCTGGAGTTGCACCAACTCATTTTCGAGGGGGTCCCATTAGTCACAGGATTACAAGAATCTGTGGTTAACAAGAAGATACATTATCCAGTAGACATGGGTAGGGGAGGGGTCGTGAATATAGGAATCACATTGTATTTGGTAAAAATTACAGAGCATTACTTTCTGAGGAAGAGCTTGTAGGGTGTGTTGGTGAACGTCTGGAACTCTCTCAGGGCCTTGATCTCCTTCCACACTTTAATTATGTTCTTCAGCAGAGTCCGGTCTTTCTCCTGCTCGCTGTCTCGTAGCTGCCGAGTATTTCTACGGTATTAAGAGGGACAAACATGCAGCAGGAATATTAATAGTCATAGTGATTAAAGTAGAGTAGAGGTAGATGTCTGGACAGGACACAGATGGGAGAGACAAGATCTGGGAAACTCACCGAATCTCCAGACTGTAATCAAATATCCTCTGCTGCATGGGCTGAGTGAGGCTCTGCATATTCCGCAGTGCACTCCTCAACCCATTCAACTGCAGCCGACAGAAAACACACACGCACATATATATTTAAGTTATATTTAAGTTGTAAGTGTACTGAAGGATGTAAAGACATTTTATAATATTGGTGACCTTACTTTCATATTTACAAGCAGCTTATGGAGTTTACCTTGTCAGTCAAGTGTCCTGTCAGGTTATTGTGCTGCCTGGTGAGGTACTGGTCGTACAGCTGAGCTAGCCGGGCTCCCAGGACATGTTCGCGACTGAAGAGTGGGTGATGGGAGAAGATCAGCCCAGAAACATCAACATCAAGTTGGTAGTCTCCCTCAGGATCCAATGTACCATCATTGCACTTGTTTTCATATTTGGACCTCGTTGCCTGGAGGATTGAAAAAAATCATCATCATCCAACAACACAACCAATTTTAGGGTATCTCCTTGGGCTTTAGGAAACTGTAATTGACATTTTTAACCATTTTATGACATTTATTAAACCAAACAAAAATCAGCAGATTAATAATCAAAATAATCGTTAGCAGCATTCACACTTTTGTTTCTTGTAATACATGACATAAAGAGCAATGGAAATGCACTTTGCTTTAGATTTGGCAAATGGATGTGGTGATCAAAGTGGGTCTGTGTCTGACCTTCCTGTATACAGTTTGCAGAGCAGGGTCCAGGTCCTCCTCCATGTGGAAGAGAGGGGGTCTTGTGGATGATTCCTTAACGGGGTCCGGCAGAGCCATGATCCTCCTGTCGTCTCCAATCCACTTCTTTCCCTTAATAAATTATAATAAATAAATGAATAGTAGAAATAGATATTAAGACAATTCCTGGAAGGTTCAGAGCCAGTGACATAGTTAAACTGTCTAGTATGTTGCTTGAGATTACCTCTTCCATTTTTAAAATGCGGTTCTCCAGAATGTTCTCATTAGTCTGGGACATAGGGGGCCTTTTTCCCACATACAGACCCTCATCCTCGAGATAACGGGGCCTCGTGTTTTCAGGCAGTTTAATGAAGGCTGGCACTGTGACAACAATAAATAAAACATAAAATATAGTTATTATGCTGCAAAGAATATAAAAAATGACCATTGGGTTTTTTAAGAGATGTGGGTGTGTATCAGGTGGTTTAGTGCGTTTGAGTACCTGGTCGAGAACTTGGTGTAAACAGAAGCTTCCTTTCTCTCTGGATACGTTTTTGATGGCTGACATACTCTGCTTTCCTCACTTCCAGGAAGTCTTGGGATGACTTTTCAATGAGGAATAAATCTGCCCCTGGAGAGGCCTCCTCCAGCACAAGTCTCCGACCTTTAGACTGGAACACAAGAGGCCATTCATTACGCATCAACACTTTAATCAAGGATTGGCACGTTTTTATCAAACAATTTGGTTTTTTAAGTGGTATCTTTCAAGTTCTTATTCAAAAACAAAAGCTGGGTAGTGTGGAAAAAAATGAAATTGGAATTACCATGGCTGATCTCAGTCTTTCTTTCAAGTGTTTTTTGATAGAATTATCTAAACGCTCAGAGCCAGTAGTTTGTTGCATTTCTGAGGAGAGACCAAGGAGAAGGAAGCACATCACAAAACAACAATATATATATATATTACTTAGCATTTTAAAGAAATAATTAAAGTTTATTGACTATAAAACATTTGACAGAGAAAACACAAAAAACTCAACTACATAACACCCTTATACACGATGACCCAAAGACCAGTTGGAATAAATGAGTATTTTACAGGTGTCATTAGAGGCCACAGAACATGAGTCTATAGGAAAACCATTTTGTATAGCACATGTTATCCAATCTCTGTACTGAGGGACTTAATATCTTACACCCAATGTTGGCCTAACGTGCCTGATCAGCATCTCAGATTAGCTTACTTATTCTTTTACAAGATATTTTCAGATTTTAAGTGTTATTTCGTTTTGGTTTTTCTTATTTCATTAGACAGTTGTTTTGTGGTTGCATTGTGAGAAGTGTAGGTCTCTATATTGAGGCATCTCCATGAACTTAAAAATAAAGACTCAGAGACGTCTAAGAAGTATAAGAGGTGAGACAGATTCAGACACCAACCTTTCCAAGAACCAGTTGGAGGTCTGGAACCAACAACTGGCTCTGCTGCCTTCTCAGCTGATTCCTCATTTTCACTGTGGTGCTGGATCAGGGATAGCTCTTCCACATCATCATTGGACTCCTGGGCTGAAGACTGCTCAAGCAGCTAATATTTAGCAAGAAATGCAGCAGTGATTAGCCCCTTTACTGTTTGGCCTCATAAATGGAGACAGATTAAGGATAGGAGAATTGAGAGAGTGCCAGAACAATACTTACCATTGTCTTCCGCCTCTGTCTCTCCTCTTTGAATCTGCATTTCAGTATCTCCGCCGGATTTTCCCTGCTGTCTCGACATTCCTGGTGTAGCACAAGCACAAACACAGTAAAGGAAAACAGCAACAACAGAACTGCAGACACTAACTCTACCTACATCCCCAATGCTTATTAACACAGCTAGCTAGAAGAGGGTTAGTTTGCATGGAGGAAGATAGAGGGAGTGGTTGTGTCAGATAGGCCTGACATACTGTACAAGAGGTCAACTACAGCCTACTGTCTACAGGAAGAAACGCACACACACTTTCATTGAGGTTTGCTGTTCCCCCTCACTCAACTTGGTAGACAGAACCAACATTTTTCTGGACTAAAATGTAATGCTGAAAATGTATTGTGAATACTGAGAGGCTGAAATGATTTGCTGAACGTGGCTGAAAATGTATGAAGACTAAAGGTGAGGCCAAGATGAAACGAATGTGGGGATGTTGAGTTGAGATGATGTGATGTTAGTTTGGTGGGTAAGTTCAAGGTTGCTGTGACATCACAAGACACAATTGCCTTGCAAGCACAATATTTCAACGAGTGTTTCTGGGATGTTTGTCCTTTAAAGTTCATCCACATAGGAAGCCACCCCTGCACTAGTTTAAATACCAGCGGTACGGCCATGTTGTGCAGCTGCATGTCGAGGAATTAGAAGATGTAATAAATGTGGGGGTGAACATAAGATTTTTGATTGTAAAGAAAGGGTGGTCAAGTGTGGCAGTTGTGGTGGAGGATATATTGCTGGGAGTCGTGTTTTGATGGTAGGAGATCAAGAAGTTGTAAATAATAGGGAGAAAGCCGACCTATTGGTCAGGAGTTTTTAGAAAGTACATAGTGTCAGATATGTGGGTAGAGAGGGGATTCTGAGGAGAGGAACAATGCTTGAGCATGAAGGACACAAACTAGAAGTAAACAATGATAATAGTGATGGGATAAATGTTTTATTTTTATACAAGAGCTGCAACGTGCAATAAGACGATGGTCAAAATCATGGAGGTATTAGAATTAGAAGAGATGAGATGTTGTCTCTTCCTCCCATGTCATCCTGCTGATATCAAGATGATGGGCATCTGACAATTATTTGAATTCTCTCAGTTTTAGATTTAACCTCCATTGTAGCATTTATCACCCCTGCTATGAAAGTGACTAGCTTCTTCAAGTCAACATTCACTTTCCCCTCTGTGTCTTGTTCTGATTCTTTTGTGACTTGCTTCCCTGCTCTGTTTCTCTCCTCATTGACTCCTCTGTGATTTATCCTTTTCACAGCTTTTGCATTCACCGTCTTGTCATCTCTAACCTGTTGTACTCCTCCTCTGTGGTATGATTTAATTTCCTTCATTAGTCCTCAGACTGGCACCTCCAAGCTTAACGTGCATTAAAAAAAAGACTTGACTGGAGTTGCTCCATCAAAAGATGGAGGAAGATCAAAGGAGTGTGAGGATGTCACAATCCAAAGGAATTGGTAGATATTCAAAGGAATAGCTTTGATCTTCCTCCATCATTAACTAAGTTTTGGGTGAACTATCCCTTTAAGGTGAATGAAGAATATATGTACAGGACCAGGTAGCAGATGAACAAAGACTGTAGTGTATGAATAAATATGTATGCAGGAGATAAATATAAAGAGAGATTATGAGTTAAGGTGAATACTTAAGGTGAATACTGATAATGGTGAATTAATGTAAAAGATCGGTAGCAGCAGATGAATAATTATTGTAGCGTATTAATAAATATATATATACAGCAGATGTGTTATAGATAAATAAATATTGCAGTGGATAAGTAAATCTAAAGATGATGAGTAAATATAATAATATAGTAGCTATGTGTGAAAAAGATGGAGCCCAGGTACTTGTACTCGTCAATGGCTTCACACGGCCCCCTTGGATTGTGGTGGTGGCCCCTGCCAGTTCCCTCTGCCTGTTTGAAAAGGTCACAACGATCTCTTTGGTTTTGCTGAAGTTCAGTTCCAAGCAAGAGCTGTCACACACCACTCCAAAAACTCCTGCAGAACTGGCCCGTGGTGCTGTGAGGGCCTGATAGCAGAGACAGAAGAACTGTGTCATCAGAATACCTAACCAGGTGACAATTGGTCTGTGTGGATCTGAAGTCATCGGTGTAAAGGATGAAGAGCAGTGGTGAGAGCACACAGCCCTGAGGGGAGCCAGAGGAGGTGAAATGGAGATGGGACAAGATGTTGTTGCCCAGGACTCTCTGTGAACTATTGATGAGAAAGTCTAGTGTCCACAGGATGAGTTGATCGTCTAGATGGAGGCAGGAGGAGACTTTGTCAGCCAGGATATGAGGCTGCAGGGTGTTGAGTGCAGAGGGGAAGTCTGCGAAGAGGAGTCTAACTGAGGTGTTGGGGTGCTCCATATGTTTGTGCATAGTGTTCATGATGTAATTTTTAGCATCGTTGACGCCTCTACCTGCTCCATATGCAAATTCGAGTGGGTCCATCAGGGAGTCAGTTACTTTGATGATGTGGTGTTACAGCATATGACCCTCTCAATGGTCTTCATCACAAGGGAAGTGAAAGCCACTGGAGATTTGGTGGTGCTTTTCTTGGGGATTGGGAAGACTGCGGAGTGTTTCCACAGCTGGGGGACTTTGCTGCTGTCCATGAAGCTCTAGAACAGGATCTGCTGCTCAGCACTTTTCATAATATTGCGCAGGTGGAAGAAAGCTGTCCTAGAGACTTGTTTTATATGTGGGTTTAATGACATGTCCTGGTCAAACATGACTCAAAGGTTCCTCACAGTAGAGCTAGGGGGGCCAAGCTAATACCATCCAAGATGACTATCTGGTCAGACAGACTGTTTCTCTGAGATGTTTAGAGCCAATTACAATGACCTTGGTTTTGTCTAAATGTTGAAGTAAAATGTTCTGGGTCATCCAGGCCTTGATGTTCTTGAGACATTTTGAAGTTAAACTAAGTGATTTTGAATTGACTTCAACTTATTTTACAGATTTAATTAAATTTGTTGTTCTGATTACTTCAAACTGTTTTATTACTTCGCCAGTACTTTAGTCTGAATGCATTTGTAATTTAAACGTCTTGCTGTCTTGCCTTCATGCGTCAGTAAAGGTTTGAGTTTTACAATTTCCCGGGTCTATGAATGCAGCATCAATGTCTGACTAGCCTGACTAAAAGCCGGTCAGTCTCCTTCAGCTCTAACAGAGGAGGTCGGAACGAAATGTAAATATTAACTCAGGGTAAGTCTTACATTTTAGTGATAAACATGTTTCTGCGGCAGTTTGTATACTTAGCTACTCTTATTTGGAACCTGGGTTTCATGTTCTGTGTAATACTCCAGTCAGCTAATTTTGTTAGCAAACAAAAGTGTAGCGAACAAGGGGCTGACTTATTGAGAGACTGCAGTGGCGTACCCAGCGTTATGGGCGGGCAGCAGGGGGCCAGGCCTGCCCATCTGTGAATTTGGCCCCCCTAGGGGAAACAGAATTATTATTATATTGTCATATTAGTTTGTGGAATAACATTTTTTATTTGGGGTTGGAAGTCTGCATGAATTGGCTGTGTCTGATTATGTAAGGTCAAACTGCACCCCCTGCTGCTGATCTGCGATGGTTTTGAGTTGCGTGTACCAACGTTAGTGACGTCAACTTCTCAAGAGTTTACCATCTTTTTTCAGTAGCATATCATGCTTTGCTTTGGCCATCGTCTGGTTAGCTAGCTTTAAGTACTAGCAATAGTGTTTTGCCATGAAATGGATATAAGAAAATGGTTTTACAGCTTGTGAACACTGGGTGAGAGTGTTTTTAGGCCCTGTGCACCGAAAATGTGTTCATGGTGCTGAGTGAGTGACTGGAGTGCGCTGAGCAGGCGAAGGCTACTATTAGCCTAACTGGAACCACTCCTGTTGATTGCGAATTCACTGTCGCCCGACAGCTCATTCTCAAACCCACTGACAGTTCCACACTTCCAGATGCTGGGAAATGGACATTGAAAACACTGCTCAGTGATTTGCAGAGGGCCCTTGAGGCAATGCCAAGTGTCCTCACAGCATTTAAGGTTGCCCTAACCTTCAGAGCTTCCACTGATTTATGTGAGAACTCTTTTCCACTTTGAAAAATGTGTTCACTGACCACAGAAGAAGCATGTCACATCCCAGGAAAGCTCATTTAATTCAACTTGTTTGTGAGAAGGACCTAGCCAAGAAATGCAAGACAGAGTGGAAAGACATTTTCCACTCATCTGGGAAGCCCCGGCTGCAGCTTTATTAGACTTTCGTAAAGTTGGACATGCCTGAGCTATAGATGTGCAGTAAGTTGGCCATAGTCCCTCAAATAACCTTTTGTGTTATTTGTTTTCCTGAACGGTCTTCCAGGTCACATAAAGATGAAATATTTGGTCTTTTCCCTGTATATTTGCCAATATTGAATAATAGGATTGTGAGACAGTAAAATGAAAGAAATGCCCCCAGCGCTGCACTCTGTCCATAATCCTGCTTGTTCGATGTGTAGTGCTGTCCATGGTGCTGATGCAGCTGTCAGGATGTCGCTGTTTTAATGACTTTATTTTTCACTAATAACTGACTAAAGGCCTCTGACTATTTGTGAATAAATTGTAAGGTTTATTAGACCAAATGACTTACTTACATACTTGTCATTCTTATAAATAATAGGCTGCACTATCAGGTCCCATTCATATTGACAAACGAATTTCAAGTTTTATCGTTAAAAATAGCCCACAGGATATAGTAAATAAGTGTGTCATTTCATGGTAGTCTTTTAATATATATTATATAAATTTGATTGTCAGGGCCCGCCTATAAAAGCCAAAGGCCCGGCCAGTTACTTTCTTCTGGCTCCGGGATTGTGCAGTGGGCTCAGTTTTACAGTTAGAGAGGAAAGATACTATATCCTCTAAAACTAGATCACTGTTACCAGTCATGTTATGTTTGCTGTCAGAAAGGGTGCTCAAAGGTAGGCTATATTCAGACAAGAGCAAACCCGGTGTTGTGCAGAGTTCTTCCTGCCCGCTGAGAACTGCGTACACCTCGCGGGAGCACGCACAGCTACAAGGAAAAGACGCAACAAGATGTAACCATCTCTACGGCAATGTACTGTTTAAATGCTTAATATCTAATCTAATAATAAACAACACTTAAAATCAAAGTGTGATAGGAAAAAATGTGTTTTAGCAAATGCTTTATTTGATTGAGTTAGGCAGTTTGGGATTTTTCCACCAACAAACTCATCCTCAGAAATACTGACTGATCAGATCGATTGCAAGAAAATTCTTCTTCAACTGAGTCTTGTATAGCCCATATTCACAAATTACAATTTGTCTCATAGGACTCAACAAGGTGTGACATCCTCTGTCCTTTGCCCTCAGCAAGAGTGCAGAAAAACTACCAAAAACTAGAAACCTCAGAGATCCCTCTCCCAGGACAGACAGAAGTGCAATGGATGCTAGTCTGACGTTCTCTAATCTAGACAGAGTCTTATCACATGACGATGGTTGACATGGAGTCAACAGATGTTAAAAAGGTTCTGGATGACGTGTCAACGTAGGCATGACAACACACAACAGACATGTCAACATTTCTGTGAGAGAATGGGCTAGCAAGAGAGAGAGACAAGTGCTGCTGCACACAGAAAACAATGGATACAAACACAGAGTTTGGGGATCTTTTGTTATGAGAAATATAAAGCAATTACAGATCGTTATGAAACTGTGTCGAGATGAAAACTGATATTCAAAATGAACCAAACAAGATTTATGTCCATAAAAAAGGAAAAAGACGATGTGGCCGGTGGGCAAATGATATAATCGGTATGTGCCTTAACACCTATAACACTGGTAACCCCATTGTCCACTACTGAGTAGCAGCATTACTTGCTGCGTGTCTGAGCATATGACACGTGGAATAGACCATTACATGGCTGCATTAAATGAAGCAATGCTGCCATCTACAGTGCTGAGAGCATTGTAGACGATGCAGTCTGAGTGCGCTCTGCTGGACAAACTAAGTATTAACACCATTTTCCACAGCCAAAGCCTTTTTTGAAGCGTTTACTCTAAAAAATAAAAGTTCTCCTATTGGCACATATCTGCACACATAAACGTCTGAGAAAAGGCTCATATCATATCAAAGGTTTTCCTTGTTTGCCTTATATTTGTAATGCTTGTCTTAATAACGGTTGGCAAACAACTTATAGGTGCATTACCGCCACCTTCTGGAAAGGAGTGTGGTTCAGCAAGGTTATTAAATATAATTGGGTTAAATTCTTCTAATTCCCGTGTTTTCAAAAAATCTGAGTACAGCCCTGTATTATACGTCAGCTGGCATTTCTCTAATACCCAGTGTCAAGTCCTCTGGAGTGTCACTCGGAGTTCCTGGGTCTGTTGCTGGAATATTCATTGTCTTCCATTCATACTTCAAACATTTGAGCCACAGAGGGAGAGAGAACTTGTTTGGACGTGTGTTCTGGGCTCAAACAATAAACCGTGTTCAATGAGTTGTATACCTTTTGAGAACCCATTTATTGACATCACTACAATGTTAGTGTTGTTCATCATCATCATTATTGTGTCCACCTTAGCAAATAAGAACCAGTGCATATTCCAGTTCATCACAGACCAGTGTCCATTAGCCAATTCATTTAAACACAATGTAACCACACACCACTCTGACCCAGTCAAATAACAGTTTACTTCCCCATCACACAGGGGAGGCCTGCTGCTCCTCACCTGGAGCTGAGCCATGTGCACTTCCTTTGAAACTGCTCCTTCCAGTGTTCAAATAATATACTACATGTGGTCCCCGGGGGACTGCAGAAACATAACATAAAACAAAAGCTATATTATGGCTCCATCCCTTTACAACAGCATTACTCCCTGGATCCTCCATATGCATGCTCTCCACCACATCTTCCACACCTCTGCTTCCCCTTGCACACAGATCCAGTAGTTTCATGTTCAGTAGGTGTGCAGTCAGTGATGCTCTGAACTCAAATCCACCAGTCATTGCTAGAAGTTATGCAGCAGAGTGTTTTATAGCAGCTGGAGTTTCAGAAATGGAGCATTTTGAATATGCATTTTGTAATTTCTCTAAAGTGATACATTACAAATGACTTATTTACAAAATATGTGCAGTCAGTGATGATCTTAACTCAAACCCACCAGTTTATTAGCAGAAGCTGTGCAGCAAAGTGTTTTATAGCAGCTGGAGTGTCAGAAATGAAGCATTTTGAATATTATGCATTTTGTAATTTCTCTAAAATGACAGATTTTCGAGTTTCAGACTTAATCCCGAGCCCCTTTTGTATTTGTTTTTGAAAGCCGGGTGTCGCTAACTCTGCAGGTCAGGTCGCTCCGGACACTTTCAGTTCTTCTAAAGGCTGGAGCACGGGGCCACTGGCCATGTAGAGCCGGCTGGTTTGAGCACAGAGAAGCGGAGGACCGATAACAGAGTGTGGACTTCAGCCTGGACACACACACACACACACACACACACACGGTCCACAGTGACAGGGTCAGGGGAGAAGGCGGAAGAAGAAGCTCGCAGTGCGACAGTCGTCAAGCGGTGTCGGAGAGTAGCAGCGAGCGGTATATGATGGTTACCCACACAGCCGGGAGGGCAGGCTGGCTGTGAGCGAACCGCGACCACTTTTGTTCTTGTCGGTGAAAAACAGGTACGTGTAGCCCCCCCGGCGTGACTCCTCGCACCCGACAACCAACTCACCCCCCCCCCACACACACACACGCCATGCTAACTGCTAACTGCCAACGTTAGCCCACCAGCTAGCACGCCTCGCCCGTGTTAGCGAGCGAGGCACACGGAGATTCTCGTAACATGTTGTGGTTTGACATGTTGTGGTTTCACAGCCACACCCGCTGGTGTCGAAACGGGGAGTATTTCTGAAACCAAGCCCGTGAAAGGACCTCTCTCGTAAACACGCCGCTACTAACATTGTCCTGTGGCACTTCCTGGATTCCTGAGTATTGAAGTAAGGACATTTACATAGTGGCTTGTCTTCTCAGTCACCTGTTTGTTTGTGTGTGTGTGTGTGTCTGTGTGTGGGGGGAGCAGTCAACAGCGACTGTAGATGAACCTGCTGTTACTCTGATGGAGTCTAACCTCACATTAAATGATGGCTTTTCCGTTTGTAATGTCACCTGCGGAGACGGTAGGTCATTACTGTTGTGATGGTGATGGTGGTGTTAATGGCAGCGGCTCGTACACGTCTTGTCTTCCTCTCTCTCTCTCTCAGGTGTCTGGGCTGCACAGAGCTGCACTGTGGGTCATCACCTTCACTGCTTAGTCGTCAATGTGACGGACCGCACCAGCGACACATCCAGCCTCACTATGGGTCAGGACAGGGGCAAGTTTGACTTCTACATCGGCCTGGGGTTGGCCGTCAGTTCCAGCATCTTCATCGGAGGCAGCTTCATCCTCAAGAAGAAAGGGCTGCTGCGGCTGGCGAGGAAGGGGTCCATGCGGGCGGGTACGGACCCTTTTTCTGATCTGTTTTAACTTCACAAATAACCTGACACCAGGAAACTCGTTAGGCTTTGTCAGGTGCGATCGGGCACTCCCTGATCCAGTTGAGCAACGCTGAAAGGAAGCTAAGAGGTCAAACCACTGGTGACAGATTTGAAATACAAGATGACATTTCTGGCCTGCCTGGTTCTTTCCACATGTGAAGAGAGAGAGAGAGAGAGAGTGAGAGTGTGTGTGTGTGTGTGTGTGTGTGTGTGTGTGTGTGTGTGTGTGAGTAAACAAGACACTCTTAACAACTCTTGTAATCATTAACCTCATTACTTTTTCACTTGACCTTTAACTCGTATCCAGGGCAGCTGTCAGGTCTACATAATTCATGGTATTTAAATGTGCTATAATATTTCTTTGTTTCCTCTCCAGGCCAGGGTGGTCATGCATATCTAAAAGAGTGGCTATGGTGGGCTGGTTTATTATCAAGTAAGTGATGACACTGGATTCAAATATTCACAGGTTAAGTCGTGTGTGGATGACAAGTTTGGAGCAGAATTTAAGTTTGTTAAAAACATTGGTCAGACTTCTCAGTTTCATGTAACCGTTTCAGTTAAAGGATATTTAAAATGATAGTTGTAAATACCGTTGAAAACCCTTCCACCTAACCTTGATGTCTAAAAATATCAAACCAAGTTTAACTCGTATTGCCAACCCCCTGCAAATTACAACACCTGTGCGTGCATGCAAATCTTTCTTTGTACTGAATATAGTTACAACACACATTAAGTGTGTGTGTTCAGTAGAGTAAGCCTCAGGCAGTATTTCAGTGTCTGCCTTCATTACGACATAGTGATCCTTCTCGTATTCACCTGGATGTGTGTTGATCCCTGGCAGTGGGGGCCGGTGAAGCAGCCAACTTCGCAGCCTATGCCTTCGCTCCTGCGACTCTGGTGACGCCACTGGGAGCCCTCAGTGTGCTTGTGAGGTACGGACGATTCACTGCAACAACCATGTCCGACAATTTCCCCTTTTTTCCTTTCCTTGTTTGTGTTTCCTTGGGTTTGTGTAGTGGAGTCATTGTGACTGACTGTATATTATCATATTGCAGTGCGGTGCTGTCGTCCTACTTCCTCACAGAACGGCTAAACCTGCATGGGAAGCTTGGCTGCCTGCTCAGTATCCTGGGCTCCACCAACATGGTGATTCATGCGCCGCAGGAGGAAGAGATCAACAGCCTCGAGGACATGGCCAAGAAGCTGGTTGACCCAGGTACAGTACAAGCTGTGCTTCAGGGGTCCTGTCCATGTGTTTTACCTGAGTTTTGCTTCTTACTTTACCACAACATTTAAACACTAAAGCAAATATTCAAGTGAAAATAAAATATACTGTTTTTGAATTTACCCAAGGGAAATAGTTGAGAATGGCACTATTTTTTTAATTCAAGACTTAAAATAACTAATTTGTCCAGATGTATATTATCATTCATTTAATCTAACTTAAAACCTTCCTTTTTTTTCTCCAGGTTTTTTTGTCTTTGCAACTCTTGTCATCATCGTTGCGGTCATCTTCATATTTGTTGTGGCTCCACGCCACGGTCAGACCAATATCCTTGTGTATATCACCATCTGCTCGGTAATCGGGGCACTATCAGTATCCTGTGTCAAAGGACTGGGCATCGCCATAAAGGAAGCGATCGCTGGGAAACCTGTTGTGGGAAACCCGCTAGCGTGGTTCTTGCTTCTGAGTCTGGTGGCCTGTGTGAGCACGCAGATCAACTACCTGAACAAGGCTCTGGACATATTCAACACGTCCCTGGTGACGCCCATCTATTACGTGTTCTTCACCATGTCAGTGCTCACCTGCTCCGCCATCCTCTTCAAGGAGTGGGAGCACATGGGCACAGGCGACGTGATCGGCACCCTCAGTGGCTTCCTCACGATCATCGTGGGTATCTTCCTGCTCCATGCCTTCAAAGACATCAGCGTCAGCCTGTCTACTCTCGCTGTGTCAATGAGGAAGGAAGAGCGGGCCTTTCCTGCGGCCAATGGCTCGGCCTCCCACAGCACCTATGAACTGCTACATAATGAGTCCACTGAGGGCGTGGAGGACAGAGAAATGGGTTTGCCTTTTGATAGCCTCTCTAGAAGAAACGGGGCAATGACGACCTTGTTGGATCATTAAGGAACTTCTGTTTTTCCTGTCGCCCGACAGACCAGTAATGGCGTTGTTGTGGTGTATGTGAACAATAAGACAATCAGCTGTATGTGAAGAGTGACTTGGACGGACCAGTGGATTGTATTTATTGTTTAATTTGCCTTACTTTTCTCCGAATATGACCTGCTCATATTCAGTTGCAGTTAGAACTTAATTTCATTCCTCTGTAGCGTTGTAAATATGAGTTTTTTAAAAGAAATGTTTTGTTATATGTACATGCATATCCATGCACTGACTTACTTTCTATAAATCAAAGAAAAGTTTTAATATATCTTCTACAGGAGCCCCTTCTGACAGGACTATATTAAAAAGGACTAACTATGATTTGGGTTTGTCGTGATACTTGAAAGTAACAACAGTTTTTCTTGGGCGTCGTTCTGAACTCTTTTTGTAGCGTTTACATGAAAAGCTACAAAGATGAACTAATAGATTTGTTTCATATTTATTGAATTAAAAGGATTTAAAACATTTGGAACACAAGGCACAAAGAATAAATGCTTAACATGAGTATGAGCTTTGTTACTTTTCAATTTCCTTTAAGCTGTTTAGCATGCATGTTCAACAGTATAGAAAATACAAGTTTACTTTCACCCCCCACTTAAAATAGGTTACTGTTCACCCTTAATCCACCACTGCAAACCCTTAAATATTTATCTGATAAAACTAATTTCCTTTCCCTCATCTATAGCTTTATGCAAGTATAAAAAAAGAATAGCTCATTCATAAAAGGGGAGATATCTATCATTTAAGGCACAAGTGAATACAAAAAAAGTGGCCCCACTTCCTTACATTTTATGGTTCTTAGTTAATAAAGACCATAAGTAAATGAGGAATAATTGTAGATGCTGGCAGTGTTTGGAACCTCACGCTGCTCCACAGTATCCACACCTCAGCTGCTGGCAAGTGACTGGTGTATCGGAGGCTGGAAGCATCGAACGTGTTCAACCGGCATGTTCTCTCCATCTCCAGACTTCATGTACTTGTTCAGGATGGCAAATATCTCATTGTTGAGCATCTGGAATTTGCGGATTCTGTCGACCATTTTCTTAAGTGGCTGAAAGGAAAATGAAAAATATGGACACACTGAGTATCTTGTGATTTCAAGAAAAACACTTTCCTATTCTTTTTATAATCATTTTTGTACAGAAAAAGCATGAGATTGAAAGTTTTGCTCAGTATTCCATGAGACTAAGTATTTTTTTTCGGCTTTTATGGAATATTTCAACATTTTATAAACTTCGCTTTCTTGCCAGGAGTAAATAAGACACCATTTATGTCCAGTTGCTTAATTTGAAGCTACAACCAACAACTAATTAGCTTAGCATAAGAACAGGAGGCACCACACAATTTTAAGTTGGCTGTCACTGTTTTTAAGGTCAAATAAAAAAAATTATGAATATTAGATTACTGACAACCATGGTGGTCCATATGAAGCGTGCGAGGTGTTAAGCTGCCATTTCAGAGTAGTTACGGAACATGACAGTATTTCTAATCCTCATGTTTCTAACTTACCACACTCTTGATAACCTCATCCTTGCCGTCGTGTTTCTGCACCTTCAGGAGGTGGTAGCTGAAGTCCAGGATGTCGAAGCGTCTCTGCTGTCCCAGCAGGGCGATGATCATGCAGCCGGCCCAGTGGAGGCCGTCTCCGAAGCACTGCCTGGAAAACAAGAATGTTGCTGTTAGTTAAGCTGCGATGCTTTAAATCCCATTTGGCGGTACAGACGTGCGCCCTGATGCACTCACTCCACTGTGAACTCGTGGGCACCCACAGGGATGCAGTACACAAACTGCATCGCACTCCAGAGACGGTGGAACTCCACACACTCGTCCACGTGCATTACGCCGTTGCCGGGCAGCGGTCCACGCCAGATGGTGTCCTCCAGGAAGCCTCGCACACGCGTGAGGATGACTTCGAACATGGACAAACCGCAGCAAAGCCTCTCTTTGGTCAAAAGGTCGCCCTCACGAGCAATGGCTATTTGCTGAAAGAGAAGTGAAGCAGGAGACATGTTGGAGGATTCACTCTTAACACGACTGAGGGTCGACACATTCCAGAGATCGGGTCCTGCTCGTTTCCAGACGGACTGTACCTGTGGGGTGCCGAGGCGTTCGATCAGAGGAACCAAATGCAGAGCTGTGTATTTGGCTTCCAAACGCTTCATCTTTGCATCCAAGCGTTCCCCCTCTACACAGTGAGGAAAAGAAAATCCAGTCATACATCCAATGTACATATAATATATATATTATTATCCAGTGTTCAAAGTCTGATATATATTATACGTTCATGTTTTGTTTTACGACTAGGAAAGTTGCAACAAAGCCATCTCAAGTTGCTGACATCATCACTTATAAACCAATTCATAGTTTTTAATGTGAACTTGTTAAATGTTACAAACTGCATGTCCATCCAGCACCTCACACCATCGTTTTTAGCCAATACACGTTTTTCTTGATTAACCTGATACCTTACAAAAAATGTACATTCCTGTCACACCTGATCTTTTTTCTTTGCGCTTCGGCATTATGCAAATATTGGAAAGTGAGTCAAGGTTCTGTTTAAATGCTCTAATCACATAAATATAACCTGTTGTTTACAGCGTCCATGTTTTTTTCACAAACACTTAAAAAATAGGACCTTCTGAGGAGCACGTGGATGCACAGAAAGCCCCGTAAAAGTCCTGTTTCCTAAAAACTACGCTACACGAATGAGCCACAACATCCAAATAGTTTTAATGTTTGGTTGATCGGTGCATTTGTTTACACAGTTACAGTTTAGCAGCTGTGGAGGGGAGAAGGGTTTTCACTCCTCTCCTCATTCTTTACACAATTATTTCAGTCTCTTTATTTCCTTCCAACAAGCAACAAGTTGTACAAAGTTGTTCAGTAAAACAAGCCTCATTCGTTATATAACCTCAGAAACAAAAGTAAGATCGTTTTACTTTGAAATCAATTGTGTTTTCTTTCTGGTATTTACCTTTGACGTGGACTCTGGGAAGAATGTTTTGGAAGGGTGCAGCATGCAGCAAATCACAAACTTCTTCTTGTGACTGGAGAGAAGATTTGATAAAAGTGAAATCACCAGAACATACATATTAAGTTTGGAATTTTCCTGATCATACTGTGATCCATACCAGACTCTGCTCGCTCAGCAGACAGAACAGGAGGGCATTGCCCACTTCCCTCAGGTTCTGGAAACAAACCGTCTTGAGCTCAGCGTACTCTACGATGTCCTTCAGCTGGTGGTGAAAGAATTCCAGGATACCTGACAGGAAAAGCAGGGTAATTATCACATTATTACACATCCACCACACAGCAGCAACCATCCATCACAGCAGTAGGTACACCCTGCTGATTTATAAGCACACACTGCCAGCCATTTCAACTTCCGGCATGAAGCTCGGCTCATTTCCTCACAGAACTTAAGCACAGAGGACTCTTAAAGAGGTGTGATGTTCCCACTGCACCCAAAAACTACAACAGGAGAAAAAAGCTCAGCTCTTTGTTCTATTATTTCATGTCGATTTGATGCCGTGTTTTATTGTTAAAGCAGATGTAAAACAGCTCATAGTGTGTAGCTGCACAGCTCGCTTCTTTCCTGTCACACAGCACTAAGAGGACATTTCTGTTATCAGCTCTTTTTCAGTTCCAGACTGTGCAGTTTATAATAAATTGTAGATTCCAGCAGGGTAAGTAAACTAATAATAACACAGTCAAAGGCATTGCTGGTTTATTTCATTTTATCACAGCTATCACAGTTAACAGAGAGGTGGAAGGATGAGTTAGAACATTGAGAGTGTGAGGACCCTCTTAAAGCAGGCCTCTCCCTGCAGGAGCCTGATGGGGGTTTGGTCGTCAGGGAGATTCACCTTGGTCATTGATTTCTATATTTACATTTCCTGTTCATTTCTTTAAATAAACTTATTTTTAGTTTAAACTCATGTGTGGATTTCCCTTGATTGTCCAGCCTTGAGTTGGGTTGTGACAAGAGTTAAAAACATTTTTGCCTAAAGTGCCGAAATACAATGAAATGTGTATGCGTAAAGCCTGGGCCCCACTGGCTGCGTGTGCAGCGTCTCTCAGGCCTCTGTTGTTCCCACAGGCAGCATGTTAGCTGTGTGTCTGCAGCGGAGCTGCTACTTGAGGTTTCTAGTACAACTACTGTATTTCCCTGAATAAAAGTACAGGTATACACACAACTAAATGCCAGGACTCTATGGTATGAAGCCATGCATCTTCAGGGCCTGCAATAACAATCAAAACCTTGATACAACTATTGAATGGATTCCGTCAACAGACATGCTGGAGTGCTTTTACTTTGAAACGAGATAGGAAGTGTTGCAAATAACTATGTTTATGACATTAACAAGATCATTTTTACTGTCAATACTGCTGTGAACTGCACGTGGCATGTGGAGGAAACAGGTGAGAGCCCAACTCTAAAAGAGCAGTGCAGCTCACACAAAGGAGATGCACCTGTGATGTGTGTCTCACACAGGCAGTGTGGCCGCTGTAACCTGATCACATTCTGCAACACACACGCTCCCACAGCCGATGTGGCCCAGACGTAATGCACTCCTGAATAGACCATGAAAAGCTTAAGGCCGACCAATAAGCACAGGTTAAATGTTCACCTACCTGGGGAGCCATACTCGTGGCGTGGAAGTCTACAGATCTTGGGCATCACCTCCATCAGGGTCCTCACATACTGCATTATGGTTCCCTGGAGCTGTACAAAAAAAGGAACTTTATTAACCTGCAGCATATTTTAAAGGAAATATTTAAGAAAAGACACAACCCATCTTCTTTTACTGTTGATATGACATCAGTCACATTGACAACTAACAAAGACAGCAGCCTCGTTTCACCTGGTACAACAGCAAGTTTCAGCAGTGACATTTTGCCTCCTACAAACTCAATGTCTTACTCACCAGACTTTTGACAACCTTCAGCAGTTCCTCCATCACCACGGCGATGCCCTGGTAGCCCAGCAGTCGACACATGGCTTTGATGTGCGGGGGACCCACGAAGTTCCGGTAGGAGCTAAAAATGCTGCTGAACGCCAGGTTCAAGGTCTACAAGTTCAGAGGGAAGAAAAGACGACAAGAAAAAATGTTGAGCTCAGAGGTCTTACACTTAAATTAAAGTTGTATTGTAGAGCGGTGAGGATGAACACTGATAAACCCATAACCACCACTTCCTAGGTTTGTCATCATTAACAAATGAGTACTTGAAGTAAATTAGACTTGTGTGTGTGTGCGAGAGTGTTGATAGCAGAGCTGATTCACTTGTTTAAAAAAAAGAAAAGAAAAGAAAGAAAAACTTAAAGCCTAATGGTGTAATCTGTTAGTTGCCCTCTAGGGGCTGCAGTGTACAGTGTGGTGTATATGAAATCCCACAATGCATTACAGAACGTTCTTCATCCATTGTGTACCTAATGGATCTTAAGACATTTTTGTTCACCAGTCAAGTTACAGGGAATATGTTCACAACCTCTCCAGGTCCTCAGTTATGGTGTTGAATAAAAGCCAGAACAATGTGATGTCACAGGGAAGATCTTGATCTTTGACAATCAAAAATGATAAAGTGATAAAGTGTTATATCCACTTTAACATCTGTGCTTTATTCACAATCAGTGCATTAGTTCTTGATTTAGAAAAGCAGGTTTTTGTGAGGTGGTTGTGGGTCCAATGACTCAGAGGTAATCACAGTTATTGATCAGCTCCAGCTCCGATCAACACTGATGTAAACACGACAGGTCGACATGCACATTTTCGCCCCTCTTGCTGTTGCGACCCCGCAATTAACGACGGCTATCATGGAGTCAGTAACTTCTGCAACTCTTTGCCACGTCATCCACGAATTCTAACTGTCTCCATTCAAACAGCATGCTGCTTTCTACTGTTAACTAACCCAGTTTTTACGACATGTTTGAGACATTGAACGTAGCACAACAGAAAAAACTAATTTGTAACAGCCATTGCTATCGTTGAAGCCGCCCTGCTAGCAGTGCTACATTGTTTAATCCTTTTACAGGCATGAATCTGCCTTGTAGATTACGAGACATTTTATGTGAGATTGTATCGGCACTGGATTAAAAGGTTGTGTGAGTGTTAACAGTGCAAAGGATAAACATCACCTCAATTTCATATTTTTGCAGATGTAGAAATATTGTCCTTTATGGAATTCTCGGTTTCAGGGGATGTGCAGCAGCGTTATTCACAGTACATTTTATGACAATCTGGCCAGCAGTTGAGACGCATTGTTCTGGACTACACAGTCGGACGGATGGATCGACCTACTGAGGAGCATTGCAGCCCCCTCTCCCCACTCCACCCTCGAGAACACGCCACTAGATTGTCCCAACAAGACGGCATGGACCAAATTTATGATCATGGGGAAATTAATGATTAATATTTCAACAATTCTACTTGGTTAACTAGTATGGGAAAAAAAGGGAACAGAACATAATATCAAAATAAGCAAATTTACAACATTGTAAAAACTATGTACATAGAATGACCCTGTTCTGACCTCCACTTCATCCACTGCAAGGGGATTCAGCTGTCTCTCTCCCCTGTCGGCTGAGGCTGGTGCTCTAATCCAGCACGCACACACAATATCTCTGGTCCCCTCTTGAGGCTAAAAAGCTACACGGCAGCAGCACGACGTCACAGCTGTTGATGCGCTGACAGTGATACAGTGTAGATGCTTATATGAGTAGACAGCAGGAGCACAGGACAGTCTGAAGCAGCAGCTCAGACACTACACATCCATGTCCAACACGTGCTGGAGCGGTTTACCCGGTAAGTCCTTTCTCCTCTCATGTTTGATTGAATGACCACCGATGATTCGCTTGAAGAGGATCCTTGCCATGTGGACAAGTACGTTTTGTTGCTATGGGTTACAGCTAATGCACCAGAAAAAGAAAAGAACTTGCTCAAATTGACAAAAGATTGAACATTTGTTTTATTTTAGAACCGACTCTAAACCAACTGTTCTTGTGAGAATACGTGTCTGAAATTGTTAATGTTCATAAAATTCATATTGTTAATTACGGCTTAGTGAGAAAAGACCTTTGAAAAATAAGGAGTAAAGAGCAAAAAAAGGGATAAGTAACCTTTTACTTTGAATACGTCTTCTTTCCAGTAAGTACCCACTCTGCACTAGTTTAAATGGTAATAGGCCAAGTAAACACTTCAGGTTAATTACGTCACACTGCATTTGATAACATAAATTCAACACTGATGATGTAATCTGGGCTTTTCAATGAATCATGCTTCTGTTTTGTTTCCATTTCCACAACATGAAACTTTATTTTACCTGACATCTGTCCCAGGTCTGGACTATGTTGTAATATATGATGGAAAAAGCTACGTTTCAATAGATATAACAAATAATGCTCAAATTAAAGCTGAAACCAAAGGTTGGAGCTTCAAATCTGACCAGTGGGGGGGTTTAAACCGCTCGATGTCGGCAGATCATCACCTGTACTGTACCAGCACAGATGAGCCTCCTCCCAAAACATCCTGCGTTGTGTAATTTGCTGAACATCTGTACATACGCTCACCTCCCTCCCACCGCTGCACTTTGTCCCAGATAATCCTTTTCACAATGCTTATTATCCTCTGATACAGTTTTTTTCCTCCTTGCAGGGTGGTTAGGTCGGAGTGAGTGGGATGGGTGGATGGGACTTTTCTAAATTATGTTCAACACTGCGCAATGTGAGCGGGATCCTGAGATTTTTTCCAATTACGACAGAACAGGGGCAGTAATCCAAGTGGTCAAACACAGACTGCAATAACTACAAACAAACCTACAGTCATGGAGGCTCAATATTCCGACTACCTCAACCCCTTTTACTCTTTTGTGCAATATTTCAGTGTATTCATTGTCCTTTTGTGCAATGATTCATGAGACTGCATATCTTATAGTTTGTGTATTTATTCTTCATTTTTATAAATATTTTCTTTTTTAGTTTGGGTATTCATCAATAGTTCAGTGCTGCTCTTTTAATTTGCCTGTTTTTCTTATGAAAGCTACGCACAAGAATTCCAATGTAGCCTAACTGTCTTGTACCTGTGCAAATGGCAATCTATCCATCCATCTATCCATCCATCTATCCATCCATCCATCTATCCATCCATCTATCTATCCATCCATGAAGTTCAAGGTGGAAAGAAACATACATTTTAGAAATGGCCATGCCAAAAATCTTTATATCATCTGTATTTCTTCATGCGATTGTTTTACTGTGTTTTTGTCGTCTCTCTTTCCCAGTTTGGATTTTCATTTTGAGCGTACAAAGACTAACAACTGAGGAAACACTTCACTCATATCAACTTAACTCAACAGCGCCTCCGCATGGGGATTGCAGTCTACAACATCACCGCCACCTCAGCGAGTGTGAGCTGGCCGTCGTCCCCCGGCTGCCTGGACACCTTCTACAGCGTCATGTACGACCCCAACTGGAACAGCCTGCTCATGGGCTACAAGCGCAAGAGTTTCATGCACGAGGAACGTATCCCTGTCAGTCAGAGCAGCACCTACCTGGCCAACCTCCTCTCCCAGAGCGCCTACTTCTTATGTGTGACGTGTCAGGCCGCCAATCCGGTGCCGGACCAATGCCAGGTGTTCAGCACTCTGAGTGCGAGGGGCGAAGGTCACGAAAGAGGGGGCTGGGAACTTGCCATGGGCGTCTGGCTGACCTGCTGCATCTTACTGCTGGTCATCGCCAGCATCCTGTTGTGGGGATGTCTTCACACCATCTGCTCCCTCCAGAGCCAGGCCTCTGACGGCAGCCCAGTGGTGAGCAACTCGACCCTCCAAGACATGTCTGGACCTGGACGCCTCTACACTCCCCGAAGCAGCACGGACGCCACTAAACATTCCACCACCATGCCGCCCCCCCTCCTCTTAGCACAGACCACTGGCCACATAATTACCCAAGACCATGAGCTGAGGACACTCGCTAAGCTGTCTGGCAGTGAGCCAGTGTGAATCAACTGGATTGAGGTCATCACAGCATTGTTCTGCCCGCACTGAATTGTCACTGAGTGTTTTCATCCACTGACAAAATATAATTTGGGTTTAGCAGAAATAAAAATGTTTTCAAGGGAACCGAATTAAAAGAAAATATTACCGCACCACTTCAAACTTTTCAATGAAACATTTTGTGCAAACACATTGAATAGTAATTGATCAAAATGTGTTCCTCTGAATGTTTCTCTTATAAATAACGAGTACTAAATCTCTTTTTTGTAATTTATATTTCGATTTATGTTCACAAACATCTTTATTTTTGACGCTGATCCCCAATAATTATATTTGTCCACTTGTATTCTAGAGAAATATCTTACTGAGTGTTTGATTTCAACATGTGGACTCAAAAGAAGTCCGTCAAATCACGGCAAATATAAATAAGAATAATCCTCTGCTCATGAAATCCAAGAACAGAAAATGAAGGATAGTGCTTTCTCGGTGGGGGATGGTGACTGACCTTTGACCCGTACAGATACTGAGGCTGAGCGTTGGGTGGCTTGTCTCTCTGGAACTCTTGGGAGAAGGGCAGGATGGTGCGCACAAACCTGAACACAGAGAGACGTTATTATGTTTTATCTAAAAGGATTCTAAAATGAATCAACACACACACACACACACACACACACACACACACACACACACACACACACACACACACACACACACACACACACACACACACAAAGATGAACCTGCAGCAATAGGTTTACTATGTTATACACACAGCTTTATCATCTGAGAAATTATGATGAATAAACTGAACATCAGACATTTGTAGCTCTTTAAACACCCAAACAAGGTGTGTTTATTGGCAAACTGCATGTGAGGAAGCTGGTACTGCTTATTTCAAAGACCACTGCTGAGTATGAATCTTTGTCATCCACACATCACAGGATGTTCTCTGTGTAGTCCAGACAGCACAACAGTGAACAATCAGAGAAGTGCTTTCTTTCCAGCAGGGTACCACAGAGATGATACAGTTCATCAAATAGATTGGTTCATCAAAAATCTCTCACTGTGGGAAAACCTAAGCTCGGAGGTTTGTTGCAGGCCCATTAATAAGATCAGAGTTACAGACAGAACAATATGTCAGGCGAGGGGTATTGACTATTAAAGCCAGTATTATTTTTGTTACATTGTTACTACTCTGGTCAGATGAAACTGCTCTGGGAGCCCTGGGCAAACATTTGTTGTTGACCACCATAAAACATATGACAGCTCATTATTCAGCCAAGTTCTCTGGAGCTGAAATGACCAGTCACATACATTAATCTACATTTATATTTTTGAATCTAGGTTTGTCATTTGGATATTTCATTGCTCTTTATTTCATGTTTATATTCATTTACAATGCTACTGTGTATTATATAATTTATGAATGATTGAACTATCCAATGAACATTAATTATGACTGCAGCGTTCAGCAGGAAACTATAATAAACAATGATTTGTTTGGTCATGCATATAGTGAATAAATGAAGTTGTGTACCACCAGTGCACTCAAACTGCAGAGCATACTGGCTAAATTATTGACTTTAATAGTGGATTGTGACTCAGACAATGAGCCAAGCTAACGCACCTGTTGGTCGAGCCATTGTAGCAATAGTTGGGCAAGAAATCATAGTTGAGTTCCCAGAAGACGTGCAGTGTAATCCTGCCGTAGGGGGCCGACACGTTGTGGTTGGCCTCGCGGAACATGGCGTCCATGCTGTCCAGAGTTAAAAACTTGCTGAGGAGCTTGTGCGTCAGGCGGTTGATATCCAGAAGACCTTCCAGCTCCTTTAACCAAGAAATACACAGAATAACAGTTTATATCAGCACGCCAACTCTCAGGTTCCTTCTCTCTAATCAGGACAAGGACAAACTGTAGATCTTGAAAATCACACGTGCTCCTCTAAACACATAGAAGAAGAAGCAAATAACAGGAGCAAACACTAAAATAAAAAGAAGATGTTATTTAGTCGCAGTGATTAAAATCAACATACCATGATCGAGGTGAGGTCCTCACTCTCAAAGCGATTGATGGCCAGTTCGAGAGACTTTGAAAGAGCAGCTGAGATCCTCTGAGTGATGAGCCTGTTCAGATCTATGGAGCGGCCTAAAAGCTGAGGTTCACAACTAGTTAGTAAAGGCACAACAAGCGCAAAATAATAAATGAGGCAGGCGATTGGTTGAGTTTATACCTGGACGTGGCGTTGCTTCAGCAGAGTCTCGTAGCGGTTGGAGGAAGGCCAGGGAATATTGGCCCCCTGGTTCTTGCAGTCAGTTCGCAAACGTTTGTCAAGGAGAAGACTGAGGGATTAAAAGGAAAAGTGAAGTTAACTGTATGAAGGGTGTTTTTATAAAAGTGCAAATCGGCATTTCTAAAACTAATTTTGTTTTCCCCCCAGAAACGAGTGCATTACATCCATGGTTCCCAGCTCACACCGACCAGAGGAGATAAAGAACACTTCATCAACCTATCCATTACCCTAAGCTAACTGTGCTCAATTGTTAAAGACTCTCAGTATTAAAGTGCCATTTAGTTGGGGCGAGGTCTGTGTATTGTAGCTGGAAGCTTTCAGGTCAGCAACACAACAGATTGGGTTCTGAGTTTTTTCTACCTATACATTCTAATAAAATCATAAATACAATTTGTTCATATAATTGAGGTACCAAGGATCCTCTGGTAACTTGGAACACAATGAAAAGGAGGGAAAAATACAAAAGTACATGCAAATGATTCACCTACCTTCCTGCTAGAATCTTGTAGTAGCCAAATATCTGATCAGCCAGTTTGTAGACAAACTGATCAAAGCACAAGTTCACCTGAAAAACACGGAGGTTCAAATTAACTTGGATTTTTGAAAAAATGTTTCAGTCTGTGATGGACAGAAATAAAAACACAAAACAATTTCTTTCTCAATTTGGAAATGTTGCATTTGCAGATACCATTTTAAAATCACTTCTTACTCAAAATTCAACAGACCTGTAGGAATAGTCATTCACAGGGATTTAGAAAAAAACTTAGTGTCATAAGACAGTGTTCCTCTACATACAAAGTACAGTGCCAGTTCTAAACGTGTCTGTTTAAAAAGTTCTGTTCTCTTGTCCAGTTGTGGAGCTACTTCAGAATTATCCCTTGTCATTAGTGAGTCCTCCTCAAACAGTTCTACAATATACTGTCACTTTTTATTGTTTGTGTGCTGGAAGTTGTGTGCAGAGCTTTTTATAAACAGTCTATGGTGCAGAGTGAAGTTAGAAAACTTTGTGTTCATCCTACCTGGTTTATCTGCAATGAAGAGTTTATACTCAATGGTTTTCATAAAATGAAACTGAATTTGTGGTTTACACACATGTTTGATGCTTTACTCAACTAGTGTTATTTTGTCAAACATTATGTGGTATGCTCCAAAATATTTGATTTAATTACTTTAATAGTAATTTTTGCAACTGTAATATACGTGATAGTCACGTGGGTGAATGTTTCATATGCATTATGGAGAGATCAGTAAATGACAGCAGCACTCAGGTGGAACGGTTGGCACGGGAGCAGTTGCACCCCGTACTCTCTCTTTGGGGGTAACTTCCGCCCACATGCCAGATGCAGTCTGGATGATGAACTGAATGCTCCGTGTCTTTATTGCTGCTGCATTCATGCTGTATTTTACAGGTTAGTAGTGGGTGAGAGTCACCTACATTAACTCCTAAAGCTTAGCTTGATCACCACGAGTGTCATTGAGACATATTGATGTTGTTGTGATTATTTTGTTGGACTGTTAAAAACTTAGAAACTCCGCTGGACAGTGAGACGGGAGACACTCGCGCCACTAGGTGGGCGGTGACAACAATCGCCTGTATAGGTGTTTATTTTACCTGCGCGTAGTCTTGCAGGCAGGTCGCTATAGAATGGTGTTTACTTTACACAGTGTGTATTTCAGCGCCGACACACACACACACACGCTGTAATAAAGTCATGTATTGTTATTGTGCCTTATAAAGACCAGTTATAAGCTAATGTTCAATAGGTTTATATTGAAAATGTTTGTATGTCAAATTGTGTTGAATTTGAATAAGATGCAGTCTGGATGATGAACTGAATGCTCCGTGTCTTTATTGCTGCTGCATTCATGCTGTATTTTACAGACATACTTTGTTGCTGTGGTACCAATCCTGGGACCCGTAACAAATTTTGGGGGCTCGTCCGGGATCTCTCTCCATAAGAATCATCAAGGGGAGCAGATCCAGTGATATCAGAACCACGAGGCCAAGGCGAGGTGACGTGATTACAGCCGTGACAACAGCTGGTGGGTGTCCACGAGGGGAGATCAGAGTCCAAGGAGGGTCTTCATTCTTCCAAGGGAACTGCACTGCTGTTTCATCACACACATCATGTCCACCGCACGCAAAGAACTCGTATGGAACATCAAAAAGAACTTGTTCAAACTCTCGGACAGCGACGTATACCGGCTGGCACGGGACATCGCAACTGACAATCAAAGTACACCCGATCTGAAGTCCACAGATGAAGAAGGTTGTGTTGATTATATCCTTGACTATATGAACTCTGATACTTTACTCAGTTTTGAGGATGGGGGAATGAGTCAGTTGTTAATGTTGAACGATTTGGTACGTGAGATAATTAATGATCGTAATACAGCTGTCATTGCAAATGGGGTAACTCAGGAACATGAAACACTCACAACTACATCAGATAACATCGTAGATCAAACTCCATGGTCACATTACGCTACCAGTGATGTGTCAAACACCAGACACGATACTGCTACTCCAGCAGCCACAGTCCAGAACATACAGGACACTAACCGTAGCACAGACGCCACCAGTCAAAGTGTGGACCAGCTCCAAATAATGCATAATGAGCTAGGCAAGAGGCTACAATACTACAAAGATATAGCAAATGCAGCACATCACAGTCTAGGTGAGCCCATGCCACACCAACTGCCACGTCATATCCCAGCTACGTTCGATACTGAGAAGATGGTTTCTTTAAAGGACCTCTCCCATCTCCAGCGTAGGGAGTTTAAGATACATGGGGGGCAGATTGGGGACCAAAGCTCTGACATCACATATAGCAGTATCTGTAAGCAGATAGACGAGGGAGTCAGGGAGGGTTTCACAGGGACAGAAGTGATCCGAGCTGTGCTGAGGATAGTTAAACCAGGTGCCTTCAAAGACATGCTCACCCATAAAGATGACATCACAATTGGTGAACTCAAGGGCTTCCTCAGGCCTCATCTTGGTGAGAAGGCCAGTACGGAGCTGTTCCAGGAACTAATGTGTGCAAAACAAAGTGAACAAGAACCGCCTCAACAGTTTCTGTATCGCATGATTGGACTCAAACAGAAAATCCTCTTTCAGTCAAAGCAGGCCAACACAGACATTCACTATGACCCGAAAACCATCCAGGAAGTTTTCCTTCACACCATCTACCAGGGCCTAGGGTCTAAACACACGGATATCAGACAACAGTTGAGACCACTCCTCTCGAACAATCAAGTGACTGATGAAGACATTGTCAGTCAAGTTATGAAGATTCTCAGCGACGAAAATGAGCACCAGCGCAGGCTAGGTTATGGTCTCCGACAGAAAGCAACACATTCACACAGTGTGCGAGCGGATGATATAGAGCAAACTGCGCACAAGAAAGAACACCAGACAATACAACAGCTCAGTGCTCAGGTTGAGACTCTGACCAACATGGTTGCAGCTTTAATGGACCAGCAAACGACAGCTATGCACATAACCCACCCAAAGTCTGTACCTGTCCAAGTGCTTGGTCAAACACACTGCCCTCTTACATCCATTCCCAGAAAAATTCCTCCCTCCACACCAGGCCAACCCTCTCTCACAAGGAAGGGTAAAATACCCATCTGTACTAACTGTCTACACCAGGGCTTAGAGAACTGTAACCACTGTTTTGTATGTGGGGACCCAGGACATCGGGCTGTTGGCTGCTTAAAAAGAGCCAGGCAGCAGGGAAACGAGAACCGACCTCTGTTGAGGGACAACCAGAGGCCGTTCCAGAATTCCAGTCCCACCCAATAACACCCATGTGTAAGCAGCGTTACTCAAAACGCCAAAGATGTGACAAGAGAGCTGGTGACACTTTCCCCCAAGAAACACCAGAAACCCCTGACATGACCATACGCACAGCACCACTGATAGGCAGAAAAAGTTTGCTCAAATGTTTTATCAGTGGCTATGCAGCTACAGTGTTGTTTGATTCTGGCTCACAAGTAAGCATCATTGACAGGTCGTGGAGAGAGACATTTATCCCCAACTACCCAGCACGACCACTAGAAGAGCTCCTTGACCAAGGGGAAAGCCTTAATGTATATGCTGCCAATGGACAGTCAATTCCATATGACGGATGGGTGGAGCTTACAGTCAACCTCACTGGAAACGACAACCCAAACCTTGCAATTCAGGTCCCCTTCCTGGTCAGCCAGCTCAGTCTCCCCCAGCCTTTATTAGGAGCTAATGTTCTCCAGGAAATAATAAATGGACAAGAGTCTTCAACTGATGCACACGCCACTATTATAGGTCTCCTTCGAAGAGCCCTTGGAGTGGAAGAAGAACAAGCCGAAGCGATGGTTAATTTCATTCAGGCCCAAAAGACACCAGACCACAGTTTGGCAACAATCAGAGTAGGCAGGGAAGATGTGACTATCCCAGCTGGAAAAACATTACGTGTACGGTGCAGAGTACCACCTAGCTTCAACGCCTCTGACTCTGTTGTCCTATATGAATCCCCAGAAGAAAGTACTAGCTTAGAACAGCTGAGTGTGGGGGAAGGCCTCTTAGAGATCAGTAAGAATAGGTGGCCTCTTGTTCATGTGCCCATCTCCAATCACACTAAGCATGAAATCACCCTCCCAAAGAGAACTCTGTTGGGCTCCATCGAACATGTAGCTAAAGTTATAGAGATGGGTGAGACAATGACACCACAAGTAGAGACACCACAGGTTACAACAGTAAGGGCTGACGTCCATAAAGTCACCGCTCCCAGGGTTCCCACAAATGAGCCGTGGCGACCACCCGTTGACCTCAGTCATCTTACTCTAGAGCAACAACATCTAGTTGAGGAGATGCTACATGAGGAGGCAGCAGCATTTGCCCAAGACAGCAGTGATATTGGATGCATCCCCTCTCTCCAGATGTCAGTCCGGCTCAGCAATGACATTCCCGTCCAGAAAGCTTATACTTCCATTCCTAAGCCACTTTACAAGGAAGTAAAAGAATACATCCAGGAGTTGTTAGTGAAAGGATGGATTGTAAAGTCTAAGTCACCATATGCCGCCCCTATTGTTTGTGTCAGAAAAAAAGATGGATCATTGCGCCTTTGTATTGACTACCGACTGCTTAACAAAAAGACTGTGCCAGACAGACATCCCCTTCCCCGTATTCAGGACTTGATTGACTCGCTTGGGGGCTATAGCTGGTTTTCCATCTTAGACCAGGGCAAAGCCTACCACCAAGGCTTTATGGCCGAAGGTTCGAGACATCTCACTGCCTTCAGGACCCCTTGGGGTTTATACGAATGGGTCAGAATACCGTTCGGGTTGTCAAATGCACCAGCAGCCTTCCAAAGAAGCATGGAGGAAATGCTTGAGACGCTGAGGGATGAGTGTTGCATCCCTTATCTCGATGATGTCCTCTGCTTCTCGAGGTCATTCGAAGAGCATGTTGAAGTGCTGCGCCGTGTACTCCAAGCCCTACAGTGCCACGGGGTTAAGTTGAGGCCAGAAAAGTGTGAGTTATTCCGCAACGAGGTCAGGTACGTTGGTAGGCTGGTGTCTGCAAATGGAGTGAGAGTGGATCCAAAAGATGTTGAGGCAGTTCAAGCATTGAAGGAGAAAACTCCAAGGACAGTAGGAGATGTTCGGAGGCTGCTAGGTTTCCTTAGCTATTACCGAGCATACGTACAAGACTTCTCACGTATAGCAAGACCACTATATGAGCTGCTCCAGGTAAAGCCCAATTCGCCACAACCCAAGCCTGTCAGGGGGAAAACAAAGGGCCCTCAACTGCTTTCACGTACCCCAGTGGAATGGAATAATCAACACCAGCAGATTCTTGAGCGCCTCATAAACATTCTAACAAACCCACCAGTGCTAGGGTACCCAGACTTCAACCAACCCTTTATACTTCACACCGATGCCTCTCAACAAGGTCTGGGAGCAATCCTCTACCAGAACCAGGACGGGAAGATGAGGGTGATTGGTTATGGGTCTCGCACGTTGACACCAGCAGAGCAGAGTTACCATCTCCACAGTGGTAAGCTTGAGTTCTTAGCCTTAAAGTGGGCAGTTTGTGATAAATTTAGGGACTACCTGTTTTATGCCCCTCACTTCACTATCTTCACCGATAACAATCCCTTGACTTACGTAATGAGCACGGCTAAGCTTAATGCAGTAGGACATCGCTGGGTTGGTCAGCTTTCAGACTTTCACTTTGAAATAAGATACAAGCCAGGCAAACTGAATATTGATGCAGATACCCTTTCTCGTTGTCCCCATGATATCAATGCCTACATGAGTCAGTGTTCAGAGGGATTGTCAGAGGAGGCAGTGTGCGCCACCTGGGAGGGTGCTAGAACAGCCCAGCAGGGGGAAGTAGCATGGGTAGCCAGCCTTAACATCACCTCTCAACAACAGACACACACAGAACCTTTCCCTGTAATTGACCATAATGAACTGGTAGACGAGCAGCGAAAAGATCCTGTCATTGGGAAAATGTATGAGTTAAAAGAGAATGACACAGAACTGACTGACGACAGACGCAGGTCTTTGGACAAACACACAAGAAAACTCTCAAGAGAGTGGAGCAGGCTGTATATAGAAAATGGCCTCCTATACAGGAAAAGACTTGGTCGCAAACAGCTAGTCTTGCCAGCCACCTATAGACAGACAGCCCTCACGCACTTGCACGACAACATGGGACATGTTGGTGTCGAGAGAGTTCTTAGTCTTGCAAGAGAGTGTTTTTATTGGCCTTTCATGAGTAAGGACATTGAAGAGTACATCACCAGGAAGTGTCAGTGTATAAAGCGGAAAAAGCCAGCTTTAAATGACAGAGCACCTATGGGAAGTGTAACATCCAACTCGCCTCTTGAGCTCGTCTGTATAGACTTTCTTCACCTTGAGACCAGCCGGGGTGGATACGAGTATATCCTGGTGGTAGTTGATCACTTTACTAGGTTTGCCCAAGCATACCCCACCAGAAACAAGGCCGGCAAAACTGCTGCTGACAAGATTTTTAATGACTTCGTCCCTCGGTTTGGATACCCTTCTAAACTGCACCATGATCAGGGCCGGGAGTTTGAAAATGAACTGTTCAGAGCTCTCAGACAATTGTCCGGTGTGAACCATTCCAGGACCTCCCCTTATCATCCACAAGGCAACCCTGCAGAGAGGTTCAACAGAACTCTGTTGCAAATGCTTAGAACCCTAGGTGAGAAAGAGAAAGAGAGCTGGAAGGATCACCTGCCACATGTTATTCATGCATATAATTGTACCAAGCACGAGTCGACAGGCTACTCGCCATATTTTTTGTTATATGGTCACCATCCACGTCTTCCTGTTGACCTTCTCTTCGGGTTGGTGGCAGAGGAAGAAACAAAAACACCAACAGGGTACGCAGAAAAATGGGCAGAGAAAATGGTCGAGGCATACAGGATAGCGAGCACAAACAGCCAGCAGTCAAGTGCTAAAGGCAAACATTATTATGATAGAAGGAACAGAGGTGTGACTCTTCAGCCAGGTGACCGGGTCCTTGTTCGCAATGTTTCCCAAAGAGGAGGTCCATGCAAACTGAAGTCCTATTGGGAAAAGACAATCTACATCGTCAGAGAACAGCTTGGTGATAACCCAGTCTATAAAGTGAGTCCTGAGACAGGGGACCGGCCCATCCGCACTCTCCACCGAAACTTGTTGCTTCAAGTAAATGACTTACCTGTAGAGCAACCAACCTCTGTTGCACCTGCAAAGTCGCAAAGGAGAAATGGAACCTCAAAACCCTTGAGAACAAGTGAACAGACGCAGAACCATGACACAACAGACTCAGATGACGAAGAGGAAAGACCACGGTATTGGCTACGGATGCCAAGGGAAGTATTGAGAGTTGGAAATGACATACCGCACCAAAGAGTCAGCTGTGAGACCCAAAACCACCCTGAGCAGATCGGAGCTTACCTGGAGGAACCTGTTCTCGATGAGCCTGCATCTGAAAGGGGAAGTGTCGTTGAGGAAGCACAAGGACAAGATGACAGAGTGCCGTGCACTGAGGAACACCAGCCTTACAATGAGCAGGAGCAGTCTCAGGCTTATGACTCAAACATAGAGGTCCAAGGGACTCAGCCTACATTGAGGAGGTCTACTAGAGACAGACGCCCTGGCCAGATGTTCACTTACACCTCCCTGGGTCAACCAACTTACCAGCCACGTGTCACTGTGAATGCAATAGGGACTCAGCCCATAGTTTACACTCACCAGTATCCACAGTCTTACTTACAACCATTTCATTCCACACCTATCATTCATCCTACATACTTGCCAATCATCTATCCTATCCACTGTTATTGAATGATTGATAGACACTGTACATTTACATATGTTTATCATTACTAATGTGCCTTCAGATGTTGAGTAATTATAAGCTTTGTATTTGATGTTTCGAATGTTATTGTGAGTTATTGAAAACTGTTACTAATAGCAAGTGTCGGGAGCCACTTTTTGTTTGTGGGGGAGTGTGTGGTATGCTCCAAAATATTTGATTTAATTACTTTAATAGTAATTTTTGCAACTGTAATATACGTGATAGTCACGTGGGTGAATGTTTCATATGCATTATGGAGAGATCAGTAAATGACAGCAGCACTCAGGTGGAACGGTTGGCACGGGAGCAGTTGCACCCCGTACTGTCTCTTTGGGGGTAACTTCCGCCCACATGCCAGATGCAGTCTGGATGATGAACTGAATGCTCCGTGTCTTTATTGCTGCTGCATTCATGCTGTATTTTACAGGTTAGTAGTGGGTGAGAGTCACCTACATTAACTCCTAAAGCTTAGCTTGATCACCACGAGTGTCATTGAGACATATTGATGTTGTTGTGATTATTTTGTTGGACTGTTAAAAACTTAGAAACTCCGCTGGACAGTGAGACGGGAGACACTCGCGCCACTAGGTGGGCGGTGACAACAATCGCCTGTATAGGTGTTTATTTTACCTGCGCGTAGTCTTGCAGGCAGGTCGCTATAGAATGGTGTTTACTTTACACAGTGTGTATTTCAGCGCCGACACACACACACACGCTGTAATAAAGTCATGTATTGTTATTGTGCCTTATAAAGACCAGTTATAAGCTAATGTTCAATAGGTTTATATTGAAAATGTTTGTATGTCAAATTGTGTTGAATTTGAATAAGATGCAGTCTGGATGATGAACTGAATGCTCCGTGTCTTTATTGCTGCTGCATTCATGCTGTATTTTACAGACATACTTTGTTGCTGTGGTACCAATCCTGGGACCCGTAACAATTACATGTCGGGTATTTCAGAGGTCTGTTAAGCAACCGACACAATCTTCAGACACAACTTTACACCTTTACAAAATAAAAGCTCTGCAATTCAGCTCGATTGAAAGCATTACAGCAACAAAACAAACATTGTGCTTCTACTTTGAAGGAAATTTCCCTAAGAGGAAGTGATTCTATGAATGTTGTGGCCATGACAGACATCTATACCCTATAGCTATATCTGTGAATTTCTGTGTGACATAAAAATAACCAGATTATCTAAATGATCTGGTGATCAAGGTTTGACCCAGTTACAGACCACTGCTGTAGTTTATCAGAGGACGTAGAGAAGGACATAACTGACTGTTAAAGCCTGCTGCCCCATGTTTTTGTCTATTACCTCAGCTTCTATTTCATCGTAGAGGAACTGCTTCTTGAATTTGGTCAGGGCGTAGTGTGCACTGTCATTGTACAAATCCAGGGGATACAGCACATACCTGCAGGAGATGAGAGAAAGAAAGGAAAGGTTCAGTGTCTTACTTGTGAATAATGAGGGAACAAAAGATACATTAATATGTTAGACAACGATTTTAGACGTAAATTTGCTAAGAAAATAAGGATAGCTGAGTGTGATGCCTACACAGTGGTTCATACAGTGCTGAAAATGTGTTTTAGTTACCTTGACTGTGGCAGAACACCACAGACCAATTTATCTAGTTTGTGATTGATACAGATTCTCTGTTTTCATTCAGTAGTTCAAATGGTTAGAATCTTATTTCATTCACTGTGCAGAGCATTGATGCACTCTGCTATCCTTCTCTCGCTTACACGAACACACGAAACGCACACGAAACACACACAAACACACACGAACACACACAAACACACACAAACACACACAAACACACACAAACACACACAAACACACACAAACACACACAAACACACGAGAACACACGAGAACACACGAGGTGAGTCAGGGAGTTATTTGTACGAGTACAAGTTGTCCACCAATATTAAAATGATAACTGTCAATATTAAATATCTATATGGTTGATACACACTTTTTAAACAATTTTGGGTGAACATGAAGAATTACAGCATTTACGGTTCAAGCCAGATGATGTGCTTAATGGCTTATGTAAAACCTGCCTCATATCAGCATAATCCTGCTGTGTTTGCCTGCAGTTTTAAAATAGATATTCATAGTTAATCCCAATTTTTAGGTTCTTACCCAGGGTCTTTTTTGAAAACACAAGATAAGACGAAACAATTACTTGAGTTGCTGAATGCCTCTGGCCAGTCACACCACCAATAATCTCACACACACAGACATCAGTGTTGTCAAATTCAAAGCACACCGATTAGTTAGAGAGTGAAAGTCTTTTTCAGGTTTTGGACTATTGCAAAAGGCTGAAACTAAAGAAAAGCTCCAAAGTTCACAGCTAAACAGGGAAGAAACATGTGAGGTGTTGGGGAGTGGTTGAAAAGGAATATTCCCCCACAGTTTGTTACAGGGAACAAAAAACTAAATCATAATTTACTCCATCATAGAAGCTTCCTTGGTCTCCAGGATGTGGTCGGTGAGGATCCAGGGCATGGACATCTCAATGGGGAACTGAATCCTGCGACCCATGGTGAGCTCCAGGAAGAACTCCCTGAACCACAGCTGGGAGACGTCGCAACACTGCTGCAAGGTCTCTGCATGGAAGAGAAATAGGTTTCATTAGAGTGGCTCCATCTAATGGCAGTTATTCAGCATTTAAAGGAGCTACAGGATCAAACTGCTGTTTCTACGTACCACTGAAATTCAGCAGGTGGGTGTAAAAGAAGGACTCGCGGTGAAACCTCTCAATGTCCAGGATGGTTGGGCCTTCGAGACTGCTGCGCAGAGTCTTCTTAGATCCACTTTTGTCAGCAATGAGAGACTCCAGCATGGTCCTCACCATATAGAGCTACATGTATTTAATATAAGACAACACTGTAAGTGGATTTTACAAACTACCTCCCCTTCAGACAGTCTTGTCTCACAGACATTTCACATAATATCTTACAGGGATCATCTTACATCTACAGCAGGGAAGCTGCAGCGCAATTTCCTTTTGATAATCACTGAAAATACATTTCGAGTTCACCTCAGTGGGGAACATTTTCTTAGGCCGCGTCTTTATAATCTCCACTCGTTACAACTCAAACGAGTGAAAATCTGCTGATTCGGGCAGACAAACACAGAAGGTGATTGTTTAGGGCTTTACAGTCAAACTAGAACTGGAAAAAAGATTAGTTCTTGGAATTAAGTTTTAAGCTGATAAATCTGTATGGTTTATGCAACATGCGGGATGCTTCTTAATAATGATAATATTTGTGATATGTAACACAATTGCATAGATGACTGCTATTCCGCGCTGTGATGAATGTGAAGTAGAAGGTTGGAAGGTAAAGTTCTATTATAGTCATTCAGAGATAATGAGAAGAGAGAACAATACAGCAAACACAACAGGCAGGTTTATGAAAGCTGCGCTCATATTATCTCCCTTATTAATATCTGATGTCTGACACATCGGCATTGCGAGCTTCAAAATCCTCATTATTGATGACTGGCAACAGCCAGGGTTGCAGTGAATAAGACCTTGGAGGTATGGGAAATGATTACAAAAGGAGAGGTTAAAGGGAGGTGGGTTTATCAGCAGAGTGTGGAGCTCAGACCTGAGTGCTGGAGGGCCCCACAGCACGGCGGGGAACCTTTATGTCAAAGCCTCCCTTGGGGTCTTTTTCTCCGCGGAGGGCAGGATCGTTGTGGGGCTCCCGGCCGATTTCCCAGTCACAGACCGTCTTCCGGATGGCCTGGAGGACGCTGTGGTCAAAGGACAATTTCTAGTTAATCGCTGGCTTGAAAGTCCCAGTTAACACACACACTGGCATAGCTGCAATTATGAATATGAAGCAAGTTCACTGGAGATTCATGTTTATACAGTACAGAGGGTTGTAAAGAAGCAGCTGCAAAGAACAGTGTGTTATTGTTGTGAACAGCAACCTGCCACAGGAGAAAACATATTAATAGTGGTGGGATGGAACCAAAACTGTAAAGGTTGGAAAATCAAAGTAATGTGGTAAAAGATGCTATAAAGCTCCATAGAGTTGAGAGAAACCAAAAAGTGAGGTGATATTTATCTGTGGGTTCAACACTATGAGCAACAGCTTTTACTTTACACAGTCATTCGACCCACTGTTAGTATAAAAATATGACTATCACCTTTAACACATCCCAAAGCCTGGAAAACCAGACAAAATAAATAAATGTTTTGTTGCAGCATAATGAAAAACATTTTTTACTCTTTTCTGGGTGATATGATTAACACAAGAATAAAGTGTTGTTGGACAGTCTGCAGCTGTGAATGTGATTGTTGTGTGACCTTTACCTCTGAACAACATTTTTCTTCTTCTTGATGGCCTGCCGCAGCGGGTCACGCAGAGTGACTTGAGCAAAGTCCTGCAGGGCTGAATAGATGGTGTGACGGATGGCGTGATTGAACACACTCTCCATGCGTCCCATCAGCACCTGCAGTCCCTTTATCATAGCCATTACCTGTCAAAACATTGAATCAGTGATTTAGAGAATCAGTGATTTAGAGAATCAGTGATTTAGAGAATCAGTGATTTAGAGAATCAGTGATTTAGACTGGTGGCAGCTGATAAACCATAGAGTATGTGTGCTGCATGTGTTGAGGTCACAACTGACCTCTACGAGGGCAAATTTCTCCTCGCTGGTGTAGTTGTATCTGGTGGCTCTTTCGTACTCCTCTGCATTGTCAGGGCACTCCTTGTTGGAGTACTTGTCTGTTGGATGAACCAGTTTCCAGGAGTACTGTCGGCAAAGTCACAAAGTTTAAAAGACAAAAAGAAACAATAATATACAAGAATAAATGTCAAGATTGGTAAACATTCTCAATACCTTATTTTATTTAAAGTCTAGTGTATATATGTAAAAGTTATATATATAAAATGATTAGAATCTGTGTAATCTGTGCTTTCTTACCACTTCCATGACATGAGCGCTCCACTGAGAGAGCAGCTGCAGGCCCTGCAGGGCCAAGTCAAACAGCTTCCTGTACTCAGCATCAGTCTTCTGGGCTTCCTGACGCCCTGATCCCGTCACCACCTACGTGGGCAAAAAGCAACACACTTTGTCACACCCTGAAAATTAACACTGCAGGCCCACTTTTTAAAATCCTGATTTTCTCACAGCATAGATTAGTGAAAATGATTACAGAGCATAAAAACCCAGCAGTAAAGCTTCACCATTCAGGATGTGATCATTGAAATTACTTCCCTCATTCTTAACATTTCTGTCCTCAGTGATTGCATCAGCAATTCTAATCCACAAGTCAGTTGGTTAAACTTCCATCTGAACTACAGTGAGTTGTGACCTCTGAAAATCCGTCAGGGCATGACATCTGTTTAAAAGCTTGTTACATCACAGCTGGGAATTCTAATATCCCTCACATAAGGAAGAGCTATAGAAGACTCCCAGCTGAAAGCTGCCAGGTGGCTGATGTACTGTATGTTTCTTTATTTAATTGGCTAATGTCTGAGGTAACGGTAACATACTGTGTAAGTATGCCATGTCCTGATCCAGGCCAATTTAAACTCAGTGGAATGTGGCACTAACCTCACTGTTGCTGTAGCGAGCCAACTCCGAGATGAAGCGCATGTGATCGTCGCGGATCTGAAGCATCTGCTCACAGATGTTGTACTGGGGACTGCTGGATATAGATGTGCACGTCCACCTGGGGGGTAAGAAGAAGGAGAGAAGCCCAGTGAAGAATACATGTATTCTTGTTAATAAAGCTAGTACACACCGATGCTGAGTTGGAGAAAGCCCTGATGTAATGACATAGCAAAAGAACAGATTGTTTGCTAGACAAAGATTTGACGGCCAAGCAGGTAGAGGCATATATAATTCACAAAGCTGAAAAAACAAACAAAAACAAAAAAACACTCAACTGTAACGTGTCATTTGTGAACAGGACACGATACAATAAAAGATAAGGCTGAAAATTGTCTATTTATAATCATTGTCAGAAAATGTATTTCTTCGATTAAAAAAAAAAAAAAAATAATTCAAAATCAAAGAGGCTAGGGCCGAGTTGGCAGAGACGTTTGTGTTCATCTCACCTGGATTTGTTATCTTCAAAGTGAGCACTGGTCTTGATGTAACGCGACAACTCAATCTGCATGTCACCGAACAGAGGGACCACCTGGAGTTGCTGTGAACACCAAAACACACAGATTTACATGAAGCATCTCTTCACTTCTCCAACACCAAATACTGGGTACATTGTGGCATCACTCAAGATTCATTTAATGTAAGCAGCAATAACAATCAAGGTAGACTCATTGCGTGGAAATGACTTAATGTAATTGTAGTTGAGACACATGGATATTTGGGGTGGGCTGTTTTTTTACCTCCACCAAGGGGTTGTGTTTTCATCACTGTTTGGCTTTTAGCAGAGTTACGCAAAAACTACAGAAACTATTTTATTTAAACTTGGTAGAAGGGTGGGGTAAGGGTCAGGGAAGAACCCAATACGTTTGAGTGGATTTGATAAGGGTGGTGGGTTATATAATTATTTTAGCTATAGCTATTCTAGTTTTCTTTCTCGTTTTCGGTTTTATTCCTCTCTCTTTTTTTGGGGTTCTTTTCCAAGCTGCACTTTGCCTTCTTTTGTACTGCTTTGAAAAAAATGATGTGAATAAAAACAAATTCAAAATGTTTAAGGAGAATTTGGAAATTGAATTTAAATGTTCTGCAGTATGTTGAGGAATTTCTGACAATCCTCACACATTACAGTATATGCCACTATATATTATGTATATTGTATATTACATTATATCTGTACAGGAGAATAGTGCCTGTCTTATTCCACACACACACTCCCTTCTCTCTCTAAGCAGTAGCCAAGGTCAAGTTATAGATAAAGGGCCAACAAAGAATACATTGTAGTGACTTTCACATCTAACTCAGATGCCCCAGACAGAGAGGCACCAACTTCAACTCTCACCGACTTTAACTCTTTTACGTATTTCACCAGTGGAAAGACGTAAGGACACAATGTGATTTAGGAATGCATACTTTAGGCTTAACTGTCCAATAGGATGTGAACACCTACATGTAACATACAGAGTGACAGCAATTCTAGCCTTTCATGGATGTGCTGTTATAATGGGTGACGCAAGTAGAGGGAGATATATGGGGAAGCTGTGGGAGACATCTTCAGACTTGGGGTTGACAATTGCTCATGTTACTCTGTTAGCGTTTGTTTATTGTTCCACCTTCTGGTCTCCTTGATGCATCAAGTCTACAATAAATCCTTCTGCATAAGACATCAGCTGCTGCCTGAGTTCTCCTTTCACCAGCTTCCAGAAAACGTCCATCACACAGTACAGTGAATTACAGTACAACTTGACTAATGTCCTTGTGTGTGTGTGTGTGTGTGTGTGTGTGTGTGTGTGTGTGTGTGTGTGTGTGTGTGTGTGTGTGTGTGTATATATATATATATATATATATACATACATACATACATACATACATGTGACATATGTCTACACCTTTGTACCTTGAAAAACTTGTCAATCTTGCTGAGGTTAAGTCTCTTCTTGGCATCGAGTTTATAGATGCTGCTGCTGTTTCCGTCCATGAGGTACAAACCAAAGCCCATTACCTGGGGAAGTGGAGTGTTGGTTACATGTTGTAAAGGATGAACATTACTGTGGACAATGCTCCAGTAAATTGTTTAGAATGAGCTGAAGCAGTCATTCACCAGTAAATGGTGAAGGGCTTCACTTACTTTGAGCAGCATGTGTTTCTCACTGGGAGTGAGGTACATCTTGTTCTCGTAGTAATCGATGCACAGGTTGACGATGTCTGCCAGCAGCTCGTCATATCCATTTATCACCTCCAGCTGCTGCTGCAAAGACTGACGGACATCACAGAGGACGACTGATGATTAAATCATAATGTTATTAGTCATGTTTTTAACTGTTAACAGTTAGAGTAACTGTCTGTTACTGTTTTACATTAGCCTTTTAGGACTTTCTTTGCCTAAATTTCAAATCTTATTTTTTAATCAAATGCTTATTAAAATCCAGGAATAGATTATAGGTTAAGAATAGAAAATGATTGGTGTTTTTTGCAGGTGTTTCACGACTGAAAGCAGCAATGACACAGTTGTTGAGAAGTGCTTCCATGTTGAAACCATTTCATCTTAAGAGTTTGAACAGTCTGATGCACGTCTAACAAACCTGAGTGATTTTGTTGTGGTTTGCCAGGAACATGGACAAATTCTGAGACTCCTGAATGGACGAGGGCTCGGACATCTTTCTGAGGAACTGGGCCGCTCTAAGCAAAGACAAGAAACATTGTGTTTTAATAATCTAGAAAGAATCATACCAAACCGATATTAACTTGGCTGACTGCCACACACAATACAAATACATACAGGTAAAGTCTTAAAAATGGTGTTCAAGTTGTTGCTCCCAGCAAATTAAATTAAAGTAAACCACAGAATAAATTAAAGTAAACCACAGAATAATAATAAGAGGGGAAAAAGAGGAATAAGGAGGAAACGAAGAAGAAGCTGTTTTCTTAACAAAGTTACAAAGTGCTTCACACATTAAAATAATAAAACGATTCAGAATTCAGAGATTAACACTTTTAAGAAGGGATTTAATAGCTGTAACAGATGTGGCATTTCTGATCTTAGCTGATAAGTCATTCCAGAGTTTGGGGCTCGTACTGCAAAAGCACGACAGCCTTTAGTCACCAATCAGGCTCTGGGCCCTACCAGAAGACTATCAGCTGATCTAAGATGGCGTGCAGGCTCACAGGGACTTAGTAAATCCTTGATATACACAGGGTTGTGTAAAGCTTTAAAAGTCATCAATAAAATCTTTTAAAAAATTGCAATAACGTATTGTATATCAGTAGTTTTCTAACATTCAAATAGTTAGCATAATCCTGGAACACTGAGTCTCCTGTATCAGGGGCAGTGGTCTCCCTGGTTGAAAAACACAGGTCTGACATAGGACATGGTGTTTTTTCCTTGTTGGCGGCTGATGCTGCCATCTAGTGTCTGTCACGGCACCACAGTGTGAATACGAGCAGTATGTGCTCCAACTCTCAGTACCGTTTGTAGGCAGAGTGGTCGTTCTTGACGCTGCATTTCATGTTCTTCAGCTCGTCCAGCACAGCGAACATGTTGATGAACTTTCCGAGGGTCATCAGGTACGCCTCAGAGACAAAGTCCTTCCTGCGCTCGGTGTGACAGAGACGGCGGACCTCGCCGCAAAAACGGTCGATGGCGGTGCGCTGAAGGAGACAAGGAGGAGATTAAGCGTTGAAGAGACAGTCAAGGAGACTCTCTACCCATATATGAATGTATATTTACCTGGAAGTACATGAAATTCATCAGCTTGGTGACTTCAGGCTCCAGCACCTCCACTGTCTTCTCATAGATCTCCACTCTGTTGGGCTGCTCATTGCATTTTACCTAGAAGAGAAAAAGAGAAACAAAAATCTGAAGGGTAGAGCACAAAGGAAACCTCACATAGCTTTTAATCCAGAGATATCAAGATTAGGGTTGAAAATAAAATTTGTTTGCATCATCTATTAATCTGCATATTAATCTCCTAATGATTGTGTTGTCTGCAACATGGCAGGAAATAGTTCAAAATACTGATTACAAAAATCTCACAATGGAGAGGTGACAAAGAAAAGCAGAACATTTTTTAATTTGGAAACTGTTAATTATTTAATTGGCTAATCGTTGCAGCCTTATACATACAAGTCATGGGAGCACAGTGTTCCCGAAAGCACAGTGGTTACCTGTGGTATTGCACGTGAGCAGCTTCTCCAGGTGTAGAGCATGATGGCGTATTCCTGCCCCTCCTCCAGCATCTCATTCTATTTAAAAACAATATATCAATAAGCCCAATCAGTTCAAAACTGGCTCACATGTTACAGTCTACAATAAAAAAATGAACACACAAACACCACATAAGGACTAAAACATGTCAGTTGTTTACAGTGAGTGGAGCAAAGTGCCATCCTGCCTTCACACAAAGTGCTGTCTGATTCCAGCCCCGGGCAATTAGTCACTCACTAATTAGACACAAAGCCCTGGATTCTGTGAGCTGCCCGCTAGACAATACCAAAGACTCTGCTGGGACAGGCGCGCCTCTTTTGCCCGATCCTGTTCCAAACAAACCTTGACCTCTTTGTGGGGAATATTTATTTTCCCAGAGTCATTACTGAGGTGAGAGCGATGACGGACACACTGAGGAGTAACTTCACATACCATGTTGGAGTGGACGGTGGCTTGCTCGATGTATCTGGCGATGCCGGTGACGAAGGCATTTCGATCCTCAAAGTTGGTGTTAAAGTTTGGCTGTGGGGAGATGGGAAATTATGACCAAAGAAATTACACAGGTACAGACTTCAGCTATGTAAGAGGCAAAACACATCACGTCGTAGCTAGAGCGGTTCATTTGTATGTGAGAAGTAGAAAATGCCAAACTATTTGATTTGTCGTAGGATTTTTAATTTATTTTGATTTACTTGAGCAGCTTACACAAATATTTCACCTTTCCCAAAATAATGTAATATTTCTGCATTTATATATTTGTTCCTATTGCATGAAAATGTATCTGTAAGTGTTACCTAACTAACAAGGATACTCAGATTGGTGCATTCATGAGCTTTCCTTGTTGAGATGTGTGTAATGGCCTTTTGCAGCCTCCCATTGATAAGATTCTTATTCTGGAAGAAACGCTGATGTTTTTCACTTTTTGTCAGACGAGCCGTTTTCAGACATGATCTGCGGGTAAAATCTGAAGAATTGGCTACGGAGTTTACTTTATTAAGGTTTTTTTATTGATCAATGTATTTTCTCCTATTCCCTGTAACTGCAATATAAATAAATAAATATATATATATATATAGAGAGAGCGAGAGAGAGAGAGAGAGAAACATCCAATTAACACAAGGTCACAAAAACACCAGGTAATCACTAGTGATGAACTAATGTGAGAAACCATTATGTCGGAGGTAAGTGAGAAAAAACAAAACAACAAACATTATCATAAAATAATTGCATGGATGATGAGTGGTCGGACATTAGCAACGCGCTGCTGTTGGCACTGACCTGATACATGACGGAGGAGGGGAGGGGCTCGATGCATGGCTGCTGGTCCGGGAGCGGCAGCTCCTCCAACAGGTCCACGTTGGACAGAGCATCCTCTAAAGTCACCGTGGATGCCATGCTGCTGCAAAAGACAAAAAGAATCATGTTTAGCTTAGAATGAAGGACCTAGACTCTAGCAGCAATGAAGCAAGACAGCATAATGCTCAGGCAATGTCTAAATAATAACATGATTTTTTAGGTGATGCATTGGGTTGACAACCTGAGACACCAGCAGCAGAGTCCTGAGCTTCATCCTAAACGTTGTTGTACATCACCAGTAGCAACCTGATACAACTGCAGACAGCACCTTTATCTTTGAATAAAACCTTCAAACAAGGTATTGTGTTGTGTTATCAGGCCACACAGAGCTTCCTGTCCAAATAGCCTCAGATAGATCAACAAGGTCAGGGCTGAGGTTGGGACCTCACTGTACCGCTGGGGACAAAGTGAGCTGGCGAGATAATGCCAAATAGATTTGTTTGCGTTCAACAGGCTATTTAAAAATATTTGATGCTGCATTTCAAAGTGTGAGTAGAGTCTAGTTGTTTGGTTCTTTGTTAAAATCCCCGATGGAGAATTATAGAAAATCAGTGTGATGTCAATAGATTAGCACTGTATCAGTAAGTGCTATGGTTTGCATTCTCATGCTGCTGCTGCTGACTGCCGATTTTCAGACGTCACTGACACGGAACAATCCAAAAAATCTATTGAAATGAGAATTGACAGAGGGTCAAACAATCCCCAGCGACTGACTGCCAACACAAAAGCGTGGTCACAGTCACTGCATGCACAGGCTCAGGGTCAGACGAGGTCACGGACCTCCTCCTCTGCAGATGGAAGCACAGTACTGGGCACGAGGAAGACATGGGCCAATGTATTTTAAAGAATTTGAGCTTTTAATGGCTAAAGTACATACATTCAGCAGCAATTGAGTCTCTGTCCGTCATTATAAATGCACAGTTACTGGATGGTTGATACAACTTCTCATCATGTCCCCTTAGACAGATTTTTTGTTTGGGATGTCATTTGAGAAAAAAATGTCAGCTGCCATGGCAAGTTTGAAAATTGTTATGCCAAAGGCAGTCGATTGAGAGTGTGGTTGTTGAATGCTTACGGTATAATCAGCATTTTACTTTGGTTAAAATTACAATATGTTTAGATGTTGCTGTCCAACAGTAGAGAGGAACATAAACATATATCTAGTGGATAAACTATATCTCATATGCCATGAGATGTTCTTCATCCAAATATGTTTTGATTCATTTTGCAGGCATTATGCAAAGCATACAGAGGACCAGCGTCTGATGCAAGCCCAAGCCCGCGTGCCACAGAGATTTCTACAAACGTGCACAATCCCCACTGTAAGAGGCATCATATTACCATGTGGCAGCTGATGTTTTTCAACATGAAAATGATGTAGGAACAAAAAATGAACATGAACATTTAAAACTTCTCATCATTAATCATATCACATAAATAAAGTCTCTGCAAAGGCCAAAGAGATAATTTCATTCATTAATTTTGACCTATCAAGGGCACTTTAATCATTTTAAAGCTAAATAGGCATGTTGGGAATCTTCCCTGCAGGCCTGAATGATATGGGCAAAAATTATATCAGACAAAGATTTACATATTAGTCGATATTGATAATTATCATTATAAGTGTCACATTATTATTTCTTTTAAGTTTTAGTTTGCTTTGTTTCTGTGCTGCAGCCCGATGAACTTGACACCACACAGTGACTGATGCTTTAATGTGTCATCGGACGTGTTTGGCCACCCAGAGACCACAAAACTGAATGTGTTAGTTTCTGAATACACTGTACTGTAAGTAATGGAATAAGTGAAAGTTTTTATGCTGCACAAGTATGTACACATTACAATAACCAGGGTCACTCCACTCTACATAGGGTAAAATACAGTAGGTGCAGTTAGTTGCAAAAAATACAGAGAAGTTAGATGTGAGCAGCCATGAAGAGCAATTATCAGAGCATCTCTAATGATTTAGCCCTCCCCCCTAAAAAAATTAGCTCATCAAACTGAATGGCAAACAGTCAAGTAAGCAGCATCACAGGCCCTGTTCAGACCTGGTATTAACATCCATCCTCAGAGATCTGATCACAAAGGGACAGCCTTAAAGGGATAGTTCACCCCCCCCCCCCCCTCCATCGGCATAGTGGTTATGCCATTTGAGGGGTGGGTGAAGTGTTGAGTCCACAAAGCACTTTTGGAGTTTCAGGGGTAAACAGCGTTGCAGCCAAATCCAATAGAATTGAAGTAAACGGTGACCGATTCTTCAAATAAAATGCCTCCGTACATACTTACTTCAATTGTATTGTATTTGGCTTAAACGCTGTTTACCCCTGAAACTCCAAAGGTGTTTTGTGGACTCAAACACTTCACCCACTCCTCAATCGGCTTAGTGGTGAGTACATAATGAGTGAATTTTCATTGTAGGGTGAACTATCCCTTTAAGTTTGTGTGTTCACACCTGGTATCAAAATGTGACCTAAAAGTGTCTCCTGTGAAGGCTTGTGATTGGATCTCACTTAGCTGCTCTATATCATGTAAGTAATTTGTGTTTGCAAACACCAAATGATCTTGTTTTTAGCCAGTCTGAGTTTAGAGAGACCAGGCCGGAACGGGGTCACTAATTACAGCTCAGTCTTCTTGCCGACTAAAGGGGGAAGTATGAATCACAAAGAATGAGTATGGGATCCACACACACATTTTTAAAATGACTTTCTGTGGCTTGAATCTATTCATATGAAAATAGAGAGAATTAGTAGCTTCGACAAATGTTACAGGAAGTGTCAACTTCAACTCTGAACCGAAACCAAGTCCATTATTAAAAAAAAAGGAACCTTGAAGGATTTCGTTTAGTGCACGGTTCCTGTTTAGATTGCTGAGTGTAGAGAGGTCTGCTGTTCGAAGAGTCAGGCAAAGCCGTGCCCCTCAAAGTGTTCATTTTGACTGTCCGGTTGTTGGCCATTACACCCACTGCTGAAGTTCCACACCATGTGTTAGCAGGGCTCGTTCTGTAATTACACAGTAAGGAGCTTAAAACCAGCCTCAAGTAGGTAAAGTTGGTGTGCCAAGCAGAGGGCAAGGCACTGCCACGCAACAGTGATTATACTAGTGAAGGTTCTCTTAAGCACTTTTTTAACATCACACAAAGTGCATATGGACAGACTGTCGCTTGACCAATTCCTAAGAAAAAATATTAATCATCATTTGATCCAGAAATAAATACAAATATTGAGAATTAGATAGCTACTAATAATGGATAAATGGTTAACTATAAGTACTAGATGAGCCACAGTGAAAGTACCAATGCAAGCTGTGACCCAAACACAGACTTTAACTGGATTGAAACACAATAAATGTAATTACGTCCACTTTATAAAATAAACAAGGTTAATTATCCATTTTAAATTACTTTCAAAGAACATGACTGCTTGTGTTGGTGAAAGGTTACTTGAGTTCCTCTGACAGGCCTGTGGGGGTATTTCAGAGAAAGAAGCTTGGTGACCACTGATCTGCACCAACCAGGACATTGTTGCCACTGAGTTTGTCAAACGCCACAAATAAAATTCCTTTCACCTCCACTGTAACAGACATATATCTGTATGTGGCTTCAGATAAAACTGAAACTGTAGATGTGGAAGGAAAAACCAAAGAGTGAGTATTTTTGGTTATTTGCTTTAAGGTTGTTACTGCATAGAAACAGCAGTTACGCAACACTACTTAAAAAAAAAAAAAGAGGAAACAACAATCTGTGGGGAGGTATGAACTATGATGTTGAAACGCACAACAGATGAAATGACAAAGCGTTTGACACCTTGACACCAATACGAGCCGCTAGACCCTTTTCTAAATTGTTTCTTCACTGAAGATGGGGAGGAAATATACATTATATTCCTCGCTAGTCAGAAATGAGAAATGCCACAAGGACCTATGGTGTGCAGAACGTTTTTAAGACATTTCCTTAGTGACAATAAACAGAAACACAAGACATCCAGCTGCATCAACGGTGCCACCCTGAAGGAAGTCGTATGCTGAGGTGTGATAATCGTTGCCACTTATCAGTGCATGAATCTCTTTGTGTCTTAGTTTTCCTGTTCAGTCACTTGATAAAAAATGATAAAAAATACTTCCTGACTGCTCAAGGGTCCACCAGTAAGTCTTAAATGAACTAATGTCTTATGTTGAACCTAAAATCACTGGTTTGAGCTAATTGGGACACAATGAAGTTTATTAATTAACTTCTTTTCTTTTTCACAGATATTAAAAAAGGGAACATCCAACTGCAAACCCCGCTCAAGTTTATAAAGTTTTGTTCAATACTGCAAACAAAACGTAAAATATAAGGTCTGACAAGAGACTGAGAAAATAAATGATCAATAGGGAAATGAAAGCCGTCACTCAGTTTCACTGTACTTCACTGTTGTACTGTAAACATTATGCTGCATACTGTTTATCACTCCAGATGTGATACTCTCATTTAGTTTATCAGCATCCTTGATTTTTTTTAAAAAACAACCACAGAGAAAAATACCAAACCAAACTTTTACCGGTGAGGTTTTACCCACAGCATCTTCATGCCCATCCCCCATTCCTTCATAACAAAGATGAGAGATAATCAAAGGCAAAGCAAAGAGGGTGCAGAGGCAAAAGGTAAAAATGTCAACTTCTTAATCCACACGTTTATAATTGTTGCTGTTGCACATTCAACTGAGAAGTTGCCCTCTATCTAATCTACTAATTCCACAAATGGCTGCCTTTCTGTCTGTATGTGGAACGTATATCCCACGAAAAATTCATCTCATCAGCTTCATACTTGGCACATGTAATCTTAGTGGTCCAGGGAAGTGTAGTGTTGCAATTGGTGCAAATTGGACAAGAGATATGTTCAATATTAACAAATTTTGAATAAACAGGCATCCAGTGCTTTGTAGCAGGCAGTGGGGGTGAGGCAGTGTGCCAACAGTCAGTCTTTCGACTGAGTTGAACAAGTCTTCATCCAGCAGCCTTCAGCAATACTCATACCTGACATCCCCAACATGCCAGGTATGAGTAAAATAACACCAGTTCAGTTAATCATTCAAACTTTTAAGCCACACACATGTACAGTACTAAAGCCAATTCTGTTTCATGTTATGAAAACCATTGAGTAGAAACTCTTCACTGCAGATAAACCAGATAGGATGAACCCAAAGTTTTCTAACTTCACTCTGCACAATAGACTGTTTATAAACAGCTCTGCACACAACGTCCAGCACACAAACAATAGAAAGTGACAGTATATAGTAGTATTGTTAGAGGAGACACTTATGTCAAGAAATAATTCTGAAGTGGCTCCAGGACAAGCGAACACCACATTGCAAACAGGCGCTGCACTGGTGATATGAAAAGGCGAGAAAAGTAGAAAGCAGAAAAACTCGAGTGTTTTGTTATTTACAGAGAGTGGCCGGGCCCTAAACGCATCATCTGGAGGGTGGGGAACCCAGCGGGACAAATGTCCAGCTACAGTAACAACCAGAGGAAGAACAGCCATGTCCACAAGAACACACTGCTTTAAATATTCAACACTTGCAGACAGTAAAGTCAATGTTGGATCAGAGATGATAATAATATGGTAACTGGTGTGTCTCTTTCCCACCTGGGGACACAACTCTCCACTTACCAAGTCACAGGTAAACACTAAACTCTCCACAAACAAAGTTCAGAGCGAATGGACAACAACCCAGAGACTCGCTGCGGTGGATTCGTCCTGTGAAAGCTGCTCCGACATGGCAGTGGAGTAATGGCCGTGTCCCTGCTCCGTGCCGGGGCCTGAGATTAGTCACAGCTCGGGCCTGCGAGCCAGGAAAATGGCTTTGAACCGCAACAAGCTGTTTAACCTCTGAGCTAATTCGGTCCGCGCGCCTCGACCCGGACCAGGAGGCTGATCTCTAACCTCGAACCGGCTCGGCTCGGAGTCAGCGACACTACTTTCTTTTCTCTCGCTGCTCGGCGGACTTCGCTGGAAGTTCACACCACGAAACCAACTTCGAGAGGACTCTTCCCCACTCACCCGCAGTCAGTCGCTGGTTAGCAGGGAAAACTTCTGCGCTCTCACAGCGGACTACAGCCACATGCAGCCGGGAGCTCGATCCCTCTCTGGCCACCGCGCAGGCCGGGTCTTTCAGCGCCTCTAGCCAAGCTTTTATTCCAGTCGTCGGCCAAAGGAATCTTTTCCTCGGTCGGTGTTATTATCATGGGCGGGGGAGAGAAGTCGAGCAGGGAGTTCCTGTCCCTCATACAGGGAAACTCAACAGGAAGCTGGGCTCGGAGCTGCGGTGCGGCTCTGCTCCGCTAGGGCCCGGACCACAGGGCAGCAGGGACCACAGGCTGGGACCACAGGCAGCAGGGGCCATAGGCGGGGACCACAGGCCGGGACAGAGGAATGTACAGTGAGAACCTGCCCGCGGGTATGGAAGCTGATTTGTGCCAAAAACACCCCCCCACACCCCCCTGCTCCAGCTGCTGCAGCACACATGAGGCATGGATTTGAAGAGGGATTTGATTCCCTCTTTAAAAATGAACAAAATCAGAGTTTTTAAATCAACGAAATCACGACTGTTTGCTGTCCTGGCTCCTAAATGGTGGAATGAGCTCCCCAATGACACCAGGAAATCAGAAAGTCTATACATCTTCCGCCGCAAACTAAAAACACATCTCTTCCGACTACACCTTGAATAAAAGGTTTGCCTCTCTTGAAGAAATTGTACTTTCTTGATTCCTGTTGTTCTGGGTTTGTACCCTCATGGTCAGCTAAATGAAATGTAATGTAACATAATGTAATTTCCTGGATATAAATTCGTATGAAATATTTTACATATATTGAAAAACGTGCTTAATCAATTTAAGTATATGAATTATTTGTCTACTACTACCATTGATTATTTGGGTCTTACCAGTGCAGAGCCCATTGTAAACCTGTGTGTTTAAAATGTTCGGTTCTCTTGTCCTGTGTCAAAGCTCTGCAGCTTCTTCAGAATGATTCCTTGTCAGCAGTGAGTCCTCCTCAAACAGTTCTACAATATCAAATATAAACTTTTTATTGTTTGTGTGCTGGACGTTGTGTGCAGAGCTTTTTATAAAGTCTATGGTGCAGAGTGACGTTAGACAACTTTGTGTTCATCCTACCTGGTTCATCTGCAATGAAGAGTTTATACTCAATGTCTTTCATAAAATGAAACTGAATTGTGCTTTTTACTGTTAGTATGTGTGGTGTATATATAAGTTTGAATGATTAATTGAATTGTTGTTACATTTTTTCATAGACTGTATGTCAGCTATGCCAAAAGTCTGTTAAGTAATTGACACAATCTTCAGACTTAAGTTCACAACTTTTCAAAATAAATTTAACTATATAAAAAATGTAACAAACAACAAAATAAAAGACCTGTAAGTCCACTCAATATAAAGTATTGAAGCAACCAAAAGCCAGCTCTGACCCACAGGCTGCCAGTTGATGGCCACTGGCCACATGTTACAGACATGTAACTCTGTCCACAGACTGACTGTTTAGCCACACCCCAGTGACTGTAAGGTGCTGTTTGCCTGTTTATTTGAAGGTTATTAATATTGAACGTATCATGTGTCCAAATCACACCAAATTCAATACCACACCTCATCAGGCTATTAACAATACTTCAAAATTCAGTGTGAAGCTAAGTTGTTTCTCGAAATATGTGTTCCACATACAGACAGACATTTTGTGGAATCAAATATTGATAAAAAATATTGATCTATTGCTACTACCATTGACTAATTGGGTCTTTTTAGCCAATATAAATATTTCTGTCTAGTTGTATAGCAAGTTTATAAAGTTTTGTTCAATACTGCAAACAAAATGTAAAATATAAGGTCTGACAAGAGACTAAGAAAATAAATGATCAATAGGGAAATGAAAGCCGTCACTCAGTTTCACTGTACTTCACTGTTGTATTCAACATTATGCTTTATCTCTAAAAGGTTCTAAAAAACAGCTTCAGAGGGCACAAGAGAACTGAGACAAGGAAATAAAGAAACATGAAATCAAATAAGGCAGATTTTCTGGCATTTTTTGTGGTTTTCCAAAATCACACATTCTGTTAAAGGTCACTCAGAGCAAATAAATGGCTCCAGACGCCACGTACAGCAACTACACAGCTTGTGGGCTTCAATTCACCACTAAGTCATTAGCTACACTGAGGTCCAACTGGAACAATGCCTGTACAGATCACTTGTGAAAACCCTTTAATCCGCAGCTGTAGGTCATAGGAAGGAAAACAAAAGCACACAGTGACCACACTGCTGAGGGCGAACTACTTCATCACTTTCAGAGCTGCAGGCTTTTAACCAAAAACTCAAACCCTGAACCCACAATGTTTTTATATCCCCACAGCGTTTCACAAATCTATTCAGTTGTGTATCAATTACCTCTCTACAAAGATCTTGTATAGCCATCAACTGCAAAATGTCAAAATGAATTTGTTGATACAATGTCAATAATATTTTGTAATAAACTTTAATTTCACAGCAATATCACATTATGTTGAATAACATACATCATTGAGCAAGATTTATTGTGCTTTATGTATACACATTGCAAACAATATAACAGCTCATTAAAAAAATAATTTACAACAAATTTACATTTTTCTTTTAGATACTGCCGATGTATGTTCACAAGTTGCATGTGACTATGGCACAAACCACATGGTTCAATTCCATCTCCAGCAGTCAGAGCAGATAGTGACATCACACCGTTGGACACCATCATGAACAATGACAGCAGTCAGAGAAAAGACAGACATGAGACACAGCAGCAAACAGAGTTGAGCCCGTCATGTCAAAACACTGAAACATGGACGGTTCCTCAGCACTGCTCGAATCCGGCCATCAGAGAAAGGGCAAGAGACTCCACTGTACAAGAGGCAAAGAAAAGCTGATTACTTCCAAGTGAATTATTCCTGTCTGTACAGAGAGGTCTAAAGTAAAACTTCAACAGAAACTCAGGCCTGTCTGATTTCAGTGTTACTCACAGTGGGGGAAGGAGCCGCGACACACGGCCTTGTTGAGTATCGTCACAAGGAACATGTGACAGTTTTTGAAATCTGACTCCATTTTATCAATGGACTCGATCCTGTAATCAGAGATAAACACAATGTTGAGATTCAAAAGGCCTGTCGGGATAGCTGCTACTGCAATCGTTTGAAATAGAAGAAATGCATTTGAGTGTGAACAACTTGTCATATTTAGCAATCCACCAAAAATGTTCTGACATTATTACTCTAGAGCTGCTTTCAGACATGCACTGAACTCCAGTGAATCTCCGGACATTCTCCCTAACCCTAACCCTATGTGAGAACACTAAAGTCCAAATGAGAGCCGGACTTTACCGGCCAGCCCCCTAGTAAACATTAGGGGAAATGTCTGAATGAGGCTATGTGAGAAAACAGCAGGAGATTCTCCAGAGGATTAACCGTGAGCGAGTGGGTGTGTGGAAAAAGGATACCTATCTCAGAATAGCTCAAGAGGAAAAAGTGGTGGCACACACGTAGAGAACACCGATGAAGATGTCAAGAGAGCGTTTTGGTGATAAACACTCAATGTGCTGTTAAGTAAAAACACGTTACAACAGCCCGGAGATTTCCGTGTTGTGAACGCATCTTAGCAGAGAATTTCCTGCTGCGTGTTTTATACGTGAAGGGCAAACTCTGGAGAAAGTCCGGACCCAATTGTGCGGACATCTTCCAGAGTTCATATTTGTGTTGGCTTATGTTGTGAATTAATTACAGTTCCCTCCACTCAATATGAAAGCTCTTACTTCCAGGCTCCAAATCCAGTCTGCCATCGGTCAGAGAAGATCAGGACCAGATTCAGAACCTTCATTATTGCCTCCTTCACAAAACTGACCTGAGAAAACACAACATTGCATTAGACAACAGGGAATGTATTTATGCTATAAAACCACATAGGAGGCAGCCCATGTCCAGCTGCCTTAGTCTAAACAACAAATATAAACATGTGATCAAAGGATACAAATAATTAATAGGTGGAGTTATGAGTATTAATGTATTTATCCGCCTGCCAACGCAGTACAGCTTCAGCCAAGCAAAGGTGATGCTGGAGCTGACAGACCCTCAGTATTTTAGTCCAGGATGGTAAACACTACTTAGCCATATTGTATAATTAACAATACCTGCCCTCCAGTTAACCCTGTTCCCCTGCGGGTGCTATTTACCTTCTCTCTCAGCAGGCAGCGGTCATGGATTGTTGCCAAATATCTGTAATGGATCTTGATCAGCTGGTCCAGGTCCTTCGCTTCCTGTACTTGGTGCTGAAACTCCAGTCCGGTGCTGTGCAGAATCTGACAGCAAAAAGTATAAAGAGATTGAAGATAATGTCAATAAGTGTTATCAAATAAATTAGCCAATTAACAACTGTATACTTTACAAATGACTGGCCAAATGGTGGCCATAAACAAATCAACGTATGGGCACTGAGAAGCGTAAAAAATACTTTCGATTCATTATGATGCTGTAACATGGAAATGCATTCACGCAGTCCCAGGCCCCTTCCGAATATGGTCTCTCAGTGATCACAACCATGTATTTAAAGCTGTCCTCTAATAATAAGATCACTCGGGACGGATGTTAATACCAGGTCTGAATGGGGTCATTATCATGGTCATGGCAGTTATATTATACTGTTCTTCAAAGCATCACCAATGTGATTCTTCAAAACGTTCTTTCGTTTTAGCTGCAGTACAATGTGTCTGCGCAAAGATACATTTGGAAGCCGATCAGTCAAAAAGTTGACATGTCACAGTACAAAAGTACCGGTGTAAATATTAAAATGAATAATGGTTAAAAGTCCATTTCAGTTTCATTTTCCTGGTGTTGTGCATGTCTGCTGTGACAAAGGTCTATTCCATGATCCCTCTCACCCGGGTCATGATGTAGTTGTGAAGGCTGTTGACAAAGTGCATCAGTTTGACCCGCAGCAGACACATTCGGTGGATCTGCTGATTTATAGGCTCTTTGACCTTCGCCTCCTCAGCCAGCGCTCCCTCCACTTTCTTACTGATGGCAGTGAAATCTACAACAGAGAAACATTTCACATATTAGAGCACGGCAAGAAAAGTCTTCACACTCTCATAGTATTCATGCACAATCAACAGGTGATGTGTTATCATGGATATCAATTGAATGAGCACTTAATATGGGTCAAATTAAAAGTACCAACATAAGTAGGGCTGCAACTAACTATATTTATTGATTATTCTTTCTTTTGTTTCTCTATTAATGGATTTGTTGTTCTGTAATGGAAATGACAACAACATCAGACTTCAAATTTCTCATTTTGTTGGACAATGATCAAAAAAGAAAAACTGTTTCAAGTTTGGAAATTTCACATTGAAAGAACAAAAGGAGTCAGTTGATTGAAACGTGTCTCAACCGACTCGTACCACTGAATCGAAGTGTGTCTAAACTGTATTTGGCCCATTTGATCTGCAGCAGGAGGAGAAACACTTGATTGTAGATCTTCTGACACTCAGTGCTGATCACGATGTCGACGGGCCAGGGAACCTACGCAGAAATCCATGTAAATATATATTAATCTATGTAAAAAGGGAGTAAAACACAATGTGGCAGCTTAAAAAAGTATGAAGACAATTGAAGCTTACCTTGTAACTGAGAGTAAGTACTTCAAGGTTATTCACAGGGTGTTTTTTCCTTGAAGGGTCCATGGGCTCTAAGAAGATTGATAACCTATAAAACATAAAATGATGGGGAAAAGTTGTTTTTTTCCAATTATATAAAAGCTTAATATTCTCATAATTATCAATATTCTGTGTCTTAAATGTTGATAAAGCAGGCAGTACCTGCTACCGTCCTCTGGGTAGCGCTGTCCCACTGCCTCCTGCAGCTGCACATTGAGAAAAGACCGCTGCTGCCAGCTCTCCTTCTCCTGCACCTTGTCAAAGATGGCCGTGTAAAAGTCGTACATGGTGTCTCCGGCCTCCAGCAGGAAGTAGTTCCTCATGGCTTGGAGGTATTCCAGCAGCCTTTGGAGACACCAAGGAATTCAAACGTTCCATGTGCACTAACAAAAAGGGATTCAGTCATATAGTAGCCACAAGAGTGACGCTTACCTGTAGTCTTTTTTCAGGGTCTTCATCAGGTTTCCACAGCACTCGATGTACCGCCTCTCGATGTGGGGGTAGAGGCAGGAGCGCAGGGTGAGCTCAAATGTCTGGCAGGTGACCGACTGCGAGGAACGCTCCACGATAAAATCACCTCCAGAGAAACGCTCGTAGAAGTCACTCTGGTCCAAGTACAGCCTGAGGGGGAACAGAAGGTAACCAGAATGTAAATCTAACCATTCAGCCTGACCTGCAGGTCTGGGACCGAAAACATTTAATCCCTTTGAAATCCAATTATGTTTGAATAGTGCCATTTGAGAAATGATAAAACCAACAGCTGCAAAAAGGTATTGCATAATGACGGCTAAATTGGAGCCCTGGGCTTTATTCTTGAAATGAATGAATGACAAAATTGCCTCCTGCTCTGCTCTAAAATTTGCTACACTGTTTCTTTTGAGCAGAACAAGTAAGCTTGGCGATCTACTTGTTATTTTAATGGTGTTACTATTTACCTGGCAAAGTTTATGGCCAGCAACGGATCATGGACGTCATCAATCTCCAAGTGTTGGGCCACGATGGACTGCATCTGTATGAGACTCCTCTTAGTGGCTTGCTGTTCAGTTACTGTGTCTGTCGGAGATTCCTCTTGGCTGCAGAGGCGTGACTGCACCGACTCTAAAAACAGCGTGTATAAAGTCTTCCTCTCTGCATCTGCAATGCAAGAGTTTGACACAGCTCAAGTCAATACTGAACTCAAACCTAAACCAGTGTAAGTACATAGATACCAAAGAAATGTCACTTTCAGAACAAACGCTGACCTCTAGGGGATCTCTCTGATTGCTCCGTCTCCTTACAGTCCAGATTTCTGAGCAGCTGCATGGATTTTCCTGCCATGATAATCTGCTTGAGGACAGGTTTTAGGAAGGACACCATGGTGAGCTGCCTGTGGCTGGAGCCCTGATCGCCTCCGGAGCTCCCGCTGGCTGCATCATTCAGCTTCTCCTCGTTCTCCACTGTTTCCGAAACACTGTACAGTGTGTAGGTGGCGTACCAGAAATCCCTGTGGTTCACCTGGACGTCTTTGTTCCTGTACAAGAAGAGGAGCGAATGTCGGGACTTACAAAAGTCATGTTGGAGGAGATCTTTTTTTAATCCATCCTCTCCATCTCTGTATCATACCTTTGGATGATGAACTCTTTTGCAGGGTCAAACAAGTGGCCGTGAACAATCCATTCATCCACAATCTCCAAATACGGTCGGACCGTCTCTGTCCATAGAGAAAACAATAGAGCCACCTAGCAAAGAAAGACAACAGACAGCGATATTTCCCTTTCAACATCAATGATTTGTGTCTGTTATGTTGATTTCACTGAACCTGATTCTTAATAATAAACTCACGTCTTGTTCAGATGCTTCCCCGACATTGTCATACTCAATGATCGCCTTGTACAGGGTGTTGAGCAAGTGAGACGCCCTCACAACATTTGGAGTCTCGGGGGGAACTTCAGCGACCCCAGTGCAGAAGACTTTGTGCAGCACTTTGATCTGAGCCAAGTGAGGACCGAGTCTCTCCAGAACTGCAGACAGCGTCACAGTCTCGTCTGTAAAAGAGGAGGACTCATCAAACAAAGACCAAATTAACAAATAAACCCCTCATTGATCAATTACCTTTAATAAGAGGTGGCTAAAGATACTATGCAAAGCAATGTCGTATATTGCAATTGTTGATAACAAGGTCAACAATGTGTTAAAACATAATGTCAGTGTGTTTGTACAAACCCCTTTCCTGACACAAACATTTAAATCTATGCATTTTAGTCATTAACTATCTGTTTACCTTTCAAATATCCTAAATTCCAAATCCAGGAATTTTTCAGGTTTCAACAAGTCGAAACATTTTAAGACCATAAATAATGCAATTTAAGACCTATTTCAAGTACGACAGATATGAAGGAATATGTGAGTCCCAGAATTACTTACACTTTACTATTGGACTTCCACTAGGGGAGAATAACCCACGAAACGTATCTCACAAACTACAAGCAGACACAGTAGGTATATATTGTCTTTATCACAGCCAAGCTGAGTGTACTGAGATAAATTCTGACCAGGTTGTTTGTGGACTATCAGTTATCAATTACATAATTAAGTCGAATACCTACCTAAACATATTTATGACTAAATACGTAATATTTTAATAGCCCCTTCCTTTTGTTTCTTTCCTTTTTCGGTTCTACACTCATCTCATACAGGGCCTCTCCAGAATCCAGCTCACAGAAATCCGTTGTAGTAACGGGGAACTTAAATTCAAGTGCTAAAATGGCTCAGATTCCATGTACAACGTCAAACATTTTTCTAAAGATCACCTGTGTTGTGATACCAGTGTTATCTTGTTACAAGGAATGCAAAGTTCACGTTGCTGTACTAACGCAGAGGTTTTCACCTCATCAAACACGCTGTACTTGCCGTTGCGTATGATCTCTCTCTCAATTGTGGTGAGCTCCTCTTTGAAGCCTGCGAAGTACTTGTTGAGCGCCCACACAAAGGCCTGGTAGGTCCTGAAGGGAGGCTCAGAGCCCTTCTTGGAGCTGTAGGAGGAACCAGAGCTCGGTGGACAGGGCTCCGAGCTGTACCCCGTCACCTCGTCTATGAACCTCTGCAGCCTGAACACCGCCTGACCGTACACAGCGATATGCTCCAGCACAGAGCGCAGGCAGCTCTGTAGCACAAAGAGAGAAAAGATGGTTTCCTACGGCTAATGGAGCCTAATCAGATATAATAAGAGTCATTTTCAGATTTTTAAACTTACGCTGGTTAGATGAGTTATCACCACGTTGTTCCTTACAGACACTTTTCCATCATGGTGCTGGAATATAAAGTGTTTCTTCACGCCAGACAGAAGCCTACAACATATTAGTCACAGATATTACTAAATAAATCCCTCAGTATGAGTCGGGGGATTTCCAGTGCAACATAACAAGGAGGACTCAAATGTTTTGGGGATTTACAACATATAAAAAGATAAAACGTGTGAGAAGTCAGGAGACATATTTCTTTGAAAGTTTGTAAATTGACAACAAAAAGTCACAGTCACAGTCACACACCACAGCATCATTCCATCTTACCACAGTGTCTCCCGTATTACTTGGGTCTCTGTGACAAAGGCCTTTTCTTCTGGTAGATACAATGGATCAGTGTTATACAAGTGCTGATCCCTGAGAAGAGAAGAGAGGAGCACAGCATAAACATTTGACCTTTTCAAATCATCTCAACTCCCAAATCCTCTGAAGTGAACTTAGATACAAAGTCATAATGAGAAAGAATTTGTGTGTTTAGCAATAAAGTCTTATTATGAACCTAACCATATACTGTAATGTAGTAAACAGGTGACAGAAGTATGCCTGGTCGCATGTGGAGGGTCTAAGGGTGTGGATTTTATCAATAAGAATTGAAGTTTTAGGAAACTGAAACACAACAAATTTTAATAGCTAAGCTCAGAGTGAGGGGCAGAGACCCCGTTCAGACCTGGTATGGACATTCGTCCTGAGTAATCAGATCACAAGTATTTAAATTTAAGTCGTATGTGAACATAACCAAATGTGTCCTGAATGTGTCCTGAGATCTGATCACTTAAATCACATTCGGAGGTAGTCCTGGACACATGTGGCCACAATTTTGTATCTGTGTGAATGCAAATAGGTCCTTGACCACACATGAAGGACCGCCTCCTCAGCTGACATCCTATAACCCCCTAAAGTTTCAAAAGTGTTTTTTTCTTCCCAGTGTTCATACGTTGACTTGTTTGTGGTCACCGTCATAGTATCAACACCGACCACCACATGATTAAAAGAAATTTCAAATCTTTATGATGCTGCGTACTGATTCACTCAGCCCCTTCCAACGCTGTTCGCTGTCTTTTCTCTCTCTTTCTTACTCACTCCGACATACAAGCACGCACACACACAAACACAGAGACAACACACACATCTGTATAGTCAGACTGGTTTCATTTGGTCTTCATTAAAAGGAAATAACCTACATGATTATTTGCATACAAAGCGGGGAAGTGAGATCAGATCACAGCTGGTCACAGGAGACACATTCAGGATTCATTTCAAATCAAGTGTATAAGTGATACCAATATTTCTACAAAACTGTATCCAATACTGTTGTGAATGATGTGGTAACCAAAATTAATCAAATTAGTGACTGAAGCAAAGGCAGAGAAATCAGTTTAGAATCTTACCACACATTGAGCAAGTTGGAGTGTAAGTGCAAGCTGTGAGGAAAACGAGAGGCATGAGGGACCCAGTACGGCGTCACCACATGTTGCTCAAGCCAGGCGCGGGCGTCAGGCTCCCCCACTGGAAACACACGGAGTGGAATTATTTTTACACTCACAAAAGCTTCAGTGTAGATACACAGATGATTGTTTTGATACAATATTGTTTTACATTATTTCATAACCATGTACCTGTCCAGGTGACTGGAACTGGTTTGTTGGTGTTGTCTTGGTCCTCCTGGGGGGTTCTGTCCAACTGGATCCCAGAGTCCTCCCTGCTGATTGGCTGCTCACTGTCATCATCCTCACTCTCCTCCTCAGACCACTCCTAAAAAACCATTGAAAAAGTTTGACTTTGATACAAATCCATGAACTGTAACTGTTGTGGTACTGGTGTGGCAACAAATGTCCATATAGGGTGGGTTTGGTTATGATCTACTCACAGGGGTATCTGGATATGGTCCGATGTCTATGTCCTCACCCTCCATCAGATATTTACCCCAGTCAAATGTGTCCTCTGGTTCTGCACAGACAAGTTCATAATTAACATGGGCATGTAGCATTTAAAAAAATACTTAAGTTTCACAAGTGAAATTAAAGCTGCAAGCAGCATTAAAGGGCACGGACATCTTTGCTCATGTCAGGGAGGTGGGGGGGCACTTGCACTCAAATAGACCCTGCTTGTGCTTAGATTTCCTGTGCTCCAGCTTCAGCTCTTCTCCTCACGCTCACTTAGCTTCTGCGTGTGTGTAAATCGTCTGCTCTCAGATTTCTCCTCTGCTCATGGATTTTTAGTGAAACAAGTCTGTCAAAATTCCCCAGCCGATAGAATGCCAGATGTGGATTTACCGCCATGCAAATCTAAGCACGAGCAGGGAAAAGAAAAGCAAGGGAAATTGTTTTAAATATGTATGAAAGATCAACTCACCAGCCTCCTTCACCCTGGGTTTCTCAATAAAGGTTGTGTTTGAGGGGGATCCCGACAAGAAGAGCAGCAGCGACACTATGCTGTAATGTACTTCAGTCTGCAAAGAAACACAAAACAACTGTACTGCGCACTGTGTAAACTGTCAGGATGTTGTGCTTTAACCATACGGGAAACATGATCCATGAAGAGGAGAATCTATGAGGGATTTATCTTGATGTCAGTGTAAAATTATTGGCCTTAACGCTCGAATTCATTGTCCATTGGCCAATTTCTATACCATACCTTTGTTCCATCTGTATTAGGTAAAGGTGAGTTCAGGAACTCTTCTGTCAGCCTCATCCAACTTCCTGCTTTACTCAAGTCAGAGTGGATCATGAGCTTTTCATAGATTCTGGAAAACATGGGAGATTATGCAGGACAGCAACATGTGAGTGTGGGTGGGTATGTGCTCCTGAATGTAAACGTGGTACACATTCAGAGTATCTATGACTTTTCTCTTCCTTTTCGTGTGTTTGTTTTGAATGCTCTGTCATACTAGTTCACACAAGATCAGGGTGAAGCCGTGGTGGTTGCCAGTGGAAACTATAGGTACCAGATTATCCCATCCCTGCAACACACACACACTGCAGGAGGAACAGCAGACAACACTCACCCATTTATACTGCGCTGGACTTTATGGCTGTCCACGTCCAGGTAGCGATGGAACCTGTCAACAAGCCACACTCGTTACTGACGTTTGTTTGTGGCTAACGTGATGCTACATGTTAGCAGCTCCCCGGCTAGCTGCTGCCACCCGGACTCACCTGAAGTTGGACCAGGCGAATTTCAGTGCCAGCTGAAAGTTCTGGTCCTCCTCGTCCTCCACCCCGCTCAGGCATCTCACCAGCTTCTTCGTCTCTCTCTCTGTCTCCTTCTCGAAGTCGGTCCAGTGTGCCATGTTGCTGTCACCGCTGCTGCTGCAGCTAGCTTGACGTTAGCACTGCGATTGGCCGCCTGCTATCCGCCAGGCTTGCTGCTGCACAGGTGATTCTGCGAGCTAACCTGGAGCTAACAGGCTAACAAAAACAATAACATGTTACACGTGCCACGTCAGGAAAAGGTAACGCAGCTTCAGCCATGTCTCCATTGATTTGTCCTGTGCCGCGCTGCGCTCGCCCGCCTCTCACAACAAATGACGGCGTATGCGCATGCGCGACACCGACGTATTAAAAAAGTTTAAATGTGGAATATTTATCTGAAAGCGCCTGATTAAAAATGTTTGGAGGGAAGAAGTTAAACACTTACCTACATTAAAACACCGGAAATACACTATTAAAAAGGAGCTGCAAGTGCTCACCCATCTCCCATGATGCATTGCACTCGGTTACAGGAGGTGGTAGCCCCTGGAAACTCTTCTCGTCAACGGTCTCTGACCTTTCAGATTTAACGGTGCTCACACGCGCCCTGTGTTAACGGCAGTTTGACACTTACGTTTTTGTAACTTTGATCACAGAGACGATTTATTATTGTTGTTTATTATTGTTATGTTTGAACAGGAAGGACAAATAATCGGGTTATTTTTGCCTTTAAAGGGGCGGGGCCGAGTTCCCCCCCCCCACGCACACACACACACACACACACACACACACACACACACACACACACACACTCACTCCTTGTCTCACGCATTCACATAACTTTACTGTGGAGCGCGCGGCGCAGCACAAAGCGCTGTGCCGACCTTTCCGAGAAGCAGCTCCACACCGCAGCTGAGAGGAGATGAAGAGACGGCTCCATAAGAAATACTTGGTTCTGATTCTGGCTTATTCCGGGTTACTGCTGCTCATCCCCTACGTGTTAGATTACCGGGATAAATCCGTGCAGCACGCGGGCCATGGACTGCCGCAGCAACAGCCCAGATGTCCAGATCTGGAGAACACGGTGGCGCTGCTGTGGGATAACGGTTATAAAGTCAACGGCAGCGACGCGACGGAGTACGCCGCCAACCGGAGCCAGTCCCGGGTTCACATCTACGTGCACGCCACCTGGAGGACCGGCTCCTCGTTCCTGGGGGAGTTGTTCAACCAGCACCCCGATGTTTTCTACCTGTACGAGCCGATGTGGCACATTTGGCAGGCGCTGTACCCGGGGGACGCCGGCAGCCTCCAGGGCGCAGTGCGGGACATGATGAACGCCCTGTACCGCTGCGACTTCTCCGTGCTCAAACTTTACGCAGGCACGCAAAACATCACCACGTCGTTCATATTCGGCTGGAAAATGAACAAGGTGATCTGCTCGGAGCCGCTGTGCGAGTCGCACAAGCGGCACGAAGTCGGGCTGGTGAAAGAGGACCAGTGCGCAAAGTGCCCAAAGAGGGACATTAGGGAGCTGGAGAGGGAGTGTAAGAAGTACCCCGTGATGGTGATCAAGGGAGTCCGCGTTTTGGACCTGAGCACACTGGTGCCTCTGATGAAGGACCCGGCGATCAACCTCCAGATCATTCAGCTCTTCAGAGACCCGAGGGCCGTGCACAACTCGCGGCTTAAGTCCAAGCAGGCACTGGTGAAGGAGAGCATCCAGGTGCTGAGGAGCAAGAAGCAGGCCGACAAGTACAAGCGGCTGCTGGTGCCGAGCAACAGGGTGAACCGGGCCGAGAGCTACGTCTCCAGCGCCATGGAGCTCATCTGTGACAACTGGTTCAGTGACATAATGCTGGTGATGAACGCCCCCCCGTGGGTGAGGAGGAACTACCTCCGCCTCCGTTATGAGGACCTGGTCCTGCACCCCATGGGGGAGCTCCAGAGGCTCTACCGCTTCGCCAACCTATCCACCTCCCCTGCTCTGGAGAGGTTTGCGCTCAACATGACGCACGGCCAGGGGTACTCCTCGGACAAGCCCTTCCTGATATCATCCAGAGATGCCAAAGAGGCCATATATGCGTGGAGGGAGCGGCTCAACGTGGAGCAGATCAACCAAGTGGAGGCCTACTGCAGTGAAGTCATGAGGCAGCTGGGGTATCAGAAAAACCACTTGGACAAAGCCACATGAGGATGTGGTTCGAGGAATCGATGGGTTTAAGGTATGCTAAGATCACTCAGAGGTGTCAGTGAGGAGGTCTTTTCGATGTCTTATCGGTAGTTTGACAGTGAAGCAAAACAGAGCAGTGTACATCACTCATCTTCTGCTGAAAAACCTCCTGTCCGTGCAGGAAGTTGGGGGTTTAACAGAAACCCTCCTGCAGAAGACAGGGCTTCTGTTGTGCAGAACCATGACCTCTGACCTCTGACCTCTGTCCGAAGGAGGCAAATTAATAACAGAGCAACCATATGGGGATCTGCTGTCTCACATTTGTATTCATTTAACATGGTTGCCAAAGGTTAAACAAAAAGGTTAGATTTGATCAGTTTCAAAGACCTTCTCCACTCAAAATGTGTTTTGTTTATCCTTCCCCATGGATGCTTGACATTCACTGTACATGCGCCAGAAGGCTGTTTTCAATTATCTGCTGGAGGAAGTTTATGTAACAGCATTGTTTCTTGAATTACCATTTAATTGGAAGACATCATGGCCCAACATACATGTGTGATGTGGAAACTTGAGTCCTCCAGTGCATGTTAAGAATTTTTAACTCAGGAAAAAAGGTATAGCATCTTTAATGAAATCCATCTGTTGATTCCATTGTTTATTTTCCCCCTATTGGTTTCACAGTCATACCTCATACTATCTGTGAGCTGTGTAGTCCAGATAGTAAAGGACTTGTTGTATAGATAGATAACAGCTCTGTGACACACTCATAATCTATACATTAATGTGTCACAGTGTTGTGGTTGTCTCTTTCACACAGAGCTTCCCCCCTTCATTGTCAGATTTAACCCAAAGCTATTCGGTTTTTCTAAGGGCTGAACTGAAAACATTTTGGACACAAGTAACATAACTGCTCCTGAATTTTGTTGCTATCAGAGCGAGACAGTCAGAAATACTCCTTAATGAGCGACTGATCTGATGTTTTATAGAGGCGTCATTGTTTTGTCCCTGGCAATGCTTGGTGCTCTCATGGACATCGTAGGGGGCCTGGCAGCGAGCGCGACTGGGCCACAGGCTGTGCTGTCGAGAAGGGGATCATTGTATACGGCTGTGTATGACAGCACAGAGCTCCCGGGGTTACCACCGGCCTGTCACCAGCTCCCACAAGCAAGGCCCTTTAGAGCTGGGCCGCCTTCAAGCCGCCAGCATGGAGCAGATACAGGGCGGAGACAGAGGGGGCCCCTTGTCTCACTGCCTCCACCCTTTGTTTTTGGCACTGATAGAGCTATTGATGGAGGTCCTGTGCATTATTAATCCTGTTGAATGTGTGGCGTCCTTATGCTCCGTATCTGTTTCAGCGTGCAGTTGTGTTACAATTTGGAGGGTTTTATTTTAATCCTCAGTTGATTGTTTTTCTCTTCCAGGGGCCTTGTATTCAAGGCTGAGGGCGAAAGGCGGAATAACAAAACAAGCAGCTGGAATGTGGTCCACTGGGAGCTCGTGAGCACGTCTCTTGGGTTGTTTTCCTTCAGCCGAGCCAGGTCGATGAAGTGAAGAAAATCCAAGTGGACAGAGCAGCCAATCAGAGACAGATGAATTTGAAACAGGAGGAAGGCAGCTTATTTTTACAGTGTTACCTGGATAACATCAACAGGGCCTGGACAGATATAAAGAATGTGGGGAGGGGAAATATACAGAAGAAAGAGAGATAGGGCTGGTTTTCACTGCCGCCACACCGGCCTCCCTCTCTCCTACTGTCCTTTTAGTAGCACTAATCCCTCCTCAAATCCCCTGCAGGCGAGGGCCATAAAAAGCTCAAGATGGGTCCTTATCTGGAGACGACGGCCAGGATCCAGCGTGGCAGCATCAGGTTCGCTCACACCTGAATGACTTATCTGTCCAGCTTATGACTAAGCGTGACAGTAATCTCGAGCAATACTGACACTCAATAACTGCAACTGGCTCACTAACAGTGCTAATGTAGAGCTCTGAAAGAAGAAACTACAGCGTTTTCTGCGAAGGAGGCCTCGCTGAGGAACTATTGTTTCACCCCCGACCCCTCAGGAATCCGGACAGCTGCAGCACCCCACCGACAAAACACTCACATGGGTGTGACATTTTTGAAGAGCCAATGGACGTGTCTTGGAAATCTGCCTCTGTCCTCTGCCAATGGACTTTTCAACAAGTTGCCACAAACAGCAATCGGTACTGAATCGTATTGTGTACCATTCTTACTGTTGTTTCTAGTTTGGTCTAAAATATTGTAAGATGCTGTGATATCCCTCTGGTTAAGGATGTGTTGAGGAGGGGTGAAATAATAACCAGCATCCATGTGTTCAACTTTAGAAGTTGGTTCTGTGATAATAATTGTTCTGGGTGGTTTACCTGAAGTTCTCTTGTCAAAGAAAGAAATAACCTGTATGCTATTTAAACTGACTGCAACAAAGAGTTAGTAAAAATCTGAAGAACATGTGTGTGATTGCTGTGCATGTTGATGCAGACTGCCATGATTACTGGGTGACTCAATAGTCATAAATTCACCTTAATGTTTTGGCTTAGTTATAGACCCAGTGTATAGAAGAATATTAGGCTCAGACATAAGAAGATTTTGAGAAAAAAGTTGAAATGTGGAGGATAAAATTTAACTAAATCAGAGAAATATTATATTATTTTGAATATCAACAATTAAGTCAGAACATGACTTGAAATATAACTTGAAATTTCAAGATTTCAAACCTTTAAGAATATTAATATCTATTAATATGAATCCTTATGCCTCTACAAAATGAATGTAGATCCATCCATTACCTATCCCTCTTTATCCTTTCAAGGGTTGAGGGGGCTGACACTGACAATGGGCAAGAAGCAGGGTACAACCTGGACAGACCCTTGTTCACATGAATTGGTGAAACTGTTCCCCAGAATCAGTTTAAGTTACAAGGAAACTATATCAGCACAGAAACTAAATGCAAATCGCCCCTCTCCTCATTTTTTCCTACGCTTGGCCCCAATACTCTCGTACCAGTAGAAGTGAATGGAGGCTTGAAAACATATCTGCATTAGACTTAAATGCAGTCCGATATACACTGGATACCATTAATGAGCTTACAGGTGATCAGTGTGCATTTTTTATTTGAATAGGTCAAAATACTTGATTTACACAGCAATTATTCTTAAATTGTACATGCGTGATCAAAATGAGCGCATAGGCAGTTGATCTGATTGGGCATTCATAGACTTAAATACAATATAATGCTCACAAAAACCCATAATCTTGTACAATTGGTCTGTGGGAAATCATGGCAATACTTTGTACATTAGCTGAAATGAAAATACAATGGATGTCTGTTGGGATTAGAATAATAATGACTAATGGAAAATAACTACAAGATAAGTCATAACAGCCATCCAAGGAGAATTACACACAATTTGACATATGAATTATCTTGGTAGCATTACAACTAGAAGGAGACATGGGGCAGAAGTATCATTAAAATGTGGTTTTCAGTAAAAACTTATTAAACATGTAATTCTGTTTCGATTTGATCAAAATGCAGGGAACCATGGAGGTTGTGCTATATGAAACATAAATACGTAGTTACCAAAAATAAGAAGTAGGCAACTTGCTTTGCCTGCGTCATCGACCAAAATAGACCACGACTGTGCGGCTCTGATTATTTGACAATTTTTATTAACATGTTGACATGCAAACCACGGCGGGTGGATCCTGGCAGCCAGCTGCTACAAGAAATAACGTATTGACAATTGAGCTACATCTCATATTTCTCAGGTACAGAGAGCATGTAAATATAGCCGGCGAGACAACTGACAGCACAACAGTCTGAGAGAGAGAGGTACAGACAGACAGAGAGAGAAAGAGTGCACATGATGGTTATATAAGAGTACAGAGAGTGTCCTCTGCTTGAGGTGAAGTGTCAAACTCTGCTCATTTATTTGCCTGTGGCCGTCAGTCAAGTCGTCTGTGTTGTTGCGTTGAGTTTCTAACACGTGGTCAAATGCGAGTTCCTCTTCTGTCTTTTTATGCGCTTGTGTTTGTCAATACAGCAGGAAATGTGTGGCACCCCCATCAGAAAGCATCAAAAATCACATCTTAAAGTTCTATTATATATGTTATATCTGCTGTAGGTTATATCAGAAGAGGCTGTGTCAATGATTAAATAATGACAAAATGGTCAACCAGTGAGACGGTGACAGGATGTAAGACAGAGCTTCACATTACTTCTCACTCCAGGCAGAGTTGAACTGACCCACTGTGCATACTGGCAGCAGCTTACATAAGTAGATTCATTTCCTCATGGAGGCCCCCACCCAGTCAGCCATTAAAACTTGTGTGGGGCTTCTCCCCCCTGTGAAAGCCTCAGCTTCACCTCGCACAATCACTCCATTCACACCTGCCCTCTTGCACTCATGCATAAATGCAGCAGCCACTGTGTGCAGGCGAAGGAGAAAACTAAAAAAAGGGACGTGTGCTGCGGGGGTGTATTTAAAAAAGGGGGAGCAGACGGGATGTCTGGACATAGTGAAGGCAACACAATAATTCATAGTTTATGTGGAGTTATGCAAATCAAGCTGTAGGAAAACAATAAGGGTCAGTGGTCTGCTGAGGAATCGTCCAGTGTCTCTTATCGTGGATTTGCATGACGGAGTTATCTCATTTAAAACTGCTGTGGGAAGCTGAAAGGAACTAGGACACAGGTAGATTGATGTCACACTATATGTGCAACATGTAACACACCTGCTGTGAACCTATGTCATGTTTGAGTAGAAACATCCTGCGTTCATTATGTATGAAATCAAAAACACCAGGAGGTTCATGTGATTTTACCGCTGAAGAGAACAATCCATGTTCATGGGTGTTCAGGTTACCGGTCATCAGAGCCTATAGGGAAGTGTATTAAACATGAAGCTACAACCAGCAGCTGGTTAGCCTATCTAAGCAAAAAGCTTGTAAACAATAGGGAAATAATTAGCCTTTGTGCTAGGGTAACAAAGGGCAGCTACTAGTTGTATCTTCATATTTATTTTACTTATGTGTGTGTCAGAAAAAATACATTTCTCAAAGGGCATTAAAGCATATTTGTGTTTTCCTACAATGTCAAACTTTACATTTTACCAAATCAGATCCAAAATAGGTTCAGATGATATCATATTTTTATTAAATAAAGAAGATGGCAAAGATGAATTCGAAATTTATAATGATTATATATATATATATATATATATGACCACACTCCTGGGAACTGAGGTTTAAAAACAACAGGTGAGACAGGAGATTTTTTTTTTAAAACAGCATTTCAGGTTAATTGGCCAATGCTTTATACTTTATAAGGGCAAAGGCCCACATACACTTTTGTTTATAAGTAAACAAAAAAGCTGATGAAGGCGAAGGGTGCAGTGTTGCTGGGTGAAATCATGTGCATGCACTTCCTCTGCTAATCTCTGGTTGTCAGAGTTTGGCATCAGTGTTTTTTAAGTTGAAAATGAATGAACTTGTCTATAAATTTTAAAACACATTGAGTATAAAGTTGACAGGTTGAAGCTTGTTAACAGGAAAAAGTGTTTGAAGAACTACTTTCCTGCATTAAAAATGCTCTTCTACTGCATGGGACCTGTGCAAGCACATCATCATCATCATACCACATTAACATTCAGATTAAGTGCAGTTATTTAAATAAAAAGCAATTGATTAGTCAGTTGGTTAAAGTAAACAATATTAGTAATTTATTTAGCGAAATGCCAAACATTGACTGGTTCCAGCTTCTCCAGTGTGAGACTTCACTGCTGTTTTTTGTTATATGACAGTTTAGACCATTTGTCAGAATAACAAGCAATTTTATGACATCACCTTTGGCTCTGTGATAGACTTTTCACTGTTTCTTTTACTTTTTATGAACTTGACTAAACACAGTGGTGGAATAAATCTGGTCATTTTAGCTGATATATTATTACATCAGTAGATGATTAATACTGGAGCATCAGTGAGTAAGCAGTCTGTTACTGCTGCAGGTTTGAACTGCAGCTGTATAAACAGGGTCAGTTTCAGTTTTCAGATTCTTTCTCTATTCTTTGATTTTTTCTGAAATTATTCATTTGGATCATTCGATCATTCATTTAAATGAAACCACAAATAATTTGGTGCCGCAGAGAACAGATGTGCAAGACGTCAGAAACCTAAGAGGAAACCGCTGGTTTAATCATTAATAAGGTGTTATATTTTAAAAGCTTGCTATATTATCTGTTCTTCAAAATCTTCACATAAAAGTGTAGTAAGTAAATCTGTCCAGTAAATGTAGTGGAGAAAAAGAACAATATATTCCTCTGAAATGTAGTTCAGTGGAAGTAGCATAAAATAGAAATACTCGCCTACCCCAGTACCTCAAAACAGGACAGAAGTACAGTGCTCGAGTACATTTACTGGGATACTTTCCATCATTGACTACATGGCTAATTGGTTAATTGCAAAAATGATCAGAAGATTAATAGTCAATGAAAATAATTTGCAGTCCTATTTTACTGGATATATCTTTTAAAAATCAGCAGACACATATCATTTATGCAAAAGAGTTAAACAATTATAATGAATGTCTGGTTTATTTTTTTGTATTGAAAATGCTTTTTAACTGTATTATTATCTTTTATCAGTTTTCACAGTTGGGGGAAATTAGCATTCCTTCTTCACAAAAAACAAAAAAGATCCAAGTCAACTCAAAGACAAGATATACAGAGCAATTGGTAACAGTCATGTGATGTAATGCACTGAAAGGAGCAGTCCCGATTAAAATGGAACAAAGCTCAGCATTGTAGCTATTTACATGCACACATTCTTCACCCCTCTTATTTCACCCAAGACAGGGCTGCGGTGGCTGAGAGGGCAACACAACCAGGGCACAACACAACTGCCCCTTTCTGTGCTCCTCCTCACATGCCACACTGCCTCCACACAGATGCTTTTGTGTGACACAAAGGAAATCTTGACAAACATACCAAACACATGGTCTGTTAGCAACATGGGATCAATATCAATGAAATGCATCTACCACAGAGCTCCTGTTTGATCTGGGAACTGTTGGTTTGTTTGGCCTCTTTCACAGCATTTTCTGTATACACTTCAGTGTGTGTAAAGGAGTCACTTTGCATTTCGCAGTCACAGACTGATGTACTGCGAAATCAAACTTGTCAGATTATTTGACGACATGCTGTCAGGCAATAATTAATTTTTCTACCTCTTTTCCGTTCCTGCCGAAAAACACAAAATGTCACAAGTGCAGTTTCAATCTTGCGTGAGGTTATTTCATCCCCACATCCTGCATAATGGTTTCTCCCCTGGTTATGCAGAGGACAATATCAATAAAAGTGAATCACAGTAACTCTGTTAGAGGATCTTGAGGACACATGTCTCCTGGAGAATAAACCATCTCTGTAATGAGGATGAAATGATCCTTGAACTCTACTTCCAGGCCTGGAGGGAGCTCAGTCGCTCTGAAACCTCCCCTCTTGTCTGCTCCCATATCTCCACTTTGTCTTATCTCTGAAGGACTGGACGCTCTGCCCGCAGGATATGGAGAGAGAGGAGGGCGAGGCAGTCTGGGGGTCAGGTCAGGGAAGTCGACAGCGCAGGCAGGGAGGAAGGGAAAGTCAGACATGATCCTCGATCGGGAAAACCAGGCGCGTGCCGCGGCTCAGCAGCTCCTGCTCGCGGGAGTCCAGCTCACGCTCCAGTGCCTCCTCTGAGGTGCTGCCGCTCCGTTTTCCATTGACGCTCCAGCCTGACCCTGCAGCTCCCTCCCCCCCACCGCCAGACGCACCATTGGCTGTGATCGCAGTGTCACCAAATGTGTAGGTCAGGTCGCCATCGCTACGAATGAGGTCAGAGTCCTGGTCCCTCAGCTGCTCGTGGTTCTGAAAGCACATCCACAGTGGAACATGAGGGGAGGGATGGGTTACACATGGGAGTGACACACGCAGATGCAGGACACACAGTGTGGGAGCATGTGGCGTGAACAGATGAACAGACTGATGTTCAGAGGGCAAAGGCTCAGAAGGGACACTGTGGATTTACAGCAGGGAGACTTTCACTTAATGGCCTGTTCTGCAGCAACTGGCTGAAAGAGCAGCTGAAACAAAGACAACACAGGAACCCACAGGCTGCACAGCTACACGCAAAACAATGAACTTCAGCTGGAGCTCCTCACAGATCTAATTGACTGGCTGATGATCAATAATCCCTCCATGTCCCCGGGGGGGGGGGGGGGGCAGGATGAGTTAACATTGTGTCAACACAGGATTGATCTGTTAAAGGAACCCAAGAAAAACCCTTAATGATTAAATGTTACATCACCACATTACCCATTCTCTCCAACAATTATCTGGAAGGGGAAATGGTGAAAAAAAAAAATCTTATGAATCCACTGTGGTGTTAAAAAGAGTATGGTCACTTGCTAATTAAAATAGTGACACAATTGCCATTCAAAGACTAAGTAAGAATACATATACTTAACTGATTTCAATTTGTATCAAGACGCCAACATAATTAATTTGGTAAAATAAAGACAAAGGGAAGAAACATTTATATGAAAAAGCTTTTTAGGCGAGATTCTGATGATATTCTACATTTTTCTCATTGTCCAATCCCATGAAGTTGACTGCATCCAAAGCCCTTTGTGCCACTGAGCCCCATTATTGTTCAAAACCAATAACCTAAAAACACATTTATTTCCCGCTGTTGCACTCAGGGGACATATTTGTTCATCACCATGAACACACCAACACTGGTTTATTGCGTGTGAATCCCCAAATACAGTGCACCATCCTGCTACAGTAAATACTCACTAAAGCACCAAATGTGATTTAATCTGCAGCTAAAAATAGTCCACAGCACACAACACTCTTGTTTGAGTCATGTTTTCTAAAAACTACACTGCCCAGATGTTTCCAGAGAAGATTTAGCCTCTTTAGAAAGTAAAAGTATATTTATATATATATATCGCTGTCTTCTATTTTTGGAAGGTTAGTGTCCTTAATAGGAAACATTGGGGTTTGGGCTGAGTGCAACAGACAGGCCAGAGGAAGTCAGAAAGTACTAAGATACTGAGTATGGTCGGTTTTTGGCCTTTGGATGTGTTGACAATAAGAAAAGTATAGACAACAGCCAGCCTTATTCATTAAAAATATTCTGTGAGAAATAAGGATTGTTAAATGAAGCTTAAAAAAAATTTAAGTATCTTTTCAAAATTAGTTTGTGCTCTACATATACAACCACATTTGAAATGGTTTACAGTTTGAAGTCAGTGGGAAGCAAAAATCTTTAGGGCATTTTATTACCTCAAAATTTATATTAATATCCACAAGCAAAGAGGCACGGAGCTTTACTTAATCCTGGCTCCCCACTTGGCAACGGAGAGAACTGGACAGCCTTGATAATATGAACAACGTTCTAAATTCATGGCTCGCCAGGCAGGCAGCCCTGGGCTGGTAAACCAAGGGCAACACACCAGGAGAGGAAAACATTACTGATGCAGAACTTAAGAAAGAACCTAACTCTCAGAGAATTACATTCAAATGAGATGCTATGGAATATTTCTACTTTGCAGTAAGGAAATAAACTTCAGATTTGTAACCCCACTGTGACAGGCTCAGTGGGTTATTGTGACAGTACAATAAAAAAAGTATTTCATATGAAATGAAAAGGAGAATTTGCCAGAGTGAATCCAAGTGTGACCGTTCCCTCAATGGGTGTTCGTTGGTTTAAACATCAGAGCGCTGTGTCTTTCAGAACAGTGATCATCATGGAGGAGGTGCTGAAAAGAGTCTTTTGTGCCCTCTGAATGCAGAAAGGCTTTTTGACCATCTATTTTATCCCTCACCGAAGGCCTTGGTGCTTTGTGTGTTTACTGGTAGGCATTGGGAATATTTTGACCATATCACGGTTCTCCTGAGAGAAACATAGCTTCAGTATTCACAGTGAGCCTTCCTGAGACACCGGGCTCACATTTGAATACAAGAAAGGACAGAAAAATGACCACTTTGAAGTCATTTTACAGAATGATTAGGTTTTGGCTAATTCAAAAAATATCATGAACCAAGCTATTTTATTGTAGCAGCACCAACATCATTGTGTCATAGTTTGAACACAAATCATAGTCTTAAAATAAATGATCATAGTAAATAAATGAAAAATCACAATAATAAATTTGTTTGTCTTTATCAGCTGTATTTGGAAATAGCAACATTTTTGCAATATGAACACTATCAAGTCTCAAGTTTGTTTGGATGTATTACTGCCCCTTAGTTTAAGACTTTAAATATATCATTATACAGAGGCAAAATATGCATTTTGATTTAATACTGAAAAATAATTATTTGATACAAGGAAAAAAATTATACTCAGCACCAGAAAATGTGAAGAGAATTTGGAAAACAAATATATCATTTCATTGTGTCTTTAATGAAACTGTCGAAATAGCTAGCAGCTGCTTAGCTTAGCTTTACAGAAAGACTATAAACAGGCGAAAGTAATCACTATCCTGTCTCTGTCCAAAGCTGAATAGGAAAAACCCCATTCTTTCAGTTCAAATAAACAAACAAGATATAAATCTTAAATCAAAGCGTTGATGATAAACATTGGCACTGGACAGAGTCGGGCTTGCTCTTTGTGATGAAGTAGGGAACCAGCTGCAGTCTATATATTCAGCATATATAAACACAATAGTGGTTTTCTCATCTGATTCTCATGAATGTGATTGTCTTTCCCCTTTTACAAGTACCAGTGCATAGAGGTTCTGCACTTTCTGCAGTGTGAACAGGGATCACAGGTCGGCCGTGATGTGCTTGCTGCAGACTTACAGTTTTATGTTTGTGTGTGTGGACACTGACCTCGTATGCCTGTTGGCTGGTGAGACAGCTGGCCAGCGGCCCACAGTAGCTGGGCAGGGTGGAGGTGAGAGGTGGGCCGCTATGTGTCAGGATGGGCTTCAGGTAACTGGATAGTTAATAAAGGAAAATGATCTGAAGAGTTCATGAACGGCGAGAAAAGGCGAGTTGAATGCAGTCAATATTCCTTATCTGCTCTACTTCATTGCAAATCACCTTTTATAAAGACTTGCTTGGTTTATGGTTAATTAATCATTAGCTAATGCATGACAGATCATTTTTAAGCCTTTAAGAAGAACATCACTTTGGTTTCAAGGAAATCCTCCTCTGACACAGCAAGGGCTTTGTCTCGTTAGTTCTTTAATCCATGAAATGACCCCCACCCCCATAACTGACCACCTACCCACCGACAACATGCTGCAGGGCACGTGGAGCCCAAAGCAGTTTGTTATCAGCTTAACATTTGGAACGACAGATTGGATTTTCACTGTAACCACTCCTTATTAATGATTAAGATTTACAAAAGCAGGGGACAGACAGAAACACAATCTTCTATTGATTTCTATTAACATCTATAACTGAAGAATTTTTGGTATATTTTCAAAAATTGCAGCCACTAACCCTTATTAATGTCTCGCTATTATTTATTAGTTAAAAGCAGCGTAGTCTGATTGTCTAATTTCCATCAGCAAAATTGAGTCAGACACCTGCAAATACAAATGTCAATAAAGCAATAATAAAGGGAGCAAACAGTAATCCACCAGGGCTGCTGTTGCAAGTGTTTATAAGCTATTTGAGTCCTGCAGCCATTTTCTTAAAGTGCTGATTTATAGAGTCGACCAAAACTGTCATGCAGAAGGAGGATTTTAATCAATGTGGCAACCCACAAGTAATTCATATTAATGGTTAATTTATAATGCATTGATAAAGTATTAGTTAAAGCTTATAAAACATTTACATGGCTTACTTATTAGAAAGTGTTCTGATAAAACACATTTTACACAAGTTAATTCCAACAAAGGTTTGTGGCTGTATGAATTAAATAGACCTTGTGTCCTTCTCTTCCTGCGGTGACCTCCAAATGAACGCACTGTGAATGATGAATTATAGCTTAATAATGTGGGGGTGTTCAGCAGCAGGATGCATTTCAAATTCAAACCTGCATGAGATTCAGTGAGCAGTTGAGGATAAAGTGATTTTGTGATGCTTGGCAGCAGAGCAGCAGAGAGTCAACCAGCGGGACCCTATGCCTCTTGTTTGTAATTAATCAGACTGTGTTGCACTCTGGGAAATCCCAGTGCCCTGTTCAACAGGTCAGGTCACAAGTCCTTTGGGGCGAGGCAGGCTGCTTCCTGTCAGAATATGTACAATTCAACAGAAATTAAACTCAGTGGTTGAAAACAGCAGTCGCTGTACCCAGAGATGAGTAAAGTCAGTACACACCACGCATCAGAGGCCTGTGTTATCTATGTTAATCTCAGCCTCTGCAGAGCTGGAACATGAGAGAAATCCACCCTGCTCGTTTCAGCTGCGCCTTGCGCGTGTCACCAGGGAGAACGTCTCCACTGTGAAACACAGCTGCTCCGATCAGAAGCAGCTACACAATCAGCCGCCCTGGGAGGCAACTGTTCCGCAGAGAGGAAAGCAACGAGGAAAAGGGAGGATGAGCTGCTAAAACACTTTCACTTATGTCTGTTCCTTGTAATGAGATGGAGCAGGCACAGCAATCGCTTTATGGATTCGTGTGTTATTCTGATCCAATATAGAATAATCCAATAACATCAATTGTAAGTGTGACTTTGTATACAATGTAAGCTTGTATACGGCGACCGACAAGGGCATACGTGCTGCAAATTCAGAAACAGTGCCAATTGAAAAATGCATACAAAAATACACAACAAATACAACAATGGAGAGAAGCGGCAAATGGAAAAACACACACACCCTAATGCTAAGTTCTCCAGGCCTGTAGGGACAACGCCAAGTGGTTAGTTATGTATTTTCATATGTGTTTTTGAATTGGCATTATTTATGAATTTGCAGTGCGATCCTCCCAATGGAAATGTTTTTGGCCTTGCAGCACATATGCCGTTGTTGGCCTTCATACTTATACAGAGTACAAAGAAAAGATAGTCCCTACAAAATCCTTCTGACTGGGCCTCATATTACCACGAAGAGCTACTTCAAACAGCTGTGGCCTAAAAGAAGTTGATACACAAACACTCTTTGGTTGAGTGAAGCTCAGCACAGAAAGGATACTTGTGGTCGAAGGAGTACCACAGTCTGAAGAGCCAAGCACTCTCCTGTTTGGTTTTACTCTGTCCTTCACCCGGAGGGCCATCCTACAGAAACACAAGAAAAAGTCATCATGATCTCATCTTCTAGATTTGCTGCATAAACACAAATGGATCAATGAGAACCTGGGGCCAATTCCTCAAATGTGACTTGACTTATCCCTACGATCATGTTGTTATCAGGCTAAAATAATCCTGGTAATTCTTAATAACTAATTATCTCCACCAAGGAGGTTATTTTTTCATTGTTGTTTGACTGTTGGTCTGTCTATTAGCAGGATAACACAAAATCTGCAGAACAGATTTGCTTGGAACTTGATGGAGGGGTGGGGCATGGGCCAAGACAGAATTTGTTAACTTTTGGAGAGGAATCAGTTGAGGAGTATCCAGGATTCCCCCCCCCCCGTCTTTACGATTACAATATAGGGTGTTTTTGACAATACTTGTTGATAAAGTGGCCAATCAGCTTTGGCGGAGGTATACGTTCTCTGAATGGCCTTGTAGTTTGGTTCATCATTTAATTTAGGCCAGTGAAAATGTATTTGGGATAACGCGCAACATGAAACCATGAGTAGCAATATAATATGACAGTGTCATATGATCAGCAGTCAGCCAATACATGTGTATGAAAGCCATGGTCGTGTATTGTTACTGATGTTACTGTTTGTTCTCTATCTGTATAAGTCAGAACATTCAAGTAAGAGTTTAGAACTGAAGAAAAATCCTTGCTTGTGGCAAATCATCAACAATCAAATAAAGTTAAACTAGCTTTTCTAATATTGAAGTTATCCACATGTTAAGAAGAGAGGCTTCAGGGTGATGCTCCCCACTGAGAATAAGTTAAAATGATTAAATATTATAATTACTACATTAATGTGTAGTAGTGTAAATACATCTCTTCATATTTAACTACATGGGACAGGGGGATGCAGCTTAAAACATTCAACAAGCAAAATATTCTATGTAGAAGTTGTTCATCATCATAAGTGGAAACTTACAGAAAAGTAAGTGAAAGCACATTGTGCTCTGCAGCGAATGGAGAAATGCTAGTTTCGCCTTCTTGTTCAAGAAATCACCCCCCATTACTCTCGACAAATTGAATCATTTACATGTCGTCAGTCTTGCTGACTGTGCTCCAAGTCAACATAAAACTGCATAAGCAGAACTGTTTCTGCAATGACAATAGCAGAAGCTGAGGATGTAAATAATATATGTGAGAGTCCGAGTGGGATCCTCACCCCCTGCAGGACCTGGAAGCTGTCTCCACAGGGCTGCAGGTCTTGATCTGGGTCCACACCGACTCTGCAAAACAGGAGGAAAGAAAGAAAATATCACCATCTCATAAAAATTATGCTTAACCCTGAAGTAACCAAAATTAGTGCACAATCAGCATCATTTGTCAGCCACTTAGACTTTTTGTTAGTAATTTGTCATGATTTTGAAGACGGTTCATTTTGACACAGGAAGAGACCTATGTCTTTTTGTGACTGGTGCACCTGCAGAATGCAGATGTGGCCTAATTGTGGCTCTGTTGCATATGAGAAGTTGCTTTGAAAACCAACACATCAAAAGGATGGGTTGCTAAATCTTTCAGTGGCTGAAAAATGCTGCATTAGCTTTCAACCCCATACAGACAAAGTGAAATAAAGAAAAGCTGACAGAAATTTCACAGTTTATAAAAATTAGGGTTAGGCAAATGACAATAAACAAGCTAGATTCTTATCAATGCGGTAAATCACTGTCATGTCACCGATTACCTCATGACAAAGACTGCTTCATATGCAGGACCTACTAATCCATCATGTGATTGAACTAGTTACAGTATGTGTGTCTATGCTTAACATCAACATGGTGCATTTCAAAACTGACCCACTTTGGGTCAATGTAACATTGACGCAATCCTGGTTTAACTTTACCCTTTACACACAAATCCAAAACAATGGGTCATTTAGACCAGGTGTTACGCACAAATAGCTTTACATCATAACTGTTTCAAATGTATTGGTAGTTGTACAAAAGAAGCTGCATATCAAAACTGGGAAAGATGTCACCAATATTCAATAATGCAAATAACAGTTCAGGGTTAGGGTTATGACCTATTACGATAGCTAAAAACCAAAACAGTATCAGAACAAATTACGCTAATACTGGGTCCAAACTGCCCACATGTCTTGTGTTTAATTGGACACCCATTGGTTTTCTACCCATGGGCACTGTGTAAAGCCAAAGTCCCGATAACGTCTCTGGTACGACTATACAGCAGCGCCTGAGTTGTATTAACCCAAAAATGGGTCAACTTTGTCCCAGGGATTTTTTACTGTGTATCACATTACCATAAAGGAGGTTTGACATGGTGCTTTTTTCCTTCTAGCCAAGAGTTGGATCAGAAAATCAATACATCACTCTCATATTTGTATGGTGAAAAATAAGCTGCAGCCAGCAGCTAGCTGTCTTAGCATATAAAATGGAAACAGCTAGCCTGTATCTGTCTAAAAGTTTTTTAAAAAAACCTGCCCGAAAAGCTCCATGAAAAACAACATTTGTGCTACTAGGGGTGACTTCCAAACTGTATCTTGGCTGGGTGCAATCATTTCCTAGCTGTGTCCCGCTAAACTAACCAGCTAAAATTAGCATATTTACCAAAATTCAAATCCATTTCAATTTTATTTGTATAGGGTCAAATTACAACATTCTCTCAAGGCACTTTACATAGTAAGGTCAAGAACTTACAAAGTTATAGAGAAGCAGTTGCCACAATGCACTTAACGCTTTGCTAAAAACAAAAGCATATTTCCCTCTTTTTAAACTACCCCTTTAAAAGTGACTGCAGTACATTTTGTTAGTCTTCATAGCTGAGCATTAATAATTCCCCCCCGGGTGTCTCTTACCAACAGAGAAGGATTAAACCCAACACAAGCAGATTTTAAAAAGGGGCACTTTAAAGTCATATAAGCTCTAGAGCAGTTGAGTTTAATCCTCATGGACACAGGCCAAGACAGAGATGTGCAGCCTTTCATGGTTACATCTGAATCAACGGCTGACACTGTGCAATGGGAGGTTTAACTAATGTGTGCACCGATCTTTATATGTTTCCACGGCCGCCACACAGAAGAAACATCCCCTCTGCGTGAAGGACAAACAGCATTTTTCTACTCTAGCACCATGAGAAGGAGCAAGCCTCGAATATCCAACTGTCTTTAAGGACTTTTTCCTCTTTAAAATAAACACACTCAAACACAAACGATAGGCCCGTTGTCTTATGTCATATATGCTGACTTTGCATAGACTTGCATGAACTGTATTTCCTGGGGACTTACCCAAACCTTAACCACTACCTCACCACTAACCTAAACCTCATCATACCACTCAGCCTTGATGCATTTGGGAAAACCGTTTTCATCCGGAATTTGTGCCCTGTAGTAACCTATGACAGAAACACTAACACACACAAGAGAGAGGATCTGGAGGAGTGGGCTCAGAGGATCTGCAAAACGAAGGAGGCTGATGACAGCCTGTATCGGAGAGGATCTGTGGGGAATGGACCTGAGATTGTAAGACACAAGTGGTAGGGGGCCCCAGAGGAGAGAGGCAAGGTCTTACTCACATTTCCTATCATTAGAAACAGTATTGAGTGGCCACACGGGTTCATAAACTTACATAAGAGAGAGAGCTTCATAGACTTCAGTTCACCCACTGACCTTTAATCCTAATCCTGAACACAACCTCTCCTCCCCTTTAAATCCATCTAATATTCCTCACAAGTAATTTCTTCAGCAGGGTGTCTTTCTTCTAGGGAAGACATGCAATCCAGAGTCAAAATGGAGGAACCAGAGTCGCACAGTCAGCTTGTTTCCTTCCTCTTTTGAACCCACTTTAGATTGGTTCGCACGTGTTTGTTGTGCTGTCTGGGGAACGCAGGGAGGAAGTCGGCTCTTCACACCACTGTGTTAAAAACTTGAGGCATTTGATGGAGATTCAACAGAAAAACAGACAAGACATCCAGAGAAAAGCCTTGAACAAAGCACTTGCCCATACTATGGCAGCTCCGCAACCAGCACCTCCACCAGAGCTGAGCTGGTGTGTGAGGCAGGCTATTTTTCTGAAATATATCTTCACCAGAAATCAATCCGTTTCATTTCTATCCTGAGATCAAACACCCAACTTGAGTCACTGAAAAATACTTAATGTTTTATGAGAGTCTCGTTTTTTTTTTCACAGGATGCACAATTTTCCCTTCACCACAAAAACAGAAGTAAGCCATGAAGAGACAGATTCCCATCTGAGGTCAGCGCACGCTTTCCCAACACCACTCAGTTTATACACATGTAGATATACAGCACCTGAAGTACTTCCACTTTCCGTACTGACGTCGCTGCTCCTGCAACGCTGTGCTGTCTCCAACTCTGTCACATCATAAACATACACATTCATCAACATTTTTTGTGGAATTCCTCTGCGTAAAAACAACATTTGAGTAACTGGAATGGTCACAGTGCAACACAAATCTCTGAACTTTCACTTTTGATCTTTTCATCTGATACAAATAAGGATTAAATATGTTTTTTCAAAGTTGCTCACAAGTGGAAAAGTTATTTTGCTGCTCTGTGTTCATTTAATGGAGTGACTGAGCATAAATGAGAGTTTAAGCAGATAACAGTGACCACCCAGTGTTTTTTTCTTTTTTTTAAAAACAGTAATTGGCAACAGTCTTTGCCAAATATGATCCTGTGTTTTGGGGACATGCACTAATCCCCAGACAGAGGATCAGCAGATGTTCAGGCATGCACACTAAAAATATCTGGATAAAACAGCTAGAACTCTTCAACTGATGATTCAACTGCTTTTCCACTTCTACATGTCCAAACAAACTCAATTCTTATTTGATGTTTGATTATACTTCACCTGGTTTGCTCAGTTTATCACACTTCTTTCATCACTTCCAGTTAAAATATAATTCAGACTTCTTCCACTGATTGTATTTGGACTGCAACTTCAGCTTCTTCTCAACATGGCCGTGTTCTGATTGTAGCCAATAACCACTGAGGTGACATGTGTGTCATTTGAGAAGTATCAGGTTCAAATCCTGGCAGTGTCCATTTAAAATGCATTCTCTCGGGCTATGCAACTACAGCATGTGCAGAGCTGTAGCTAATGTTAAAGCCATAATAGTGACAGTAATGGAACAGCTACAGCCAGATAGCCAAGCTCGGCCACATTTCATTTAACATTTCTACACTTTCTTTGTAGCTGCCAATCAATCTATTTTTAGTCACTTTTAATTTAACTCCCATTCTAACTGTCTGCCACTTCAGCTTTTGTCAGCACCTTAACTATTTCAAAGGTTTCAGCTGAATGCATTTTTGAAAAATCAATTGTTGTTGAGAACTTGAGAAGTTCTGTTACCTCTGCAGAGGAGGTCATGTTTTCACCTTTCTCAGTTTGTTTTTTTGATTGTTTACAAGCAGGATTACACAAAAACTACAGGACAGATTACCAGAAAACATGGTGGAAGAATGTGGGTCAGGGAAGATAACATTTTGGTGTGGATCTGGATCTGGGGTTGGATCCAGAAAATCATTTTCACTTTCCTTACTCACCGGGCGTTTTATAATATTTTCAGTTTTCCCATGGTTTTTAATTTAAGAAATCAGGCACATTTAGAGAACTGATCCACGTACCACTGCTGCCTCGTTTTCGCATCCATTACTATCGCTGCAGACTATGCTGTTCGTGCTCGCTGATTTTTAAAAATGGTGGTCACAACAAAAGTTTTTGGTTGGTCTTGTTGGTCACGATAATCCTACCCCCAGCCTCTGATTGAGGCGATGTAGGAGCCAGCTCTTTGGCCGTCGAAACAAAAAGAACAGATTGCAAATTTAGCACTGGCTCTGAACTGGCACTGCCTTGGTGAAAAAGTGGGATATGAGTGCGGGAAATTTGGTGCAAATTATTTAATTTAAGGGGATTGTTGGGCCTTGGTGGAGGCATCACTTTACTGAGTGCCACTGTAGGTACTACAGTAAAACTCTACCACAACCCAATCTAAAATTGTAAGCACTTATTCCTCAGTGTTAATCGTGTAAAAACAATGAACTCAGCAAATACCACTACACACACCCAAATATGTTCCTCATTGAGAGATTTGTTGCTCTACTCTGACCAAACGTGAGCACACAGGATCTCTATCTCTTTCTGTGGCTGCACTGCGGAGGATCAGTGACCGTCCATCAAAACCCAATAACACAAACCAGCAGCGTCTCCTCTGCCATCCCAGCACTGGTCCTCCATCACATCCTCCATCAACCCAGCTGCCTCAACAGGGCTGCCTCATTTTCACAAAAATAGTAAATTATATCTTGCAAATTTAATCTTTAGTATTATCGTAAAATGTATATTTGAAAAAAAAATTAACAGATACAGAATAGTAGATTTATTAAGTCCTCTGCAACATGATGTCCTACTAATTTGCAGGGCTTTAAAGGTGTTTCCCAAAAAGGTGTAAAAATTGTAAATGTATGCACATGTAAATAGGACGATAACCAGAATCACAGTGGAGCACGGCCGATATCCGCCTGCCATGCACCACATGTCCCTGTAACCATGGCAATGGGTTCATGTGGAGATTTTGGCAGCGCTCTTAACCTCCACCAAACAATAGTTTCTGCTCGGCCCGAGGAGGCATTACCCATATTAAACAGAGGCTGTTCACTCTGTCACATGCTGTCACACACACACACAGCCAACCCATAATCCGCTTTATCATGACAAATACAAGCTCCAAGTGCATCACGGTCAGACACAAATAAGTGAGGCTGGGCTACAAACAGACACAAGCAAAGCACTACAGGAACAGTCCAACCGCTGAGAACATCTCAAGTTGGGACAGTGTTGTTGCTGCCTGGTGATAAAGAGCTGATATAACTGGATTTAGCATCACTCTTAATTTAAGAGCTCATGTGATCAATCTTAGAGTAAATGGCTCATAAGTCGAACTTCCTGTACCAGTGAATGCTGGGATGTCTGCACAGATGTTACAAAGGTCCCAGTTTATAAAGACTCTGGATTTAAGAGCTGGGAGACAGAAAGCCTGCAGCAGACCTGTAGGAGAACTCTAGCCCCATCTCCTGGACAGTCCTACCACACAGGACAAGACTAGTCCACAGCAGGTGGATTTGAGGAACTACATATTGTCGTAAAAAAATTGTATATAAAAATAAATAATAATATCTATATATATTTTTTTTTTTTAACGTTTAACCAAATGTATAAATGAAGCTGAATAGATTTTCTTCTAGGGCAGAAAGATGTGATGATCATCATCATAGACAATATTTAATGGATGTGATGTTACCTGATATGTAGCCAGGACAACATGGGCGTGGTTCCACCACCAAACACCCACACAGTGAAGAAGACGATGAGCAAGGTGGTGGTGAACATCATCTGCCGGGCGTAGGTGGCAGTATCCCGGATAGCCAAAGCAAATGCCATTGCACCTCGCAGACCTGCAGTGGATCAGACCCCCCGCCCAGAGAAAATCATCTGATAACATTCAACCACGAATTATGACAAATCAGAGGTGTTATGGAAGGTTTCTGGAAGCTGGTGAAAGGAGAACTCAGGCAGCAGCTGATGTCTTATGCAGAAGAGTTTAATGTAGAGTTGAGGCATCAAGGAGACCAGAAGGTGAAACAATATACAAACGCTAACAGAGTAACATGAGCAATTGTCACCCCCAAGTCTGAAGATGTCTCCCACAGCATCCCCATATATCTCCCTCTACTTGCGTCACCCATTCCAACAGCACATCCATGAGTGGCTAGAATGTTACATGTAGGTGTTCGCAAACTACTGGATGGTTAAGCCTAAAGTATGCATTCCTAAATCACATTGTGTCCTTACGTCTTTCCACTGGTGAAATACACAAAAGAGTTAGAGTTGGTGCCTCTCTGTCTGGCACATCTGAGTCAGATATTAAAGTCCCTAAGCGTAGACACTACAATGTACTGTTGGTTGGCCCTTTATCTATAACCTGACCTTTGGTACTGCTAAGAGAGAGAAGGGAGTGTGTGTGGAATAAGACAGGCACTATTCTCCTGTACAGATATAATGTAATATACAATATACATAATATAAAGTGGCATATACAGTAATATTCTCAAAACAAAACTTGAACTGGCTTTTTCATACCTGCAAACATCATCATGTGCTGGAAGTTTCCCTTGATCTTGTGCCTTCGACCGAGGTTGAGGAAGAAGGAGAGTGGGTAAATGTTGAAGGCTCTTCCAATGAATATGGCAATCTGACATACAGGTCAAGAAGTATTTGACTGAAGATTTGAGTGCTGGACAGATTCAGGGAGCAGTGTGTGACTCTAACTACACATGAAAGGAAACTTAAAGGTTTAACAGTAAAATCTTTCTTGGAAGGATTTGATTGCTTTTTTGGAGGGAGAAACAAAAATTCTCCCCAGGAGACCCTGACTTTGGACTGGAGGGCGACATACATCTGGAGTCGACTATGACCTGTCTACAGGGACATCACAGCAAAGTTCAAGTCATTACCACTTCTGCAGCTGTGGAAACATCTAGTTCTCTGCTGACTGGAGACAGAAACATTCATACTGGTTGTGCACAAAAAGGATACAAAAGCCCCGATAATGAAAATGGGGCTGAAGACGTGGTTCTGGAAGGTGAACAGAGCCAAGCCCATGTAGGAGAATATAAAATTCTCAGCGAGGAAGTGAAGGACCTCAAAGAGCTGCAAGAAACATACAATATTAATGATAGTGTCAGTTTAGAAATGTACGAATACACAACAAGAATATAGATCAAATCCATAGGAAGATGCTTTAAAGTTTGAAGCTTTGTAAGAGAATTTCTTATATCTTTTCACACTGCACTGCCTGGTCCTCTGAGCTAAGCTCCTCATCTATCCCCTCAGAATCCAGAGGGGCTTTGGGAGTCGGTTTTTTTCTTTTCTCTCCCAGTGTGATGGAGCCGCAGACTCTCTGGCTGCCATGATGATTACAGAGCTCACTGCTTCTATCATGCTCTGAGCAGGAGGAACGAGACAGAGGCAAGGGCACGCTGACACAGAGACAAATGAAAATGGAAGCCCAAAAATTAAGTGAAAAATAGCTGAAATGATGATTGATGATTTTTGTTTTAATCTAAGCGAAGTGCTTTAACCTTGATGCGCACACATAGCTGTCTTTGCAACTGAATTACAAGACTGCCAAGATATTCTGAGCATGGATCCAAAATGTGTCACACCGCGTGTTGCCTACAAGCTAATCTACTGCCTGTCCTCAAGACTGAAGCCCCTCTGGGAAACTAAACAGTCGTGTCAGGAGGGACGTCCTCAGACAGCTCTGATTAAGGTCACAGCAGGCTGATCATGGAGCCATCTGGCACCAGGGGCCGAACACCCGGTTGCTAGTATCAGGGGGTTCAAAATAAATATGGCCATGTGTACAGGAAGTGGTCAGATGCTACCTGCTTGGTTCTCTTTGTGGACTCTTCGGAGAGGTTATTGTACGTGTAGTGAGCCTGTGTGATGCCACAGAAGAGCACGGCCACGACGCCTGCAGAACAACAAACATTCAAAAGCATTAATACAGTGACTGTGACAGTGACCGGGCTGTATAATTTGAATACACAATGTGACAATTCATTCGCTGCAGTGATTATGTAAAAACATCTGAACTAAAGATTCTCAGTCCTCTTGACGCTTTTGATACTAACTCATATATTATCTATTCATTTTATCTACTGCACATTTGCTACATAATCTGTTTTAAGCCCCTGTCACGTTTCATTTGTGTAACAGACACATTCTGTTCACTAAGTGGTTTAAAGTGCCCATAATTATGTCATTTAGAACAAATCAATGACTTGTGAGAGAGCGTGGAATAAAAAGGCTCTGTCTGGGTAAAGTGCAGTTGTCACTGAGCACAAAAAAATCTCCCACCTATCTGAAACAATGTCTTCTTTTTCTCAAATATTAATGACTAAAGGGTCTTTTGATAGTCCATCTTAACTCTTTTATGTTCCATCATGTAGAAAAAAAGCCCACATGTTGACAAAGAAATAGAAGAAGCTCTTCACATGCAGAAAAATCTATTTATTCCTTGTGTAATTCCTTTATTCCTCATCATAAAGTCTTATTACCAAAAACAAGTTTGCTTTTAAGGAAGACTACACAAAACAAAAAATATTTGTTTTAATCAATTTCTTTAACATTTGAGACATTTCATGTATCTTGGTGCAAAAATAAATCATCTATGTTTAGAGGACTGATGTCTATGAGGGTGTTAAATTAGGTGCAGATGATTGAATTTATGGGCTGTTGGGGCTTGGCAGAGGAATATGCTCAACTGAGTGTCTTTCTAGTGCAAATAATAATCATCTGATTATTATTTGCATTAAATTTGTATTTTTAAGTCCTTTTAGGTGCATTTTTCATATATGGTAGGACAACTAACATTGACTTCACATACAAAGTTTTGGTATGGAGTCATAAGCATAGTTGTTGCTACCCATGCCCAAAGGTTTGTTTGTATATGTGTTTGTTTGTAAGCAACATTATACAAAAACTACTGGTTGGATTACCATGAAACTGGTGGAAGGATGAGGTACTGGTCAGGGAGGAACCCATAACATTTTGGTGCAGATCAGGGGGCTGAGGAATTTGTATCACTTTCTTTAACATTGCAAGATTTTAGAAGGAGACTGTGCCAGTTTTGTCTTGTTTCGTACTAAAATCCTGACCACATTTGTCTCATGCTTACTTCCCCAAACTGCAACCACTTCCTCCCCAGCTCACCTGTGAACCCGCAGGCCTCAGCTAGCAGGAAGGTACTCCAGGACATGAGGAAGAAGAGGGCCGTCTCCAGCAGTGGAAAGCAGTGCAGCTTCGTGAACTTGGTGACGTGGAGGCCGTGTTAAGGAACAACACTATAATGCAGGGACTGTTCCAAGAAACAGCTCAGTCTGGAAATTAGACTTAAAAAATGTGTACTTTCATTTTTAAAGCAGGCATTAATAGAAGGATATGAGAGCAGTGACAACTCCAGTAGCTGCACCCATTATAAAGGAGCCACTGAATATACCCAGGAAAACCCCCACTGACTTGAAAAAGGCTGCGGCATCAAACATGTGTGTGTTTGCTCCGCTGGGCTGGTAAGCCACAATAGACCTGAAATACAGAAAACAAAAAATCATCAATTTCCCAGTAATGTTTTGAATTGATTTATATCCTTATATTTATGGCAATATCTAATTTTGTCAAATAATCTGTGGTCGTAATGAATTTGTTTTCATTTTTAGCTTAATGAAATGTGGTCATAAAAGAAATCTGTACTAGGAGGAGATTGGACATCTTCCAACAGAGGGAGGCAGAGTGCTGTCTGTCTGCCAAGAGGAGGCGAGGTGCAAAGCTCTGCTGCTCTGTCTCACACATGAGTATTGAATTTTAACACCAGATGGGAAGAGGGTTTTAAAAAAACATACACGTAGGTAAAACGTTGGTCTGGTATAACAGGAAGGAAAGTGTTATAGGGTTTGCAGATGTGGGTTTGATGTGACTTACGAGGAAAGCACGATGGCAACTGCATCATTCATGACGCTTTCTCCAAACAGCAGAGCGTAGAGATCACCGTCTGCATGGAGCTCGTTGAAAATGGCCAACACCGTCACTACACACAGAAAAGCGAAGGAAAATCATGCAGACACTGAATTGTTGACATTCCATTCTCTAAACTGTCTGAGAGTGATCACCATATACCTGGGTCTGTGGCAGACATGATAGCACCAAAGAAAAGGCAGTCAGTGTAGTAGAACTTGTCAGTCAGCTGTCCGACCGCTTGCATCAGTTTGACCACACCGTACATCAGATTCCTGGAGATGGACCGGGGTTGGATTACACTGATATACACTGAGTTTGTCATTTTGAATTTTAGGAACAGAAAGTAGATGCTCACCCAATAACAAAACAGGAGATGGCAGTGCCAAGAAACGCATATGTTATGATGGAGCCCAGGTTCCTGAAGAAATGTCTCTAGAAGATGAAAAAGGAGATGAGCAAAGGAAAGGAGAGAGAATTAAAATACGATATCATATAGCACTAGCCTTTGGTAGCTGCTGACAAGCAACCCATTATTCTTCTAATGATTACACATTCAACCCAATAAGGATGGAAAATATTTGTTGTTTTTGAGGTGGCATAGGAAAAGTGGGTTTACAGGAAACAAAGCACATATTTTGTGGGGAAATTAATTTGAATTTATGTGGAACTTCTTCTAAATATTCTTCTACACTGCAGTGCCTTTCATGACCTTGTTGACTGGAGTAACTCTGTAGCACAGTGGCGATAACAAACCGTTTTTCACTCCCATGTAACCATAATAGCACAAACAATATGTATTTAAGATCTAACTTGGTACTGTGCACCTGCCTAAGTGCCTTTTTACATTTTACGTCTGCGTCTCAGTTTTATCAATATAAACATATTTACATACAGATAAATGTAACTTTTGAATGTCTGAATTTTAATTGAGACCCAAATAATAAGAAAGGGACTTGATGTGTTTTATGTTGGAATATAAGTGAACTAAGTTAGCACCGTAGATTCTTTCTCACAAACTACACGTTCTCAAACCGATTACATTTCTGTTTCCTCTTGTGTCTTTTAACAATGAACGTTGTGCTTAAGGTCATTTATAGCCAGTGACCTGAGTCACTCCCTGTTAAGCAAAACCTGAAGCACAAATGCAGATTTAGTTGTTTGACTGGTTGTAAAACAAACAAGAAACAAGCTAAACAAATAGGCCTCTCCACATCACTTCCAACTCGAGCTCTCTCTTTGCACTCTAAGAAAAGAAAAAAAGAGGCTGATTTGAATATTTCAAGGAAATGTGTATTTTCCTCAGTGACTGCCTGAAGGGACTCTTGTTGAAGAAAACTGAATGGAAGAAAAAAGAGTGATGTTTAAGTTGAGTAAACAGGAAACAGATCTTCTGTGACAGCTCAGTTAGATGATATGCAGCTTATTATGCTGACGTGTCAATATCAGCTGAAGTTCTGTGAGAATGATCTACAGCACATTATTAACTGAATGGACAAGACAGACACAAACATTCAGGGCCTCACACTTCATCTGTCTCGGTTTCTGCAGCTGGTAACATTTTGCTGAAAATTTACTCCTGTTGCAACATTTCATTTAAAACATTTGTATTTCTAAGCCTGACATATCCTCCTGTTTCCCATTTCCTGAGATCTGTTGTTTGACTCAGCAAATTCCACTTTCACTAGAAATACAAAGAAAAAATAGAAGGCGTCTTGTTTTTCTGGAAAACCAATGTTAATTGCGCCGAATCAATCTGACAATGATGAAGCAAGTCAAGCTGTTACTTGATTTATGGTCAGAAAATGAATCCACAATTCTGATAATCGATTGATAATTTAAGTAATTTTTGAAAGAAATTGCAAAACACTGGTTTCATCATGTGAAACGTTGGGATCTTATAATCAGTGTAAAATTAACACAAAATACTGAGCAGACAAATTCAACTATGTCATATTTTAACAACGTTTTCATTGCAGATTCATTTTAAATGATATTTAATATTGTGTTTTCAATTAACAAGACTAAAGCATGATCCTAATGTCACACGACATTTCTAAGCAAGTTTTTAGTATGAAGTGTGTTCATACTGGAAAAACATCACAATGCAATATACTCAGACGAGTGAGCGTGCATGGAAAGTACTGTAGATGTTTGAGTGAGCTGTTGATGAACACTGTTCTGCCCTCAAAACACACGCAGGAAGGAAATAGAGGAGCATTGCACTGCTGGTTTAAAAAAAAAAGAAAAAACTAAATTGTGGGCGGCGGTGAAACATGTAGAAAGATCTTGGGAAACAAATGAAAATATTGTTGATCCTAAAATAGATTTCCCCTCCAATTAGTAAAGTTTACTGTGCACATTACCAGACAACTGAATTGTTGTTAGATTGAACTGTTATGCAACTTTCTGACATGGTAAAATGTTAAGCATGTTATTGGTATGCATGTTGTTTTATTGTATACTGACAGTACACAATGATGATTAGTATGTTATATGAGTATGTAATATGTACAGTACACAGCATGTACTCAAGAGAGTTAGTGTGTCATATGATCTGTAGAGAGTTAATTTAAAACACTAGAGAGTTAGTATGTGATATGTCTTGAAGATAGTTAGTATGTAATATGTTCTGTAGAGTGTTAAAATGTATAGAGCCAAGTGAGCATTTCTGTGAGGTTGTACTTCTTTCCGTAAAATGCTAACATTACAGTGGCAATGCTGCCAAGTTGATGTCTTCTTTAGTTTAGAATGTTGCTTGCTGGCCAAGTTACACTGGGGGCTGATGGAAATCCAGGGAGTTTTGCAGGTATTTGGTTTTAAACTATGAAACTGGTGGAAATAAGAGGGCATCAACACAAACAGCAAGATTCATCCTCTAGGGGACCATTCATGTTTGTCCAAACTTTCATGGCAACCCATCACACAGCTGCTGAGATATTTCAGTTTAGACCAAAGAGGTGGACCAAGTAACATTGCCACCCCTAGAGCCATGTCACTGACAAGGCAAAAAACATTCCATTATTTCAAGATTCGGACATTAATGCACCTATGCTAGAGATCATCTACCCACAATTCTCACGCATTAAAAGCACCACCTGCTCATACTGTAAATCCACCAACTAATTCAACAAACATCTCTCTGTCTGTGGAATGCATATCTCATGAGTTTGTTAAGATTTGGACACACAGTGAGCTCAATATTAATAAATAATAAACAGGTGATCAGTGCTCTGTAGCAGTCAGTGTGTGAGTGGGCTGGGCAACGTGCTTCAACAGTCTGCGGACCGATATGAACATGTCTTCTTCTATGTCATCTGATAAATAACAGCACGGTCTGGGTCAAACAGCATTCAAATTTGCTGACAGATTATTTGATTATTCTTATTTCACTGTATTGGACTGAGACACCTACATAGACACAGACTGACTCACCCGCGACAGGTGCAGATCTACGTCATGGCATTCACATAATTATTTCCTGGTTAGCAATTTGTCTTCACAGTGAGAGCACAATGTTCGTCCTGCTGCTGCAAGGCTTTTACACTGAGGGGCATTGCAGAGTGTATACTTTTCAAAATATCTAAACTTGGGTCTGAATATTGTGTCGATTGCTTAACAAAAACCTGAAATAGCAGACATGCAATGTATGAAAAAATTACACTAGTAAAATAAATAAGCCACACAACAGTAGTAACACAAATTCTGTTTCATTCTATTTACAATGACTGTAAAATCTTCACTGCAGATAAACCAGGTAGGATAAACACACAGTTTTCGAACTTCACTCTGCACCATAGGCTGTTTATAAAAAAGCTCTGCACACAATGTAAAGCACACAAACAATAAAAAGTGAGAGTATATTGTAAAACTGTTTGAGGAGGACTCACTAATGACAAGGAATAATTCTGAAGTAGCTCCAGAACACAGGCCAAGAGACCAGGTCCTAGTATGGTTGTAATAATGATAAAGTGCTTTATTACAAAAAATAAAGCACAGAGCTACTCCAACAGTTCCCTAAGTAATACAAATCGGTTGCTCTACAACAATCAAAAGCAGAAATGGCTTATAGTCACCATCGGCCCTTTTTTTTTCTTTGCCTGTGCAAATGCCAGAAAGGAAATGAAAGACATCTGCTTCGGACTTCCCCTCAAAAGGGCCACTTATGTTCTGAAAGCCCTCACAGCCTGGCCAATGAGAGCTTTTCTTAGGTAAGCATCTGTCCAATGAAACAGCAGTCTGTGGCAGCAGGTATGTTCACTTGGCACTGCAACAACATTAGCTCATGCTGCAGTGTATCGTACAAATTCAGCCTTGACAGAGTCACAGATCCTGAGCTTTGAATGACAAATCTCACCTTCTTTAGACTGTAGCCAGCATGGAAAATGATAGGGGGCAGCAGGATGTTGAAAAATACTTCAGGGTCAAATGTCACCTGGAGGAGAAAACAAAGTGAAAGCATTATTAGGGTACATTTTACCAGCAGAAATAAACCATTAAAGTTTGTTCTGACTGGTACCTTGCGCAGCATATCATTCTGCTCCACATTGTGAATCTCTCGGGAGTTGATCTCCCCTTTGAGGGTGTACTCAAAGAACTTTCCACTGACATTAAGCAGCAGGGTGCTAGCAGGTCCTTCCTTCATAGAGCAGCTCGGGGGCGTCTTGTTGTGGTAGCTGGTGGCAGGGATGCCGTATCGCAGAATAACACCAACCAGCAAACCTTAAAGAGAGGGATGATGACAGAATAATAAAAGAACTGCCACTTTTCATTGGTATCACCAAAGTAATTAATCAGCTAATGTGGAGCACTAAATATCACCAAGCTAAGCATTTCCCAGGTGCTGCTGCTTTACAAGCCCTCAGGATCAGAGAGTCACACAGAGAGCAGCAGGACACAGAGAGAAAAATGGGGAGATAGTGAAGGAGAAGCTTGTGGGGAGTGCAAAATCCAGGAGGAGGCAGGCAGGCAGTTCGAGAACATAAATCCTCTGCTCAGACAGCAGTTATCTGCAGGAGACATGGCCAAGCAGAGCTGCCAGCACTGCACTCGCTGCTTCTTCCTACCAGAAGGTTGACCACATATATCACGCTCATTTTTTGCAACAAGCACAGATTTGACATTGAGTACTAGTTGAGTATTAAAGCGTCTCTAGCGCCAGTTTATGTAGAACAAATGACAGTGGTCACAAACTTTAGGTTCTTTCCAGCTCATGGATGGTTTCCTGTTTTTAAACTGTGACACCACTGAGCTGTATTCATGTTCCCTGCATCACTGTGCCACAGTAACTAACTGAAATACACGTTTCTGTTGAGGCTGCTCTTTATACACATGATCAATACAGTGACAAGGTTTCTATTTGTCATCACTTTGATATTTGTGACAGTCCAACAAATATAAACAGTCTGATCCAACACAAAGTAGGTTTAAACTTCATGAAATCAAACTGAATCCACATAAAAAATATACCTAGAAGCATGAGTTATGAACTTGCCATTGATACATAGAAACCAAACTGTCCTGGAACACATATTGTAAGTGCATATATGCAAACCACAAAATAAAAATGATGTGGCCACTTCTGGAAACAATAAATCCTTTTTAGTTTTTTGACCTTCTGCCTGGTCATAACTTCCTGCTGGAGCTCATCATCAATGATTGTAAATGAAACAACAACTTGGGGAAAAATTACCAAAGAACAGCCTTTTTTTTCTAAACATACTAAAAAAAACAGGTCAAACTCTGACTTTTTCATTCGAGATCTCTAGTTAATAAGTGACATTTGCAGCATCGACTGACTGGGATCATTTTGATAAGCTACGAAGAAAAACAGAACTACCAAAATTCTCCCTGTTGCTCTGAAGCTGTTTAGCTTAGCACGACTTGGTGCACGCCGTTGCCGTGGTTTCGGACTGATCGGGTCATTTAATCACCCTTTGGTTTGTTGATTGAGGAGTTTTCTCTGAATGTATCTGCTAGGAAAGTGGACCATCCTCTGTTGTTTTCACAGTTAGGCTTTCCAAATGTGCTCATAGGGTACACATTGTACCGCATATGCTGCATTAGCCTGTCCAGTGAATGTCCTGTACTTTATGTAGCAAGTCCCTGTAGAAATAAATGTAATGAACTCACTGGAATAGAAATATATGCAGGATGCAGCTGATGACAACCCACCACAGTGATGGATATTTATAGAAAAACTCAGCTTTCGGCTGCTTTGATACTATAATTTCATAGCCTTTAACAAACTGAGACGATGGTGAGAAGGTATAATCACCCTTTTTTTTTTGGCAGAAGAATGATCAATATGTTGCTGAGAGTATTGACTGCAATCTGCACAAATAATTTATTTTGAGGGTAGATACGCACAACGCATGCAAAACATGTATTTACATTTTTTCCTGTTACCTTCCCTGTGATTTCCCCATTGCTCTGTTAAGACGTTAGAAAGCTTTAAAGTTATATTGAACGTTTAAAATGAGCCCCACATAGCAATGTTGTTTGACCCCAGACACTGTCAACCCAGAGCAATACCGCATGTCAACTAAAGGCACCAAAGGTGAATCAAATTTGTTCTGTGCTATTTAGGCCATATTCACCATGCACGGGTCACTTTAGGTTTTAGATCACACCTTGCCTAGAGCCCTGCATGTTTGGCAAGGAAGGCCCACTTTTGTTTCTGGATATTTGGGCCAAATTTTGCAATCTTTCAAATGCGCAACTTTAGGCTCACATCCATTTTGTCCGGGCCACAAGTGCTGCATCATTGCTTGATGTGGCCCACATCCATATGCCATCTTTATAAAGCATTTCACAGGAAGATATTCTACATGAAGTCTAAAACATCAATTCCCTTCAGCTCTATGGACGGATTTAGCTTCCATCAGTTCATTATTTCGATTTAAACGCCACGACTTTATACTTCTGGCTCAATTTCACGACCTTGATCAAACTCTTTTCCTGTAAAGGGCAGCTATGTTCAGTGGAAACTGGGTTTTCGGTAAACCCATTGCATGTATACCTAACCAGCACCAAATGACACTTTACAAATAGTAGCATTTAGAAGATAAGGAGTCAGATATATCCCTGAGGAGCAGGTAGAGACCAAAAAAGAGCTAAAAAGAGAGTGAGTGGTCAAGCTATAGGCTATAAAAATCCAAGGCAGAACCAGAGAAAAGTTTTAAGGGATGCCATTTTTGTGGCCCCAAATACTTTAAAAAAGGTCCAGTGTGTGAGATTTAGGTGAAAGGGATCTATTGGCAGAAATTGAATATAAAATAATCTTCTGGTAGAGACCAAAACAGAGCTAAAAAGAGAGTTAGTAGTCAAGCATTAGGCTATTGAAGCTGTTATTAATAGCAAAATTGTATTGGGACAGTGCATAATATGTATTTTTTAAATTCAGTGATATCATAGGAGGTTAAACCATATAAAATACTTAAAGGTCACTGTAATCTCACGTATGGCAGCACCGACATTGTGTGAAGGCCTTCACGTGTGTCAGGCGGCTGACTCCAGGTCAGTCAGACTGCGGTGTTGACTCGACAACAGCCCAGAGCACCTTCTAGAAACGAGCTGGGGCCCAGTTAAGACGGAGCCGAGTGAGCCGCTGGAAATGCGGAGGCGCCTCAGTTTCTTCAGACTTGAATCAGACCCACGGTCCCCGAGCAGCCGCTGCACACGCACCACAGGACAGCCTGAATCACGCAGAGCCTGCGGGGAGCTGCTGCTGGTGCTGCTGGTGCTGGTTGTGAAGGGGAGAGTGAGTGTGTGTGTGTGTTTGTGCATTCATCACGCAACCTCACCGTAAATCATTGCCAGCCCGGTTTCGTGGAGGAATCGGACCCGTCTGTGCTTGAAGAGCCATATGGTGAGGATGGTTAAGGTCAGCAGCAGAATGAATGTCAGCAAATTCACGCTGTCCTGTCGGTGACTTTCCTCCGCCTCCTTCTCGGTGGTGAGCTCCTCCATTCCGTCGCCCTGCGCCTTCAGTCCGGACACCGTGTTCAGTAAGATCCAGGCGGGCACCATCGCGGGCACCATCGCGTCCAGCGCTGCGCAGGCTGCGCTGCGACTCGGCTGTCGTAGCGCGTCCATGGTGCAGGAAGATGCTCCTGCTGCTGCTGCTGCTGCTCACAGCCGCTATGCCATGTCACTGCGGACAGGTACACACAGCTGAGCCGAGCGGGGGGAAGCAGTCCAGGGCTCACAGTCTGTGGACCGGCGAGTTCAACCTTTTAAAGGCACACTGCGCGATGCGAGAGGACGAGGAAGCTGAGACTGCGCTGCCCCTGTGGAGGAGAGCGAATCACACCAGGATGCAGCCACCAAAGTCCACCGATCTCAGCCTACTGAGTCATTGTCCCCGGATTCTGATGATTGTGCAGTTCAGTGCCCGAGCCTCTCTTCAAAACAGGAAATTCACGTGGTCTCTGCTCTGACTTAAAAAATCTGCCTTTTTGCAAGAGAAGCAGGAGGCAATATCCGCTTTGGATAGTGTGGCCTATAGCTGCAGTGATAGCAGTGGGTGAGAGGTGGGTTTTCACCAGGGGGGCACAGTTAGAGGGGGTCTAACGGGGAATCAGAGATGTGTTTTTAAAGAAGACCTTTTCTGTGGCCCCAAATATAAAGTTGCACCACAATAGAAGATCAAATTACCGTTTTAAAGTGAATAATGTCATTTATAGTGACAAACAATGCATAACTCTGCAGTTCCCTTCAGCTCTGTAGAGCAATTCAGCTTCCATCAGGTTAATATTTAGATTTTTAAGGCCACGACTTTAATCTTCTGGCTCATTTTCACTTCCTCAATCAAACTGGTGTCCAGTAACTGGCAGCTGCATGTGTCCATTGAACACATTGTTATTAGCAAACCCATTGTATGCAATCCTGCCCAGCACCAAATGACTGACAGTTGACAAATAGCTGTTAAACATAGCAGAGCATTTAGACGCTAAAGACTCTCCCTGAGGAGCTGTTAGAGACCACAACAGAGCTACAGGAGAGCTAAGCTATAGGATATTAAAGCTGTTATTATTAGCCACAGTGCATCATATTGTATTGCTTTATTTTTCTGAAATACACACATATTCTCAAGCTACACGGCATTAAAGTGCACTTAATTGATCAACTGTTTCCAGAATTATTATCTACCTATTAATTCCACAAATGTCTGCCTGTCTATACATATGTCACGAACCATTCATCTAATCAGTTTACCACTTGGCACATGTATTGTTATTGGCTCAGGGGAGTGCAGTGCCGAGTTTGATGCGATTTGGACAAGCGATTTGTTCGATATTAATACGATTTGAACAGTCAACCAGCGCTCTGTAGCAGTCAGTGGGGGTAGGGCAGCGTGCAAATCAGTATGTGGACCAAGTTGAACATGTCTTTTTTTTACGTCCTCGGATAAACTACAGCAGCCGTCTGTAACTGGCAGCCGGCAGCCCATAAAATTTCACCATTCATGAAAAAAATTGTCTATACAATCTTCACTGCAGATAAACCAGGAAGGATGAACACAAAGTTTTTTAACATCAACTCTGCACACAACATCCAGCACACAAACGATCAAAAGCGACAGTATATTATAGTACAAGTAAATAGCCCGTAAGGTTTAAAACATGCAGTGCACTAGTGTACATTAAGTCTTACGGGAACTACTTGCACACCCTGTAACTTTAACTGAGTCTCTCTGTCACAATGTTTCTGTTTTTCCAGCTTCAACGGCAATTTAATTAATTTTAGTTTAGATTGTATTCACATGATGAAGGTCCTTTAATAAAATTCTATTAAAACAAGGACTGACTGTGAGTTGGGGACTTGTTGGAGGTGATAGGGCACAGACACAAGCCACAGAGGCTGAGTATCACAGGGAGGTTTTTGGGAGGGAGGGATGGTCAGAAGGTCCAAGGTCCCCTAACAGGTTAATCCAGCCGTGCCCCTCATGTACTACAACACAAGTGTCGCTGGTTTGACATTGGTTTAATAGACTGCTCTGGTGTCATTTTGCAGGCTGTAAATGTTCTCAGTGAGAACACCATCGCCACTAATGCTCACTGGTGAGAAAGAAAGCGCTGCAGATGTGAGAGGAGGGTGAATCTTTACAAATTAATTAAAAAACTGATGCAACAGACAATTCATTTGACGCCAGTAAGACCACAGTGCACCAGATGTTATATCATCTCTGTGATTGGTAAAACAGCTGCTTTATAGGTTCAAGCAACACCTGTCTCCAACCCTAACCCTGATTTGATATCTAATCCTGTCTCTTTGCTATTTCCCCTTCTAACCTTATTCTTACTCTACAAGTCCAGCTGCATAAATGCTTTAGAGTAAAAAAGTAACAGTCACATGATGATTATATGGTTACACAGAGTTAAAAAGGAGCATGTAGTGGAAAGGCCAGGCTTCAGAGGATCTCTTACAGAGGCATGATGGGGGATTACCTATTATTAGAGTGTCCTAGTGGCTTAAATTGCAAGCTAATCTGTTTGGTTTAAATGGGTTTCGTGTTAGTTGTTGTGTTTTTTCTTATGCACGATTGTATTTGTTTTTCTAACGACATATTAAACCTAATTCTGGTTATAAACGTGGCTGGAGTGTAAAACAATGCCCATATATCATCACAGACTTTTACTAACTTTATAATCATACATTATATGATTTTAGCACTATTTCACTCATTTAATTCAATCCCTTTATGTTATTATTTTGTATAACACATCTTCCATGAGCTGCTGTGTGTAAAAAAGTCATTTTGGGGATGAAGGCGACACCCAGGGAGGTGTGCCCAATGTGCAGATGGCGGTGCATTCATGCTCATCTGTTTAATCGATAACTACTCGATTGCACCTTCTCCTGGCTCACGAATGCGTGGGGTTAGAGGTCAGTCTACTTCGAAAGCACACTAATTTATAATTTGTGTAATTGTATTTTAATACCTAAATGCATTAGATTAATTGATTTCAGTTTGTATGCAAAGTCACTGTATTTGAATAGCAGCTATAATGTTGTCATATATGTCATATATACACACGCATTGGAATAAGATAAAGATAAAACAGGTTCGCAATCAGTTTTTCATGTTTTTTACATGAATGCCTCATGGGTGCACACATCTCCTACGTGATCCCGTCACTCAGCCGGGCTCAGTGATTGGCTGTTGTAACGACCACCTCGGCGCTGATTGGTTGGTGAAGTGGAGCTGGGGAAACGGGAAGCTAAAAAAAAAAATCTGGTACACTGAAGTGCTCAGAAGCTTCGGTCCCACATTTCTCGTGTTCGCGGAGCAAACGTTACGGCGAGAAAACGCACATCAGCTGGTCGCAGCTGTACGAGTCAAAATGGGGTGTTTCTTTTCCAAGAAGTCAAAAAGGAAGTCGGATAAAGAGGATCTGACGCCGACAACTACGACCGTCGACACCACGACGACGGGCAACGCGGTTCCCCTTGGCAACAACACCGACGAGGCTCCGAAGCAGTACAGCTGGGATAAGAGAGAGAAGGTAACCACGAGTTCACTGAAACAGGAAATTAATACTGAGAGGGCTGGCAGGTGCTGGCTGTAGCTGCTAACTCCGGTTTCCTGTTTAGCGCAACAGCCTTTAACTTGAGCTCTCACTCGCTTCCAGGTAGCTGGTACTCGTTCTCTAACTTCTTTTACACCTCGAACTTGCAGCTACATGAACATTGAGGTGTTTTTTAAATGAGACATCCTTCAATGGAAGCTGCCCTGCGCCGTGTGAATCTACCTGGGTGTCAGTGACCCTCTTGTTACAACCTGTAACGTTCAATAATGTCGATGTAGGTGTTTCTGACCCCTTTTCCCTTCGTGGTGCAGAGATAAACCACCACCAGCTGAGATTGACTGCGCAGTATCACGACACATGGTCGCGTCCCATTCAGTTCACTGTTACCTAACTAGCCAGGGGGATGCACTCGAGGCTCGTTGTGTGTTGACAACACTTGAGTTTTAGGCTCAACGCCCGCTCCCTGTCTCTCCCTCACATTTTGGTGTCCACAGTGATCTCGTTATCGGATTACTACACAACTTTGTGTAGCTCGCTGTTGAACAGCTGACCGCACTCACAGGCGTTAACCAAGCGGTGGTTCAACTTCCGTTTTGACTCATTGCGTGTTGCACTTCAGATGTGTAACATCAAATACTCCTCCATGTCAGTCACAACATAGCTCAATAACTTGCTGGCAATAATTTACACATACGGAATCCTATACAGTTTACAGTTGTCACTTTGGTTCCTACATTTGCATCCTCGAATGCTACACTGCATCCTGTAAATAGTTTTATAGTGTTGTATGTGACTTTTTTATATTAAGCTTTTTTTACTTTTTTAATTTAGATTAAATTACTGCTCTGCTAAGCTGAGCTGTCCTTCTCCTCCAAAACATTTCATTGCACCGTTGACCATGTGTTCACTTACACATGATAAATAAAACTTGAATTTGAAACTTGAACCACATGACCTGCAACTGAACAGGGTTATATGTCACATTTATCCATATCAACATTTTTATTTTGATACAATTTTTGGCCATGTCGCTTTACCGTTGCTTGGTAAAATCAAATAATACTCATATATGGAAAGCTTAACAGTTTTATTGAAACATAAAAAATACAATGCATCATTGGTTTAGGTGTATCTTAAAAGCTTAAATGTTCAATGTTTCATACAAAGGTAGAGGTGGATGATAGAGGTGGGAATCTATCAGATACAAGTGTGTCAGAAATGTTGTCTCTCTAAAGCTGCTTTCAGACATGCACTGATCTCCAGATATTCTACTGAAATTATCTGAAGGGGCTGTATGCGAAAAAGCAAATGTCCGAGTCAGTTGCTCCAAACCATCTCCAGAGTTGTTCCTTCCAGCTCCCTAGTAAATACTCTGCAGAGTCTCCAAATGAGCCCATCTGAGAATTCAGTGGCATATTAACCAGGGAATTCCCCACTAGCGAGTTGGCGCAATGATGACGTTTCTAACGCAGCAGATGCAAAACTGAAAAAAAAGACATCTCAAGATGAAAAAATGGTGCCATACACGTAGAAGACACAGATGAAGATATCAACTTGGAAAGACAATGGGATTCAAGAGTTCTTGGCAATAAGGGCTGAGGTTGTTGTAGATGCGCTGTAGACAAAAACATGTGGTTGGAAACTTTTACATTGTGTCCTGCAGGAAGCACCTTCGATGCAAACATAACCCCTCGCCTGAATGTTCCAGACATTTTCCTGTTGTCAACATGTCTGACTCAGAGATTCTCCTGCTACGTTCTTCACATGTAAATGGCAAAGTCCGGAGAAACTACTTGTTTAAATACTCATCTGGTCATCATTGGTATAGATTGGTACAGACTCTGTTCTGCAGCAGAGTTTCATACAAAAGTATCACTATTGTTGTTGGATGATAGAGGTGGGAATATATCTGATTGTGGTGTAGATCAGAAATGTTGTGCATCTCTAAATGTATTGTTTAAATACTCATCTGGTCCCTTTTCTCTTCACATAGGTTGATCCCAAAGACTACATGCTGACAGGGCTCAAAGATGTCACAGTGGGCCGTCTCCCTGACAAACTGAATGGGCAACAGTTTGTCATCCAAGAGTGTGAGAACTGCAACATATACGTGTTTGACCACTCAGCGACTATCACCATCGATGACTGTGTCAATTGCCGCATTTTTCTTGGACCTATCAAGGGCAGCGTGTTTTTCAGAGACTGTAAAGACATCAAGTGCGTGGTGGCCTGTCAGCAGTTTCGCACACGGGACTGTAAAAAGATGGAGGTTTTCTTGTGCTGTGCCACTCAGCCCATCATCGAGTCGTCCACAGGCATGAAGTTTGGCTGCTTTCAGTATTTCTATCCTGAGCTGGCCTTCCACTTCAAGGACGCGGGGCTCAGCATATTCAACAACAACTGGAGCAACATCCACGACTTCACGCCAGTGTCCGGCGAGAACAACTGGAGCCTGTTGCCAGAGGCTTCAGCGGTTCTGGATTTTGTACCAGCACCAGATGCCGAGTCTGAGTTCAAATCAGTGCGAATCTCCGCTGACCCCGCTCGCAGCATTGTGCCTTTGACAAAGGGAGGGAGACGTAAGGACAGTGAAGAGTCCTGCCTCTTTGTCTTCTTCGCTGGGGAGTACAGCACTGCAAATTCCCGCAAACTGATCGATGAGGTGAGAGAGTGAGGAAGTTTCGCTTAATTTAACACCTGATTGTGAGGTGTTGTTTAAATGGGGAAGTCTTTATTTGTATTTGAATATGAGAGGTAAAAGGGTGGTGGCTGTATGCCTGTCACCAGGAGCTCCACCCAGAGTTTAAGAGATTACTTACTGATATTAAGACAGGTTTAGGTAAAGTCACGTCATGTTGGAAAAGGTTGCTGAGCAAATCAAAAGAAAATCAACTATCACACTTGCAGCATTGTAGAAGGAACAGAAGTTTACCACAGAATCATAAATGAAGTTAAATAGTGAGGAAATCTAATCAAGCTTTTACCTCCACTGGTTTTGGATTCATCTCAATCTGAAGCTGGTTATCTGTCAAATCCAATCAGGTATGTGTAAACATGAATCTTTTTTATGTCCTCAGTGTCCTCTAAGTGTTCAGAGTAATATCATTTCTTTTGTTTAGCTAACGTGCTAAGATGCTTTCCTAAGATGGCTGTATGCTACTCGAGTATTCTAGTTATGTGTTTGCTCTTGTCAAAATATGCATTACTCCGTCACATAAGCATGAGACTGGATTTACATGTGGAATCTGCAAGACATTGTCACTCTGCATGTTGACATGGAGGATTTTTCACATGCTTGATGGTTCACTACAACCATAGTTATATAACCTCACTTTCTAAAATCTAATTCGAACAGGTGTCTACTAAAGGCTTTGTGCTGATCCAGACAAAGGAAGTCTCAATGCGACCTGAAGACGTGAAAAGAGTCTTCCAACACAGTGCAGAGGATCTCGTGGAGTGGATCACCAAAGGTAATTGGTGTGAATGCTGGCACAGCAGCCCCACTGTGGTTTTCCTCTTTCGTTATTACTTCCCTTCTTGTGTACATTTTTTGGTTCAAATTTTTTGTCCGTTACAGTTACGAACAACCTCTGTGTTTTTCAACTGTTTTCAACTCCTCGAACATCAAAACTTTCATCTCTTTCAGGACATTCCTGTTCTCGTTTTCTTATATCAACTCCTCATAGTTTTTGAAACATTCTGCTTTTTCTGCAATAAGTATTGTAGGCGTATAGAGTTGTCATATCACATTTCTTGGATCTTGGAGGTGTAACATGCTTACCTTTTTATAATTTTTCAGCTCGTCTCAGCAAAGCCTTTCAGCAACTCATCATTTACACCAAATTTTCAGCAGGAAATGCATTATCTCAAATGATGTAGTACATATTGCATATAGCAGAACACAGTGACACACCCAAAGCATGTGTCTTAAAATGCCTTAAATAGAGCCATTTACCATTGCTACACGCTCACATGATTTTTATTATTAATACTGCTCACTACCCGTTTCCCAGTTCCCATTTGGTAAATACTGCTGAAATCAGATGAATCAGTATTTGAATATGTTTATGAGGACTGGAATTGTGCACGATCCCCATTTCCCTGGTAAGCTGTTACTGTTTCCTAACCAAGGTGTGTGTAAATGTAACTGGACTTTTGCAAAGAGGAGGGAGACCTGTATTTAGCAGTAGTGTGAAGGTAACTGTAGAGCCGTAGTTGTTGCACCGTTGTTGTGCTGTAGGATTTTGACTTTCATATCTTACCACAAAAGGCCCTGTGATTGCCCTGGAGCTGAATGGTGACGGAGTTGTGGAAGCCTGCAAGAACATCGCAACTGAAATGTTCAGTGGCACCAAGGTAATTACACTTTGTTTGTGGCATCTGTCTTTTACCGGTCAAAAAATATTTTCAAGAACTTAGAGTATGTTGTGTTTCTTTTTCCCCCACAGGTTTTTGTCTCTGATAACAAAAACACATCCTCTCGAGATGTGGACAACTTCTTCAATTTTGCCGACATGCAGATGGGCTTGTGAATTATACAAATATCGAACAAACTGCTTGTCAGTCTCTGAATCTTATTTTCTTAACCATCTGCCGCCCAGATCTGGTTGAATGCCAGTGGTGTTGGGACTATTTGCCTCTTTTAAAAATAATAGGTAGGAATGGAAATTATTAAGGACTAGATTCAGTCTCTATCATCCAAAAAGATTTGCTGTAAACCACTTAATATCCATTAGTTGCTACGAGTGCTGTGAATATTTATATTTCTATGAATGTATTTGATAATCCTGTTGCTTTTATCGATTGTGAATGTAGTCTTTGCTGTAAATCAGATTCATTTTAATTTAAAGCGTTTGTTTTTTCATTACTGTCTGAAACCGTTGACACAGTGACAAAAACATGAACACAAGCCTGAGGCAAAATATTTGTAATAATAAATCATATTTTTTATTTCCTGTAAGGATTTATTTGTGTATATGGTTTAGATTGTGAACTTTTCTCTGTTTAAGATGTGTACATTTGAAACTTGCTGTGTAGGTGAGAAGGCCAAAGCTGAATTGTGAAGAGCTTGAGTGTATCTTGAATTCAGATCAATTAAATGTGAGTTACGCTAAAGTTGTATAAATGCTGAGTTTTGATGTAGGCAAATTATATTATTAGTTTAGAAAAAAAATATTTGTAACATTTGTTTTATACTCCACTCAATGTTTTTGTATAGAAACAATTTAATGTTCTCCATCGTCGTTTTTAGTAAAAGTGTCCTCATGACGACTTCAGTTCTGTTATGTATGAAATAAATCTATTTGATAATGGTTGTAGACTGACAAACATCAGTCAAGATATAGTCAATCTGTCTTTCTGAGTTACTCCAGTCACTGTATGTCTCGCTGTACATTACTGTATTTCTGGCTTTAGGATCATCACTCATCAGATTAGAGCTATAGTTTCCTCTATGTTGCAATAGAAGCCAACTGCTTAAACATTAGAGCCTTTTTAAACGTGTAGTGTGAGTCATGGAATCTTGAATTAACAAATGCGGTCTTTTCCAGTGAGTCACAGTTTTGCATCTTTAACTTCAGCTATTTGACTTCCACCTTTTTCAACAACATTTCATCGTTTAACTCACTACAAACATTCTAGGTTGCACAGCCAGCAGCTTGACCTCGCCCAGTCTGTGCTGGGGGCTTGTCGTCTAATCGTTTATCGAGAACAGATGTAGGTGAAGCTAAAAATGTATTAAATTACAAGAGTGACTGTGTGGTAAATATATATCAGCCTCAGTGGTGCATTTAATGCGGCGGGCAGGGGAGGTTGGTTCTAAGTACAGTCTCTTTTTATACTGCATGTAAAAGGTCTGCCATGGTTTAATTCCCTGTATAATTTTGGAGATAAATTAAGACTCCATTCATGAAAAAAATACATAATTACAACAAACACTACAAATTTAAGAGATCTGCAGTGTGTAAGATTAAGGTGAAGTGGTTCTATTGGCAGAAATTGAATATAATATATTCCTAGTGATGTTTTCACTAGTGTTTCATCTTAATTGTACTAATTGTTTTCTTTACCCTAGAATGGCCCCTTTAAATTGAAATACTTAAATTGAAATATTTAAATTATACACATATTATATATATATATATATTATTGGACTTATAAGGAACACATATATAACTTATTACTCCACTCCTATAATTATTTAAACATGATGGCTTAACCCCTCTTGCTTTTTATTTATGTGCTACATATGTATATTTGTGTTCCCTTTAGGAATTGCACTTGAGAAAGGTTTATGTCCCCCTTACAATAAGATGAGCTATCCACCCCTGGTCGCCCTGTTTTCATTGGTTGGGACCAGATTGTTGTCTTTGTTTCCACTGGGTGCGTGCATAGAGGTGGACGCCGGTGGACAAATTGAGCGTCCCCAGGATGGAGGGAACTCGGCGGGGTTTAGGACCCGGCGGGACGCGCGGTACAATAGAGCCGTTGTGCCGTGGTGGTGGAGGAGGACAGATCGCAGCTCTGGAGATTCCCAGTGAGGGGGACACACACAAACCATCATTTAACCCGCAGCCAGGAGCAGAGACCCGGTTTTCTGACTGTGCGCGTGCGGGTGGACGTGGCGGGACCGAAGCGGACAGCAGCGCGTGTACTGGAGGTAAGACGCGGAGGGATGTGAACAATATGCCCGTGTGTCCAGCGGGGCTCCCTGTGCCAGGATCTGCCCTGGATGGTTTATCCAGGCCACGGGGCCTCCTGCTCCCACTACTACTACTGTCTGCTTTCACTGGACCCTGCTTCAATGCGGACGCGTGTGTGATAGCCCTCTCTACATTAGACTGTGAAGCAGCTTCGCAAACCTCCGTCCTGCTGCCGCTAGGAAGTGACATCTTTGTATGGTGGTGGCGCCCATGTTTGATTTCTCCACAGCCTGCAGTGGAGCCCGCTCCAGGCCTGTGTGTGTTTGTTTGGCGCCAACCAGGCTCTTTGGGCAGGGCAGCCGCTCGGCGTTATTTCATTTAAAGCCCTCAATCTGCGTGTAGCTGCGGCTAACAATGTAGCCACGGCTAGCAGCTACATGCTAGCACATTACATGCCATATAAAACACACCGGAGACCACAGTGAATGATCCCGTTAACTCAAACCAGCGCTTTCTGAACGCTGTGACGTCATTTCCGTGCATGTTACATCACAGCCTGCAGTCACAGTACAGCTGCTCTCAGACATGCACTGAGATCCACATCATCTCAGACTCTCAGGTTCTGCTTTCTCTTCAGTGGGATGGGGGTTGAGAGCAGAAAGGTTTTAGTCAGGTAACAGAAACATGGATAAACTGCCATGTTTTACTATCTCTACCATCCGAGTCCTGTTTTGATTACATGACAGCTGTATAAAGAGACCCACCCCACTTTGATGTTATCTTGTTGTCCTGGTTCCAAATGTCAATGTAACAAGAGCAGGCACCTCCAGGTCTGCACAATGAGGAAATGCTAGAAATGGGGGAAAAAAGACAAGTAGCTTTCAGACATGAACTCCGGAGGATGTCCGCACAATTGGGTCTGCACTTTCTCTGGTGGTTGCCTGTCACACAGAGATTATTCTCTCAGACACGTTAACAATAACACAGAAGTCTCCGCTGCTTTCGGTGGTGGTGGGAGGATATGTATTATTTCTGTTGCGGAGATCACTTGTTTTTGTGAATAGCACATCGACACCGGCGTCAGGCCTTATCACCAAAAGCTCTCTTGAAAAAATTGGACGTTATCCAGAGTTTTTATTAGGGGACTGTCACTTGGAAATTTACGTTGTCACATACAGACCTTCAGGAGAATGTCAGGAGATTATTTGGAGTTCAGTGGTTGTCGGAAAGCAGCTTGACAAAGGGTGTCAGGTCTTTAAGCACTGTAGGTTGTTGTCTATCTTGAGAGTCGTTTAACATAATAGCTCTGTTAAACGTCTTTAAGAAACACAAGCAAGTGCAGTTACCTCCTGAAGATTAAAAATCATTATCGAGTGTCGAAGGCTACAATGGTGTATTGGGCCCAAATTGAAGAAAATAAATCTGAGATTTGAGAATATTGTCATAATATTACGAGTTCAGTCTTAATATTACAAGGGTAGTTTTATAGAAAATAAGCAGCAAGGAGAACCCATCCTCCCCAGACTTCCACTCTTATCTTATCTGTTTCTGGAGAAACTACAAAATCTCTTTAAATAGCTCATAGATCACAGTCAACCACTACCTAACATTTCCTCCTCTACAAAACTGAGACAATTTCCTCAAAGTCACTGTGGTTCTTTCTTCAGAATAGACAGTGTCTTGCACAATTGCTTGCAAAGTCCTGATACTTATAATATAAGTAAATATTTTAAAAAGTAAAACATAACAAGATGCTCCACGTTCCTCATTTAAACGCAAACAGGCTAATCTTCTCATACCCCCATCTAAAATGACACATGGTCTCAAATTTACAATTTTATTTTCATAATATTATGACTGTATTCTCCTTTTTAAGTGGCCCCAATATTCTGTCTCCCAAGGTAGCGTCTAGAAATTGCTTATTTTGTCCGAGCAACCATCCAAAATCTAAACATATTCACTTCCCAATTATATAAATCTACATGCTTAAAAAGCTAGACGAAACCAATAATGTTTGAATTTAGTTTTTAAAATCACTTTAACATTTAATCAAATGTCAAAAGGTTTCAGATTCATTTTTTCTTCTGAGAACACTGATTCTGATTTGTCTAAATATTAATTCTCATGAGGATTTCTCTAGTCCTGCATTACCTCTGCATCTCATCTGGATTAGAGCTGAAGAATAGATTTGCCAACATATTGATTTTTTTGATTGACAGGAAACTAATCCTATTTAAATTAATTGTGTCCACTTTCGGAGCAAGGCGGTCTTCAGTACTCTATCACACAGAGTTCAGTGTATTCAGACCAGGCATCTGTTAATGGCAGGTCCCTGGTCTTATGGTTACTGCTACACAGTTTGCTGCAGTGTGTCTGTGCTGTGTGACTTGTTCTTAAAAATAGCATAAAGTTTTCATCTACAAACATCTTGTACATTTACTTATAATATGATATGGAGTGGGATTGGCTTTATTCCCTCTCCCCTCCCACCCCTCCTGTCCTCATGAGGAATGTGAGGCATGTCCTGTCTGTTGAAACAGTGTACTGTATTGGGGGCTACACTGCGTTGAAGTCCCTACATTTCTTTTAAACCTTCATGGTTCAAACTGCAGACTTGTGATGATGAAAAACAAAATGGAAAGACAACCAAGGAATTAAGCTGCTGAATTTTATTTGAATTATTCACTGATATTGTTAGTGGGTTAGAATATTGGATATTTTATTGCACGGTTTTGGGCCAAACACTAATATGACAATGTAGACGGAACACATGCTTATTGTTTACATGCTAACATATTTGCTTATGTGACTCTCTTATATTTCTTCTTTGCAGGAATGAAGTTCAGCAGTTAAGGGTTTATTTTCTATCAGAGGAATCCACTAGCATGCTTTTCAACTTGAAATTTATGGTGAGTAATTATCTTTTCTCAACCTCTGTATCAATTTGAAATGAATAAGATGCTTTCAGACGTACACTGAACTCAGGACATCTGCCTGAAACTCTCCGGAGGGGCTGTATGTAAGAACGCAAAGAACCGAGTCAATTGCTCCGGACATTTTACAGATAAACATTTGATTTCCGCAGCAAAATGTATAAGTCATGTCCTGACTCCTGTGCCCAGACGCCACCCTGGCCAGAATTTTCTGGACATTTTCCTGTTGTTGTGAACATGACTGACCCTAATAATCTCCCGCTGCGTTTTTCAAATGTTAAAATTTTCCAGAGCTCATGTCTGAAAACGGCTTTACTTGAATTGAACAAATAATTTTATACCATCTTAAATGAACTTCTTTTTTAACCATGTTTAAAGTCTGTCATCTCTTCTGCTCTGCAGGATGTTACAGGATGAAACGTCTCAGGTCCTCAAGCAGCAGCGACAGTTCTGACAATGAGAGTGAGTCATTTGCCCCTAGAGACCCCACAGCCTGAACTGGACTGTATTTTATTTTCTCCTCTGCAATTTGATCAAATCTCTTTTTCTTCATTTAGGTCCCTCAACCTCCTTCTGCTCGTCCAACAAGTATGGCAGCAAACCTGAAATCCCCGCCTCCAACCCGAAGAAACCGGCTGAAGTAAGTTCCCATCGACAACAAGCTCTGCATACTGGGTTTGTTAAATGTAATGAGCAGCGTTGGACTGACTGTGTGCCGCCCCGCGTCCCCTCCCCTCTCCCAAAGGTGTTCAGAAAAGACCTGATCAGTGCCATGAAGCTGCCAGACTCACACCATGTCTCCCCAGAGGACTACTACCTGCTGGCAGACACCTGGAAGCAGGAGTGGGAGAAGGGAGTCCAGGTGCCTGCAAGTCCAGACACCATCCCAGAGCCCTCCGTCAGGTAAACACTGACTGTTATCAAACCCTATATCACTGTTTGAAGACCCTTGCAGTGTTGACAGATTTGCAATGTGTTTTCTGTGCTCAGGATTGTTGTGGAGAAGCCCAAGGAAGTCCTGTACACCCACCAGAGGAAGTACATTCAGTGCTCTTGTCAGGAGTCAACTGAACCAGGTTATGTCAACATCAAAGAGCTGGCAGAGGCCATGTGTCGCTACGATCTGGACGACATGGACCTCTACTGGCTGCACGGGCTCAACAGAGAGCTTGACCGCATGGGTAAGGAGCGAGATTGTAGAGGGATAATCCATCTTAAAATTCACTTTGTACAATCCCGGTGATGGATCACATCTACAACAGCAGACATCTGTCCCTCTGAGATACAATAAGAGCATTAAGATTTGAAATCATGATGTTCTTACAGTCTGGGCTTTCTCTGACCATGTGGACCTTTTTGTCTCTGTGTGTCTCCCAGGGGAGGAGCCCATAGATGAGCTGACGATGGAGCGCACCATGGAAGCCCTGGAGAGGCAGTGCCATGGCAACATGAAACACGCCATCGAGACGGTGGAGGGTCTGGGGATTGAGTACGACGAGGACGTTATCTGCGACGTGTGCCGCTCCCCGGACAGCGAAGAGGGGAATGACATGGTGTTCTGTGACAAGTGCAACATCTGTGTGCACCAGGTAAACATGAGAACACCTTTCAGCACTCAGGATTTTGTTAAAAATACAAAACACACAAGAAACCAGACACACATAGTACATTTGAAAATATACATTTTCCAGATAGATTAGTTTCAGTGGGATTTAAAAGTCTTAAAAACTAAAACTTTGGCCTTTTAGTCTGAAGTATGTTAAAAATATTACGTACTATGTCTTAAATATGTTTAAGAAGGTCTTAATTATGTTAAGATTTGTTTAATGCTACCTCCACCATGCATGTCTATGAATTTGTTTAGAGACATGTTTTGGCGAATTGTATAGTTCGTAATGTAACCATATGTTGTAGTTTTTTCTCAACGATTCAGATATTAGCACCCTTTAGTAAAACTACAAACAAGACCAAAGTGGAACTGATATTTACAAACACCCCTATCAGATTACTTTGCATATCGATTCTTACTGTCTCAGGCTGTAGCTTCTCTGCCTTCTGAGGGTTATTCTTTACTCTGTTACTTCACCTCATCTTCAATTAATGGAAAGTGTAAGTAATTCTGTGACTGATGTTCCGTCATATCTGTTGTACTTAACATAGGTCTTAAAAAGTCTTACATCTAACTTGATGAAACCATGTAAATATAGATGTGGTCATTTATTGTCCCAACTGACCATCATATTTAATAATAATAACCTTAGCATTTCCCACAGAATTCATTCAATCTATGTCGGTAGTGGGGGTGAATGTGACTGCGCACAAACGTCACTCTCACATGTAATAAATTCTGAGTGACAGGTACACAGAATAGAGAGTGAAAGACAAGTTCTCATGCGAGAGAGAATTTTATTGATGCCACTTGCAGGTACGAACACAACTGCAAATGAAACTATGAGGTCTGTGTGGACGGTAGCAGCTTTATGGACAATAGCGCGAGTGCACTAGTGAGTATGCACGGCCTCAGCGATGCACAAAGCTATCCCTTTTTGATTCATTATGAAACTGGGGTGGGGCAAATTAGAATATGGTGGGCCGCCACGGTGTAGATAATTAATGGAAACACTGAATTTGGATTTATATTCAACGTACCCAAGGCCACTTTACAGAGTAAGGAAAACAAAGAACCTAATAAATAAAACAAACCAGTACCAGAAAATGATAATAGTAGTGCACGCTGGACATATTGTAATCTTGTGGCCAAGGCTTTTGTGAATATGTGGTTTTTAAAGTTTTTGTTGAAGAGTTCCAGAGGGTGGTGGTGTCCTGTCACCATCAGTTCACAGGCTGGTGCGGGGGATGGAGGACAGTGTGTTCCAGGATGAGGTAGTGTATAGGGATGCAGGAGGTCAGACAGGCACGGGGGCAGGGGGCAAGTGTATGGAGGGAGTTATACGTGAGGAGGAGGAGTTTGTATATGATGCAGGACTTGACCGGAAGCCAGTGAAGATGGAGTAGGGTGGGGGTGATGTGGGCTTGGTGTAATTGATAACCCTGGCTGCTGGATTCTGGAAATACTGGAGCCTGACCAGGACCTTACTGTTTACCCCGTGCACTACTCCATTGCAGTAAACCAGACAATAAAAGGAAAAACAACGATTGTTAGTACCTAAATCTAAGAGTATTTATTTATCTGTTGGTACCAAATGGTTATTGGTTTATTGTGTTGTCAGGGAATGTGTCAATCACATAATGTTCTGACCTGCTCTTCTCTCCTCAGGCCTGTTACGGCATCGTCAAAGTGCCCGTTGGAAACTGGCTGTGTAGGACGTGCGTCCTCAGCATCGACCCCCAGTGCCTCCTGTGTCCCCAGAAGGGCGGTGCCATGAAGGCAACACGTGCAGGCACCAAGTGGGCACATGTGAGCTGTGCCCTGTGGATACCAGAGGTAAACACTTGTCTCCTCTCCGCTACCTCTAGACCTCACTAAGCAGTTTTACATTAATAAACCCCGTCAACAGTCTCATACCACACTGAATGTTTTGCTGCCCTGCAGGTGAGCATCGCTTGTCCTGAGAGGATGGAGCCCATCACCAAAGTCTCCCACATCCCACCCAGCCGCTGGTCTCTCATCTGCAGTCTGTGTAAACTGAAGACCGGTGCATGTATCCAGGTGAGTGTGAATCTGTGCATTCATTACTAATCGTTGGTGTCACCAGAACAACACAGTAAATGTAAACATTAACAGTGCTGTAAGTAAGTTTTCTATGCTGCCAGCTGTGGTTTCTCTGTGGGAGCAGCTGGTGGTGATGGCCACTTACTTGGTTTTAATACAGGCTGTGGGCAAAGTGTAAAAAACACTTAACAGCCTGCCTGAAACGCACACTTTAGTTTAAAAACAACAAAAATAAGCCTTTCCAAAAATTCCACTTCTCCAAGAAGTTAGTTGCTTAATCCTTCGAGGACATCGCAGTTGTAGTAATACATTCAAATACAATGGGGAAACAAGTATCCATGTAAACGTGTGTAAACCAAACTTGTGCATTTTTACTTTTCTCCATCTAATTTCTACACTATATCAGTTGCAGCTAAAAAAATGTTGTTAAGAATAATGAGGTGTCCAAATTTCCTACATAAGGGCAATTACAAACCAAATCATGGTAACTCAAGTAATGAAAGGAACATTGGTTTTCTTTAAATAACCATTCTTTCCCCTCCGCTCACAGTGCTCTGTAAAGAACTGCACCACTCCTTTCCATGTGACATGTGCCTTTGAGCACAGCCTGGAGATGAAGACCATCTTGGACGAAGGGGATGAAGTCAAGTTCAAGTCTTTCTGCCTCAAGCACAGCAAATCCAAAGCTGGGGAGGCCAGCCTGAGCCCGGCACGCTCCAAACCCCCCAGTGAGGTGGGGAAGATGGGCCAGCGGGCGCAGAGACTACAGGAGCTGGAAGAGGAGTTTTACAGTCTGATCCAGCTGGACGAGCTGGCGCGGGCCCTCGGGCTCTCTGAGCGCTTGGTGGACTTTATCTACCATTACTGGAAACTGAAGAGGAAAGGGAGCTTTAACAAAGCTCTGCTGCCCCCTAAAGAAGAGGAGGAGAACCTGGTGCTGCAGCCTCAGGAGGACAGCATCCACACACGCATGCGGATGTTCATGCACTTACGACAGGATTTAGAGAGGGTGGGTGCTTTATTTCTCACTGCAGTGTGTTGTACTCTGTAGTGCTGAGTCTCAGTTTTTTCTGCTTAGTCCAGGACATTTCTCTGTACACACAGTATTTGTTGCCTTTTATTCATCCTATAGTGTGCTTATTCCTAATGGGCATTTTGTTTTCAAGGAGGCTGACAGATTATGTGCTTGAATTCACCTTTTAGTCTGTTAACTCAGAAATCACATTTTACTATTGTAGATGCTGAGCAGTAGAGTTTGCATATTCTATATATTTTGTTAATGTTATTGATAAATATATCCATCACAGAAATCTCTCCACACAACCACAGTGCACTAAACAGCTTGAAGCTTCTGTCTGGCTCAGACAGAAGCTTCAGAATCATAGCTTATATTATATCAACAAACCGATCAGACTCAAAGTTACAAAACTAAATCTGAAAACCGGATAAATGTTTTCATAGGGCGCTATAGATGCTTAAGAGAAAGAAACAGCCACACAACATCACTGTGGTATGAACCTTAAAGTTGTTAACGAGGGAGGAGGAGGAGGAGGAGGGGGAGAGGTTCTCACAGTTTTCTCTTCAGGTTCATATCAAACACTCGTGAGAAGAGAAGGCGTTGCAATGTGACCTTCACAAGGCACGGGATTGGCTGGTTTACTACCACCCACCTCAGGGGACGTTGCTTCTGTGTGTGCTGTGCATCATAGCAGACCCGACTAATGGTTTATGAAATTAGTTGGCAATTATTTTTATTATTCATTTTAATTGATTAAATCAATTTACTGTTGCAGTCCTAGTAAAAAAACTAAAGGAAATGAAATGATGAACATGTGTGAGGAACCTTTTTACCTGACACACAATAATGTCCGTGTTCTGCAGGTGAGGAATCTGTGCTACATGGTGAGTCGGCGGGAGAAGCTGAAGCTGCTGCAGAGCAAATCCCAGGAGCAGATGTTTAACTTGCATGTGCAGCTAATGAACCAGGAGCAGTCTGCTGGTGAGAGGCCTATTTTGTTAAAGTTATCTGTTTGGTAATATTATGTTGTGATTGCCAATAACTGATCTGCAATGTTTTGTCTCCCTTCATCCCAAGGCCTTCCTGCTTCATTCCCAGTGGAGAATACACTGTTCCGTCCTCCTCCGCGGATTACCCTAAAGCTAAAAATGCCCAAAGCTTCAAATCTCGGAAATGGAAATTGCAGTTCCAAATCTGCTAATGGGCCACTCTGTCCGGACAATAGGGCTAATGTTACAGAATACACAGGTGAGGGGCTGGGTCAGGGGAAACCTCAAATGCACGGCCGTGGTCGGCGAGATGAGCGATCCAACGGCCGAGTGGCTTCCTCGAGCCACTCCATCAACCCAACGCTGCCTGTTAAACCAACCGGCAAACCGCTATCCCTACACGCTGCACTCCACGGCCACTCGTCCAACAGCAACGGCAAGCTGGACCAAGAACGAGCAAAGTCTAACGGCCGCCTAGAGAAGTTTGCGGCACAGAGGGACAGCTCCTGCCAGACTCCCAGTCACCAGGACACCTCAAACGACAAGAGCAGCTTTCGTAAGTCTGCCATAGAGCACTTCGGCAGGTCATTCAAAGAGGCGACCATTAACCTGGTACGGACCACAGAGGACCTGAGGGCCTCTGACAAACTGTCCCGCAAAGTGTCTGCCAAGGAGAGACTGTGGGCTAAACCCGTGTCTGAACACAAGGTGAAAAGCGTGCGATCGTACCAGGATAGTGACGGATACTGTCCCGACCTGGAGCTCAGTGACTCAGAGCCAGAGGCCAAAGGGAGGCACCAACGGCAGGTTGACACTCCAAGGGAAGGGGTCAGTCGGGGGAAACAGTCGCTGGGCTCCCGACACCCCATGCAAAGGTGACAGCTGTATTTTCTTTCTTTTTTTGTTATCGTTGTAGTTTTTTTACTCTTCTCACTGCCACTGATGTCTCCTGACCCTCTGGCAGACTTCCTAAGTGCCAGGCTGTCTCTCTGAACACATTTCAATCAGGGACCAGACCAAGACCCAGCGCTCACGTTGCTGTACACACGAACCAGAAGATATTTGATGGGTGCTGTCGTCGATAACAACCCCGTAGAGTTCACGGAGAAGCGTAGCTGTTACAGTGTTGATTTAACAGGAACAAATCTGTCTTCTGAGATTATCATGCTTGCCTTTTGTTTGTGGCCAGCATCACATTTTGTATTAAACAGCCCTGTTCCCCTGTACACAGGTTCAATCTGCCTTTGACTAAAACTGTTGTACATACATTGTTCAAATTGGGATGTAAATATTGTGTAACTGAAACACACATGTTCCACTTAATTGATCCTTCACTGTCACTGTGGCCAGATATTAAAACTGAAACGGCTAATGGGAATCCTGTAGAGAACTCCAGCAACTACTCCACCTGTTTCCATTGTTTTCCTCAAAGGTGACTGACATGGTGGTTTTTACATTCGTCAAATAGTGGAGTCATGTAATTCTAAAACGTGAATGCCTTTTGTGTAGGATTACACTTTCCCACAGTGAGGAACTTCAGATTTTGCAGGTGGTAAAACAATCAGGTTCTTGCCTATAAGGGAGAAAATGCCAGATAATATAACTACATCCGTCGGGAATGACTTGAAACTGGATGCATAAAGGCAAAGACTGAATACAGCTCTTCCCTCAGATAGTAACATGATCAGCCTTTATCACAACTGTTTTATTTTTATTGAAAATTGAGGAGCTTTGCCAAATATGAACCAATTTTTACTACAAAAAACTTTATTTTATTTAACAAAAAAGCTGAACGTCTCTAACGCAGCCGTGTCTTTATAAAAACAGCTGTACAATAACTGCCTAAATAACAAACATTGTAAAAGTTTACCAAACTGATTTAAAGAGGACATGTGATCACACAGGGCAGCATGTGTGGTGGTTAGCACTATTGCTTCACAGCAAGAAACTGGGGTTACATTGGACACTTCAGCTTCCTCCCACAGCCCCCCTCCCAAACACATGCAGGTGTAGCTTAGGTTAACTGGAGACGCTACTTTGACTGAATGTGGGGTGAATGGTTGTTTGCCTCTGTATGTTGGCCCTGTGACGCTCTGGGGACCTGTCCACGGTGTATGTCAGGGTGAAGCCTGCATCTCGCCCAATCTCAGCTGCGATTGGCTCCAGCTCCCTTAGAACCCTCAAAAGTAGAATCTGTATAGATGAAGAACGAATACCAGTCTCTATGCCTCCATGCATACGACAGCTGTGGAGACATGTTTCCATTTTGTCCGACCCTCAGACCCATTGTTGTGAACACGATATCTCAGGAACGCCATGATGGAATTTCTTCAAATTTGGCACAAATGTTCACTTGGACTCGAGGATGAGCGAGGTTCAGTATTTGTTTGTCAAAGGTCACTGTGACCTTCACAATGTTCTAAACCATTTTGGCCATAATAATTACAGCAGAATGATCATGGGTGCAGGGAGGTCTGGTTATGTAATATAATTCAACACCATAACTATGACAGAATAAAAGACTGTTAGCATATTTCACAAAAAGAAGTGTGTGGTATTTGTTTGGAACCCAGCTGCAGTATTCACGTAGCATAATTCAGGTGTAATGTCAGAACCTAACAGATTTTTTTCAAATATACCAATAAAGACAGTTGAAATAATTAGTTGCAAAGTGGGTGTTACACCTGAGTTGACCATTCAGAACAAGGTCGAGTCAAATCCCCTTCTCAAATAAGGGAAGAGGAAGCAGGTGAAACTGAATCTGTTTCCTCACCTCTAACACTAACTGAGAGCAGGGAGGTTTATGCCAGTGAGCATTACCAGAAGTAGACGCACTACTTGTTCCGTAAACCAGAAACTTTATATGCTGATGGGCAACATGGTTTTCAGCTCTGACCTACACTGTAATCATTTCACAACTGCATTGTGTGTGTGTGTGTGTGTGTGTGTGTGTGTGTGACTTTCCTCCTGTGCAGCATCAACTAACACTGTCAATGCATTTCTGTTCAGTTCACCTTCTCAAAACAAACTGTCAAGACTGACGTGGATTGTCAATTGTAAAACAGGTGCACAATTCAACACTCACACATCCAACACATTTTTTACCCAAAAATAAGGGCCCACATATGCATTTGAACATGCTATGTTATGTTTCTCCTTTGGAAAGTAAAGTTTTTAAATAAAATGTTAATTAAATAATTGTGTTCTTTCTGTAAATAGATGAATTTGATGAAAGTGGCTTTGTTCAGAAGGGTGGTATTAGGAAGGAAGACAGACAAAAAAAACAAAGGTTAGGCTACATGAAATGGTTCCATTGTTTATTATTTCATGATTTGTATTAGTTATTTAGATGGATGGCTAAATGTCGGCAGTGTCGAAAATAACAACTGCACAGTTTGTAGCCAGGCAAAGCATGCAGGCTATATCATTTCCACTGCAGACACAGAAAACCACAGGTATAACATTTAATAACATTAAATGTTATACCTGTGGTTTTCGGTCACCTTAAGTGTGTCAGTGTAACAGCACCAGGAAAGTGTTTACACTAAATGAAGAACAGCCATTAATAATGTGATTAGTTTCACATGTACTTGTACTAATGATACTCATCAGTTTGTCTGGTTTGCTTCACCACACTGGTTAGTGCTGTTTCAGGCTTTATTGATAAACTGAAGAAGCTGAGCAAGACCTGACCAAACCAAATGTTCACAAACAGACAGACGATCAGTTTCCGGGAAGTCTGTTTTAGCACAAAGGTTAACCTCAGATAAAATGAAACTGATGTAGTATGTTGAAATTGTTCAATCAAACAGATATGTTTTAGATATTTGCATATCTGGAAAAAGTGACAACATCTGACTCTGGTTGGGATTTGCAGATACAAAGGGTGTAGTCCTGCCTGTATGGAGAACAAATATGTGATAATGCAGGTCAGCAGTTCAAACTCATTCACCTCATAAAGCAAAGCTATGTCTTGTTATGACCTCTTTTCACATACCGCACATACGATGTGGTGTGTGTGTGTGTGTCCAGTTTGTACCCTGCCTTTAGTGGTCTGATGAGGTTACACTTTTTGAAGCAGTAATATATCTTTTGATCAAAGTTACCATCAAAGACACCGAAGTGTCTTGATCACTCCCTGGTAGCTGACTGGAGCACAGGTCACAAATCCCAGATCCTTTATGTTAGTAGGACATGGACTAAACTAAAAAGTACACTTCAAATTAATTGTATCACACTGATGTATGCCCAAGTGTCAATTTGTCAGGTAAGTTTGGTTTGAATTAGTTATTTGATGTTATAGGGTGAGCTTCCTCAGCTCCATCCCTCGATCTACTGTGCAGACTCTGGCACCACATGACGTCAACTATGCAAGATGGCAGCGTTCATATCTGGGATATTTTGGCCTAATTTCTGGATATGGTCAGTCTGTGGATTAAATGCAACATGTCATCTACATGTCATCTGATAAACTACAGCAGTGGTCAGTAACTGGATCAAACGGCGGGTCAACTTTTCAGATGATTTATTGTTTTTTTATTTTTTTATTTCTCCAAGACAGACATTCAAAGTAGTCACGAGACATGATCTCCGTCATGGCGACACCATTCATAGAACCACTTCCTCTTTAGCTGTTAGTCTTCAAAATAAAAGCACAGCGTTCGCTTTGTTGCCATTCTTCATATCGAAATGGATTACAGAGGTTTTATTTTAGTACTGAGAACTTGGGTCTGAAGATAGTTTAACAGAACTCCAACTCCTAGCCAACATGCAATGTATGAAAAAACGACACCAGCTCAATAATCATTTTAACTTATGTATAAACCACATATATGAATACATTGTAGACATACATTGGATTACTAATACATTTTATTTGCATACCACTTTTTAAGGAACTCAAAGACAGAATTTAAAAGAAAGAAAGGTTCGCACCAACATGTTTCACAATGACAATGCTAACAGACCAATATTTAGCTAGCAGCAACTATGTTAAACAAGTTCCCTGTCTTAATTAAGCATGCTAACATTTGGCAATTAGCATGAAAGAAAGCCTGAGGGTGATGAGGATGAGGATTAGTTCAGTTTGATAGTATTGGACCAACTGTAATGACCTGATAATGACTCCTACAGAGCCACATGGCTGCAGTACCAGTCGAGGTCATAGCCTGTACCACCTCTGACCACACCCTCTCAGCAGGGGTCCGACCTGGGGGAGGGGGGGGGGGGACCACGTGTGTCTGAGACGGTGGAGCAGCGTCTCTCTGCTCGGTGTGTGTCAGAGAACATCCGCTCCGGGTCTCTTTAAGAGGAGCCTGTGTATCTGCTGATCCGTCAGCAGGCTCGGTGCCGCCCTCCCTGCTGCACATCCTGCTGCAGCTCAGGGGGCCGACTAGCACCCGGCTGCCTGTCCCACACGCCGTCTGGGGCACCACAGCATCGCCATACGTGGATATGTTTTGGATAATCGACAGTCGATGTTAAGGGAAATGCGCCGGGCACATGGTCCCCGCTCTTCCGGGATTCGCAGGTAACCGGCGGACTGAAGGATCGCGGCCACGCTGCTTCTCTGGATCTCATCATCATCATCCTCCTCATCCTCAGCCATGTGTGTTGCTCAGCCATGACATGTTGTAACGCCGCGGGATGGACGCCTTCTCCCGGCTGTAGTTTCACAGGGATCGAGTTGCGTGGTTGACAGAGAGGAGGACACAGCCGCGGCTCTCTGATCAGTAAGTGTGAGACAAACAGGACTACACCTCTCTCATGTTTACTGAGTCACACACCATGTTCTGCTCATATACAGTCTATGGTTCTGCTTTGTCTGATCCCAACCATTCACACACACCACAGTGTCCTGTGTGTCTGCTTATGTGCTGTAACATGATAACAGCCTCCAGAAGTGGAAACCCTGAACACTGATCTCTGTGCAGACACTGGAGCTCGGTATGTCCAGCCTGAGCGAGCTGCCCATGGAGAGCTGGATGTCTCACCTGCCCTGTGCTCTGTGGGACACCCCCCTGTCCCACCTGGCCATCCCAGGTAGGCTGCCACAGATCTGCTCACTGCAGGGTGACTGAATGGTGTTGTTGGAAATATTTGTGCCATGTGAGTGGTTTGGGTGAAAGGTGACCCTGCAGAGCTGCGTGCACTACCGCTAAAGAAACGACATGCAAACAAACTAAAACCAGCCTCACCAGTTTGACAGCACATAAGCAGCATTACAGTGTAATGAAGAAGTAAGACATGTACCAATTAAGGGTTTGACATGTTTGCACATGCATCATTAAGAAATGTGCTGCCGCCAACACATGTAGCATTCCACGCTGTTTATTGGCAGCCAGACGTGTCACAAAAGACAATTACAAATGTTTTACTTTGTGCCTGTTTTTATTATTATTATTCCATAGGCATACATTTTTTGGTACAAACCTTAACAGGACATAAAACAACACAACTGGGAGGAATATAATTTAAGTTATGCACCTCTCATCTCTCATGTAAAATCTTGTACGGGGCCGGATCAAGTCAGTCCACCTCGACTACTCACTGGTAAATGTATCTTGGTGCATCCTGAGGGAATATGTGAATAATCATTTGTCTAATGGTGATTATGTGTATTATCTTCGCCCCAATTAGGCAGCCACAATGCAATAACCTACTGTCTGGATATGAATGACAGATCCCCAGTTGACCTCACCCAACCAGACATGCTTCAAAAGCTGGACAAATACATGAAGCCCCTTATTCGACCATTTGTCTACAAGTGGGCTGTAACCCAGGTAACAGATCACAGAAGAAGATGCACAAGATACTTGTGGGTGAAATTATTCTTTTTTTAAGCTGGGCCTCCTATAATGAATTCCTGGATGCTTGTCTTGCAGGAGTACACTATAAAGCAGCAGCTGGACTGTGGGGTCAGATACTGCGACCTGAGGATTGCACACAGGCCCAATGACAGCTCCAGCGATCTGTATTTCTACCACGGTGTTTACACCACACTGACTGTGGAGGTACAATTACAACGTGCAGCCACACATGTGTACACAACCATGATACATTCATGGTCTGCAGAGACTCATCACTGCAGTAAGATGTATAATTGTCTCGCTCCTGCTTTGTAAGACTTTCGTTTGATTGGGTGTCATCATTTTATCGTCTCGTCTTTTGGAAGTTTTGAATGCAGTGCAGTTACTGCAGTAGGGTCTTCACATGCACCTCCATAACAGGGAATGTGTTGTAGCCACAAACAGACCTTTTTATTATAGCATACAGATGTGGGCCACTTCAGGCAATGCTGCAGCACCTCCGACCCTAAAGTTGTAAATGGTGAATATGGCCCAAATAGCACAAAACAAATTCTTGCCACCTTTGGCACCTTTAGTTGACATGCGGTATTGCTATGGTTTAGTTGTGGCCCAGACCTGGCAAACAGGAGTGGGCCACCCAAGTGCCATCATTCCACAGGGTTTGTGGCTGGATGTGGGCCTTATTTGGTCCAAAATAATTCGGCTATGTGGGTTGTGCACTATTTAACTTTTAACCAAGGCTGACAATTGTGATTTAAAAGCAGACTAAACGGCACCTTGTGTTTTTCCTGACAGACTGTTCTCCTGGAGATAAGAGAGTGGCTGGACGCTCATCCCAAAGAGGTGGTCATTCTCTCCTTCAGCCACTTCCTCGGCCTGAGCCCGGAGCTCCACATGCTGCTGCTCACAACCATACGCAACGTTTTCACCTCCAAACTCTGTCCCAAAACGGTACAACCTCTCCTCCGGTTTTATACAAAGACTGGCAATATCTTTCATTTTGTTTAACAAATAATAATCATACATATTATGTCATGGTGCCTTTCACAACACCTCAGTGTTAGTCCAGGGGATCAGACTGATTTTAGACTCATCCCTGCATTTTTGGAAAGGAAGTAAATATAGAATAATTCCAGCTTTAATGTTTGATTTAAAAAAATGAATATGATTCTAAGACAGTGATTCTGTTGATTTCAGGAAGCGTTAACTCTTCGAAAGCTGTGGGCTGTTGGCTACCAGGTGATAGTTTCCTATGAGCACAATATCGCCAGCTGTCACAGTTACCTGTGGCCACATGTTCCTTACTGGTGGGCCAATAAATGCAAAGCTGAGGCTCTTATTGAGGAGTTTGAGCACAGGAAGCAACATGGCAGACCAGGTAATCTGCTGCTGATGGACCACCAGACACAGGCTGGACAGAAATGCACGAGTTTTTAGTTAATGCTGTAATCGACCTGCAGCAATAAATAATATCATGTGTATTATTTTGTGTTTCAGGAGGTCTCTTTGTCACAGGAATTAATCTGACCGAGGACCTGAAATACATCTGCACTCACCCGACAGAGTCCCTGAAGGACCTGGTGATGTCCACGTATCCGACGCTGCTCAGCTGGGTCAAAGAGCAGACGCCCGGCTCCAGAGTGGGCTCCCTCAACATCATCGCTGGGGACTTTATCACAGAGAGCCACTTTGTACCAACTGTTGTTACGCTGAATGAGAAACTACTGAAATGACTTTTCACCAGTATGCATTATTTTATTTTACAAAAAAGAAAATGTGAAGCACAGCATGAAAAACACACACAAGCTTGTTTTGTTAAACGTGACGGGGAAAAAAAGTACTTGAATAGTTAATTTCAACATAAATGCACTTATTGGAGGCAGTGAAATGTACATTTCAGTTTTGAAATTGCTTGGAAACAGACGTTTGGTATTTTGACCTGCATTTGTTTGTTTACATTCAGTTCACTCTTTATGCAATGCACCGTTTTCAGCAAGGTGACCAGTGGTGACCAAAGCAATAATGATACTACTAATCTCACCTCATCGCCGCAGGCATTTTAGAAGAGTAAGCACAATGTATTCAAAGAGCACATATGACTGTAATGTAGAAACTTTTTCTAAATGTGAGCAGAAGTTTGAGAAGCAGCGTAACTTTACCACCTACTGCACACGTACTGTATTTGTCCATAGAGAATGTAGAGGAGACAAGAAACTGCATGGAAATGTTATTTGCATGAACCAAACCTTGACTGTTCTACTTATAACTGACTTTAGGTAACAGGTTAGGCCTAGATTTAAAGTAATACTGCACCACTGTGCCTGTGGAGATGAGCTTTTCAAATAAACCTGAGCATTTTTAAGCTGATTATCTCACTTGATTTACTCACCATTCAGACAGGGGACATGGACTACTAAATATACAAGTAACTACGATGATGAAAACCAAAACCTTATTATATTTGTGCCAAAAATTGAAAGTTGACTGAGCATTTGAAGGAATTGTGTCAGGATGAGGGGATGATCATGTTGAGAGATGAAAATTTGATTGTAAAAATGAATTTGCATGTACTGTTGCAACAATCTTTTTAAATGGTGTTAAACTATGTTTCAATGAATAGAGATATGAAATGTCTTTTCTCCCCAAATCACCAACAGATTATTTGAACTTTGTTTCCAGCTCTGTTTTTGTTAGGAAGGATTGATCTGCTAATTGATCAGTGTATTGAACTGACTCCTGCTGACGTCTGATGGCCTATTTAGACAGCCACACAATATTTTACCTCTACATCTAAGTCCTTAACAGTCATAATGTGTTCATGTATTTTTTTATATAACATGCAACTGATCTTTAAAATGTACAATTTCTGTTTAATCCACTCGACAAGGTCTGACCCACAGAATCAAGTAACCAGTGTCTACAGTTAGCTCAGTAGCATGGTCTGGCATGTGTGTAATGATATATCCAGTTATACTTGAAGAGTTAAAGAACTCAGATATAATTATGAATGTCCAGAATAATTTTTTTTAATTTATACTGTATTTATTAAATCAAAAACTTTGCTGTATTCTGCTTCCTTTTTCATCGTTTTTCTACATCTGGTTGGCTGCTTCTTATTTTGGGTGAAATGGTTCCAGTCTTCCTGTGGAGTTTCTCCTGCCAGCCCCTTAGTTACAAAATTTGGCTCATGATAATGATGATAATGAGCCCATGTGAGAATACAGCAGGCGATCCTCTGCAGGATGCACCATGAGCGAGTGGGTGTGTTCATGACATCTCTAACACGCGACAGATGCAAAACTAAAAAAACAAAACAATAACAAATATATCAGGAGGAAAAAGCGCTGCCATACACGTAGAAGACGCCGACAAAGATGTTTTTTTCTCTCCACATTCGTCACACAGTATTTGCACATTGTCTAAACTGTTGGGTTTCTTGTAAGGGTTCTTAGTAAAGTCTACACTTTACTGTGTAAAGGGCTTTCGACATAATGTATGTTGTGATTTGACGCTATTCAAATACAATTTTATTGAAATTAATTGAACCTCCTAATGAGGCCCCATGCCAGTACATTACTGCAAAAAAAACAAACATAATCTTGTCAATGTCTATCATGTGTTTTTTCTTCTTCTTTTTATCGCGGGGGGGTTTGATGTGTTTATGCCGATGTTTTGCCCATCGCCCCCAAAGTCCTTTGAAACGCCCCTGAGACAGAGCGCACATCTGCCTTGTTTGTACACCCTACTGCTAATAAAGTTGTCTTTTTTTTAAAGCTAAAGAATCAGGAAACGTCTGAATGTCTCCTCCCTCCTCCTCCTGAATGTCTCCTCCCTCCTCCTCCTGCAGCGTGTGGTCGATGGTTGAAGGGAAGGACCAGAGATCACAGGATGTCTGGTCTCAGCAGGTTTCTTAGATCCATCTAACGCAGACCCAGACCTGGTTTTAGTGAGTCTCTGCTGCAGGACTGGGACAGACTGTGGGACATGGACCTCAGCAGCTGCCAGGACTGGATGTCAGCTTTACCAGAGCAGCTGTGGGACATCCCGCTCACAGACCTGGCCATACCTGGTACATGTGACTCTCTCATAATGACTCCTACGCGCATTTAAACACGAGCGTGTGCTTGTTACACTTCTATTCTTGTATTGTGTAATGATTATTTTATCTGTATTCATTTAGGTGATTTTCTGTAGTTGAGCTTTAGACTTCCTGTACTCTAGAGACATAAGGTGCATTTTATACATGCACATTCACTACAACATGAGTCAGTCACACACATCGTTCAGTGCAGTGCCAGTTGTAAACCTGTCTGTCGGGAATGTGCTGTTCTCCTGGGTCTGCAGCTATTTCAGAATTATTCCTTCCTTATGTCCTCAGTAGTGAGTCCTCCTCAAACAGTTCTACAATACACTGTCACTTGTTATTGTTTGTGTGCTGGACCTTGTGTGCAGAGCTGTTTATAAACAGTCTTTGGTGCAGAGTCACATTAGAAAACTTTGCGTTCATCTGACCCGGTTTATCTGCAAAGAAGACGTTTTTTTCTCCATAAAATTAAACTGAATTGTGCTGTTAAATATTTCATACACTGCATGTCAGCTATGTCAAAAGTATGTTAAGCAATTGTGACGACCCCCCACCCCCTCCCCCCACCCTCACTTGGACACTGGGTGTCCCTGTGCTTCATTCCCCTGAGCTGTAGCTGGAGGTGACGTCAGTTGACACAATCTTCATACTCAAGATCACAGCTTTTCAAAATAAAACAAACAATATATAAAATTGAACAAACCTGTGAGTCTGCTCTATATAAAGTATTGAAGCAGAGGGAAGTTAGAAAACTTTGTATTCATCCTACCTGGTTTATCTGCAATGGAGATTTTATAGTCAATGTTTTTCATAAAATGAAACAGAATTTGTTTTATTATTATTCATGTTCGTGAATTATGTATACATTTAAATTATTTACTCAGTCACATATAAAATTCTTAAAAATAAATTTAATAATTAAAACTTCCAAATAATCTTTGTGGATGTGTTGATTCACACGTGTTGATGCAGGGAGCCACGATGCCATGAGTTACTGCCTGGACATTAACTCCCCCCTGGTCAGGTCTGAGTTGGACTTCTTCAGGGTCCTGGATGGACTTTTCTACTGCTTAACCAGACCTACCATTTTCAAATGGTCGACCACACAGGTATGTTTGGTGTTAGGAGTCTCAAAGTACAGCTGTTGCCGAATCCTAATGCCGCCATGACAGAAAAAGTCAAACAGATCAGTATAATCTTTATAGAGGGAAAAGATGTTTCTCTTCTTATAACATGATATTTTCATGATTTCGCGAAATACAAATTTATCTGGATATAGGAATTATGACATTATAAGGTGAAATGTTTATGTTATAATGTCATATGTTTATATTTTGTAATAAGGTGAAAATATCTTGTTAATATAATAAACTTTTCATACTGATCCTTTTTTCTTTGTCTTGGGTGTTAGCATAATATATCTCAGACAACCTGATAAGTAACCTACATGTAATATGTCTAATATGTAAAATGTCAAAGTGGTGTGAGGACCACTATGGGACTAAGATTTTAATGCTGCATTATCGTTTTGTTCTTGTTGCTACTTAGAAAAGTCTAAATGTTTGCAGGGAAAAGAGGGCTGCTCTGAAACTGGAGCCCTGTCAGTTGAACAGGCCTATCTATAGATACATAGAGTTTAGTGACCTCATGTAATCCCCAGTATTGCTCTAAACAACAAGTCGTATCAGACAGAACAGAAAACACATATGATAGCATGTGGGGCGGGTAAAGCTCAAGATTTTCATCCTCAGTTCAACCAGGTGACTCACTCCTCATATCTTTCAAAGATGATAGTCGTTAGTTTGCCAGAAAACTAAAAACAAACAAACAGGATTAACTATTAGTAGATTTCTAGAGCTTCATACAGGCATTGACAGATTTCTGTAGCCACGTGGGAGAAAACATTTATTTTGTTGTGTTTCTGTCAAGTCCAATTTTGAATCTTCATTTTGCTCAGCTGGGTGGTTCCTGGCTTGAGTGAGATGCTGCAGATTGGAGTTGCTCTACGATCACAACCTAGTCTCTAAAAACTCTGAGACTAGAGTCTAGGGAACTGCAGAGTTGAATGATCATTTTCTGTCAGTTTATTACTGAAAGTTATCACATTCATATGACACAGTCATTTGATTCAAATTTCATTTCATTCCATGTCAGTGTATCATTTTAGATTTTAGCAGCTTTAAGTGATCATGATTGGAGAACTGTTTCATTTCACCCTAACCCACTGTGATTTGTGAATGTGGGTTAAATGACTTCCCTAAGGGGAACTCACATGTACGAGAAGCAACATCTGTCTGTGGTATTTAATACAATTGATTCTCTGCAGTGCTCAGTGAACTGAGTTACTCTTCTTTTCAGGATAAAAGCATCGAGGAGCAGCTTTCGATGGGGATTCGTTTCTTTGATCTCCGCATTGCACACAAACAAAACGACTCATCCAGCGACCTGTATTTCACTCACGTCATTTACACTCATCTAACAGTTTTGGTAAGTTTAGTAAAGAAAATAATAGAAATGTTTTAGTTTAGGGATTTTATTGAATATTTACACTACATGTCCTTCCTTTACAGGAAACCCTGCTGTCTGTTGCCATTTGGCTGAAGTCTCATCCTAAAGAGGTTGTTATCCTCGATTGCAGCCATTTTGAGGGAATGGATGACAGATGTCATGAATTGTTCATTTTTTCCCTGAAGAAGCTGTTTGGCTCAAAACTCTGTCCCCGGACGGTTCGTTTTCTTTCTCCTTGCACAGTTGTTGTATGGTTTTAAAACTACACTGTGCCCTAACACATCAAACCTGCGTCCCACAGGAATCTGTCCTTACCCTGCGGAGCCTGTGGGCATCTGGTTACCAGGTCATCCTGACCTATGACTCCCAGAGTGCGTTGAGACATCAGGAGCTTTGGCCTGACATCCCCTACTACTGGGCCAACCAGCGCACGGCACAAGGACTGATCAGTTACCTGGACAGGAACAAAGATAGGGGGCGTCCAGGTGAGTTTAACTTAAGCTGTTTTCAGACATGAACTCCGAAGGATGTCCGCACGATTGAGTCTGGACTTTCTCCAGAGTTTGTCTTTCACATATGAACAACGCCGCAGGAGATTCTGTGCTCATTTGCATTCACAACAACATCAGATTGTTGAAGCGAGGGGTGGTGCAGCAGGCAGAGGCAGGACGTAACATATTAATGCTGCTGCGGAGATCACGTGTTTTTCTTTACAGCACATCAACACTGCGTCGGCCCTTATCACCAAAAGCTCTCTTGACATCTTCCTCTGCGTTTTCTATGTGTAATGCTCAGCTTTTTCCTCCTGAGATATTTGTTACTTTTTGCTTTTTTTTTTAGTCTGTTGTGTGTTAGAAATGTCATCAATACACACATGCGGTAAATTCCTGCAGAGGATCTCTTGCTGTGTTCTCACATGGGCTCTTTTGGACATTCTGAAGCATATTCACTAGGGGGCTGGCAGGAGAAACTCGGAGAAAGTCACTAAGACATATGCGTTCTCACATACAGACCTGCCAGAGAATTTCTGGAGATTTTTCGGAGTTCAGTGCTAAAATCATGCACTGAACCGTGTGAGACATTTTTAGCCTTTTCAGTGGCTATTCTGGATGTGTTTTTTCACAAATACCCTTTTTCCTCAGACGGCTTCTTTGTCTCTGGCCTGAACCTGACGGCTGATAAGGGTTACATCCTCACACATCCAAAGGAATCGCTGCGTGTGCTGACTTTCAGTAACTGGGAGTGTTTGAAGAAATGGCTGGAGGAGCAGATCCCTGGCTCGCAGTCCAAGAGCCTGAACATCATCGCAGGAGACTTTGTGGGGACACTTCCACTCTGCTCTCTGGTCATTGCACTCAACCAAAAACTTGTACGGAAGAATTCTAGTTCGATAAAGAAAACAATATAAGATGCGATTTGATTCCACTACAGCTCACAACCCTATTTGTCCTTCTCTATATCTCTCTCAATGTATATGCACTTTTGTCCACATTTAGAATTTGAACTGGAAGGAATATATATTTTATGCAGTTTCTGAATTTCTTAATTAATTGAAGGTGTTTTTTAAAATCCCAACTCATTCTGTAACGTGCAATTTATATGTATGTGTTTACAAGAATGCACATCATTCTTTTACAAAATGTATTATTTTCATTTATTTTAATACGCTGTACAATACATTCTTTAAAAAAAAAAAGACATTTGTGGTGTAGTTTCTTTTTGACCCACATGGAACCGTACTTCTGTCCCGTACTTTGCTATCTGCCCGTGAACAGTTTCTTGTAGCGTCCGTAAGCTGCGGTGCTGATGAGAACCTGGACGACAGCCGAGCCGTCGTCCGCGTTCACCTGCACGTCCTGAACGACTGCCTCTTTGTAAAGCCAGCTGTGGATGAAGATGCACATTTACTTACGGATGATTTGTTATTTTAAACATTCAAAAGTAAGAAAAGCAGCTCACACCTTAATTGAGAAGTGCTGAGGTTGACTTTCAGATCCAAAATGTGTTTCCCAGTCGAGTTTACGATCTCTTCTTCCACTACCTCCTTCAGCTCGTCTAGGCCTCGCCCTTGCAGGGCAGATATGGGCAGTGCGTCAGGCTCTGCACACTGATAGCTAGGAATGATAAGATTATAAAAGAGATGAGTTTTTCTTCCTTTTGACAAATGTAACCCATCATATCACTTACATCCTTGATCTTATTGTGAAAGTCTTCAAAATAAATGTTGAAAAACTTGTAGGTGCAACAGGATCTTTTGCTATTACTTGTGTACGAGGTCAGTTTTATTGTGGACTTCTATCATGGAGCTCGTCAGCCTGTCGGGGACCTTGAGGTTCTTGAGGACATTCAGTACGTTCACCTTCTGATTCACCGCCTCCGGATGACTTATGTCTCTGACGTGAATCAATAGATCCTGGAAGTGAGAGCGAGATGAGCATAGAGTTTACACATTCGATTATGAGAAGTTATTTTTTACTTTAAATGTTCTGTGAACAAAAGCATCTCATCACACATCGATGTGAGCCTCAGGTACATACAGAGTGTTTGATATCGTCCAGGGTGGCAGAGAAGGAGTCGATGAGCTGGTGGGGCAGCTGGGACAGGAAGCCGATGGTGTCCACGTACAGAACCGTCATGCGGCTGGGGAGCTGGCCGGCATGGACGGTGACATCCAGGGTGGCGAAGAGTTGGTTTCTGGGCTGGAGAGCGCTGTCGCCAGTCAGAGCTTTGATCAGAGTGGTTTTCCCTGAGCAGACAACAGGAGAGAAATATCTACAGCAATGGTACATTGTCTAGCTTGACCTGGTGTGTGTGTGAGTGTGTGTGTGTGTATGTGTGTTTCCAGTCTCACCACAGTTTGTGTATCCCAACACAGAGACGATGGGGAACTCGTTACGTTTGCGCTGAGAACGCAGCAGGTGCCTCTTCCTGCGTAGTTTTTCCAGCGCTGAGCGAATCTTTAACTCGCGCTCCTTCAGCAGCCGCTGCTGGACCTCAAACAGTGTCTCACCTGTAAGGACCAAATACCAAGTGTTGTTCTACCCAGGCAGCTCAGCTACTGTTCATGCAGGCAGACAGTCAGGTGCGGCGATGGCACAGTACCTGAACCGCCAATGTATCTTGATCCTCCACCTTGCTGATCCATGTTTCCCATTTCATTCTTCAAACGAGATCTGCCAGTGACATAAAGAGTGTTCGAACAGTAAAGACGACATCTGAGGACACAACACACACCCTCGACACCTTCTGCTACAACCACACCCCCTCCACACACAGATATACTGTAACGTATAAAAGGGCCACAACTAGTTTTTCTATTTACCTCCATCCATCTACTGAACATCCATCCCCACCTCCTCCCTTCAATATGCTGAGGCTGGATTGTGTTGACTGTTCTCAAGTTTTGTATTTTCATTATTTGTCTAAATTGTACAAATTAAGTTCCTGAAGCTAAATAAAGTAATTAGTTTTAATGCTGACACAGCAGTTGCACTATAGTTTTCCTTTTTCTTTATTATTCTACAATCACACATTTTCACATGATTCAGGAAATGCATTTTTTTATATAAGTTTCGGTCACAAAGTTGTAAACAACTTCAACTGATTTCAACCATCAAACATTTCTGCTGGTTTCGGACTATTGTGGAAATTTTGTTTATGGTTTGGTTCTTATTTTGTTATTTAGTATTTCACTTATTATGCGTTGTCTTATTTTGGGTCTCCGTAACCCAGGATGACAGTACATAGAGTAAAGTCAGAGGAAGATTAACCAAATCCACCAGATAATACTATTATAACCCTGAGTCCCCTTTTCTTTATTGCAGTGTATGTTGGGTTAGAAAGCCAGACAGATAACAAGTGGAGGAAGGAACATGATATCTCTGTGAGAGGACACTCTCTGAATCTCTGAAGAGACAGAGAAGACACAACAATGGTCTTGTTAGATGTGATTGGAATATATTTGTCCAATAGAGAAGCTCCAGATGAATAATAATGGTTCGTGGCCACTGTGACATCATCATCTTCCTCAAATTTGGTGATGACAATACAACTGTTAACTTGTTTACTTTCTGTGAGGCTCATCAGCCTGGTCTCCCTGACCTCCCTGCATTTTTGGATCTTATAATGATTGTTCATGGGAGGCTCCTAGAGTGGTGACATCACACACGGAGCTAATGACATCATCACATGCCTTCGATGTTGGCAGTGTGGCATCATCACATTGTGCATTTTCAGACTGATGCACCAACTCAGCATTCACACCACATTTTCTTCAAGAAATGTTTTATCTAGTATTGAATTCAATTTTGTATAAACGAGAAAAAGGTTACCGTAACAATGGAATCTCGGCCAGAGAGATCTGTAACTTGGCCTCTTTGGTTCTGGCGTTGCAGCGGAAGATGTGAAGGACCACTGAGTATCTGTCGAAGACTTTAACTCCCCACGCTTCCTCAAACTCCCTCTGTGTGGAGGAGAAAACCAGCATGAGTACACAAAACCTTTGTGTCTGCAGCCAGGAGGATTTCCAAACATGCTCACCTCAGACAACGGAGACAGACGCTCAACATTCACAAACACAGCGGTGATTCCTGCTGTTTGTCGGATTTTCTCTGAAGGGGGTGAAAGCACAGAAGAGTTCGATGAAGTCACAGAAGTTGGATCAGTGCATAGATCCACAGCTGGACACTGAGAGTGGATGATACCTGTGAGGGACTGGAAGTTGCCTTTGCCAAAGATCCTCTTCTTCTCTGGTGTCTTGGTGGAGAGGATGAGCTTGTCCACCACTCTCCAGCTGTCTAAAGTGTTGACGAGCCCCACGGCCTCGGCCATCATCAGCTCGGCTGCAGAGGAAAAGCCGATCACAGAGATGAATAGTCAACTTAAATATATGGACTAAATACATTCTATATTATTAATATTACAACGTTATATCCCTGTTCATCCACTTCACCAGTGCAAGTGCCAGAGCATGCAAATGGACGAGGTTGTAGCCCGGAACGTGGAACACCAACCACAGTGTCATCTGGAGCATGTGGAGGTGATACTGTTCTGCAGGTTGGCATGACTCTAGTGCATGCTGAGATGACTGTGTTGTACTAGAAGTAGTTTCAGTATATATATATATATTTTAATACTCTGTAAATGGTACAAAATGCTTTGTAGTGTTGTAAAAATGTAAAAAGTTGAGTATTTACAGCTCCTTAGAGGTGCAGAACTTCACATTGCAGTGAAAAAGAGGGTTCATCCACTCTCACACATCTATACACACTTGTTACCTGTGGTCAGATGCTGCTTCCTGCTGCCCCACTTCACATCAGGCTGAACGATGAAGACCCTGTGTTGTCCCCCTGTGGTGCCTTCAGGGCCCTGCTGCTGGAACAGCTCCTCCACCTCACTGTCCTCGATGAAATCTCCATCGTCCTCCTCCTCCTCCGTGCAGCCTGTGTGCTGTCCATCCTCTCTCTTCAACCTGCGGGCACAGAGTGAGACAGCTCTGGCCTGCAGGGTGGGCGCAGCTCTCGGCCACCGTAGTCTGCAGGTGTTGCCGGTGTGTGCATGTTGAGGTGTGGGGAGCAGAGAGCAGGCTGCTGCTGCTGCTGCTGCTGCTCTCTGACAGCGCAGTGTGCAGGGTCCGAACCCTGAACAGATCCTGCTCAGTGCTGCCATCAGCAGTTCAATCTCACTCTCACCTCTGAGCTAAATACACTGATCATGGCAGGTCACCCTTCTGTTGACGTTTCCTTCTTCTTCTTCGATTTGCATGCTGGCAGTAGCGTGGAGAGCTCACACTGCCCCCTCCTGTCGCAGGAGGTTTTAGACGCACTATTAAGTATTTTTCCACTTCACACCGCACACACACTTAAAGCTACGTGTTAGCTGCATGATGCTAATATATAGCATGTTATGTTCCAGCCCATGTGAGCTTACAGAGATATTTAGCCCTGGTTCATGACTTGTAGGCAGCTCTTGTTGTCAGGCTGCGCTTTAAACCTACACTGGCCAAGCTGCTGGTGCTTGGGTGTGTGGATGTGATTGTGTTCATGCTTTTAGTTCTGGTTGTGAGTTTGTGTTTGGTTCGCAAATCCAACTGGAGGAAGCATTCGTCGCAGTTTGGGAGGGGGAGGTTGCCTGACAGTCTTAACTGAGGGAGATAGAGTATTGGCTTACTTCTTTTTTACGTCATTTCCTGTGTTTCTATATTAATTTAAAGAAGATATCGAGACTCAAAAGCTTTTAGACACTAAAACAGCAACAACACTGTCCAAATTTACAGTAAACTTTTTAATAAACAAGAAGGAACTGTTTTCTTTTCTTTATACCTATGTTATTTTATATAATGTATAATGATGTAGGATACAACGTATACATTTACTGTTTAATTTTTTCAAAGTAATTGTACATGTATTTTTATTCAACTGTTATGCTTTAGCCTATTATTCTGTGTCAAGCACATATCTGCAAAGTTTGCATATAAACCAGTTTGTGGTCAAAACACAAAGTATTACATAAAAACATAAATGTCTATGGTTTTACTCATATAGTGCGAGTTTCACAGGTACAGCACAGAGCACGTTGTCTGAGCTCCTGGTGGACCACAGGGTTAAATTTGGTTAAAATTTCTTTTAACCAAATTTATTAAAATCATTAATAACATTTATTACATATAAGGAAAAACAAACAGTACAGAAGAGAGAAAAAATATTAAGTTTAACAACTAGACAACTTTAACAACTTATAAATAAATGTATTGCATGGATAGTATCTGTGTGAAATTTTAAAAATAATTTATTTCACTTAATTGGGTAGACTTTGGGCCCTGACTTGAAGGACATATATTTAAATTTGATCAAAAACTATTTTTAAGGCTATGATTTAAAAAAAAAGTTTTATCTTTTCTAGTGACACTTTTTTTATTTCTAGGGACACATTAGCAACATTAGCTATAGTTTCTGATAAACAAACAAACTGCTGTCTCCTTTTTTGTCTGGAAATTAGACAACTTCAGTAGCTTTATCCTAAATTAAATCAAAATTTTACCATGACTTTAAATATTAATTTTACTACTATATAGGTTTGGGTGAGGGACTAAATCACATTGGTGTATGTTGTTAAATGAGTGAACATATACAGGCCTGTCTGTCTCACACATTGTTTGAAGCTTTGTCATATCAAACTGTCGTCATCAGATGTGGGCTGTGGGTGTGTATGAGTTTGTGTGTGTGTGTGTGTTTGTGGGAGAGAGAGACTAAAAAGAAGTCAAACAGGTCGGACTGATCTCCAAACAATGGCTGCCAACAGGAACTGTGCCTCTGGAAACTTTGTAGGCTGGGGAGTTTAAGTCTTTTCATTTGGCCTGGGAATCTTTTCGGTTTTAAAAAACCCCGGTGACGGTGCCACAGGTCGTTTAAACTACAGGAGAGAGTGAGGAAGAGAGAGGGAATCCAGGTATGGCTCGGCAAGCCACGACACGACCCACAGTGAATTCCTTCAGCGTGTGAGATGAGGTGAATGAGCGGGGGATAGTTTCACAATTTAAGAACAGATGTGTTTCTGTTCCGTGAATTAAGAGGCAAACAGATACTTGAGGTGTTTTTGTGTCTTGCGATGCCGGTGGCACTGTGTCGTCCAGGACTGCTGCTCAGCTTCATCACTGTCTGCTCCTGTCTGGGTGAGATCACTGTGTGGTGCTGCACGTCAAGACATTGAATGGAGACCTGTCCCTGAAACTCACTGTGCTGCTCCACTCCTCTGTCCACAGACCCAGACTGTGTCCTCGGCACAGTCGGCCGGCCGGTGTCACTGCCCTGCCTCTACCCTAACATATCCACCTCTGTGAATGTGTCCATCGAGTGGAGGAGAGGGGAGGAGGTGGTGCTCAGATCAGACTGGGGAGAGGACGGACAGTGGGACAGACGGAGTAGTGACAGCGCTGCGATCTCTGCTGACGCTGCCCTGACCGGAAACCTGTCCCTGCTGCTGCCATCAGTGGATCCCAAAGAGGACAACACCTACTTTAGTCTGTTCATCGTCTCAGAGGGGAATCAGAGTGCAGCCGTGTGCACTGTGTGTCTCACAACAGCAGGTCAGTGATGGATAGATAGATAGATAGACAGACAGACAGACAGACAGATGCTACAACTTTATAGGACTTTTTTTTTTTTTTTAACTAAAATCAAAACTAAACATATTGTGCATAAGTTAAAGTGTGTTTCGAGGGAGACGGTGCAATTAGTCAACAGATTTACAGTTGTGATACCAGACAAATATTAAACTTAAGTGATTAAGAAACATACTTCAGACCAAACGTGTGCATGAACAGACAGGAAGATATCTGAGGGCTGTTGACTGAAAGTAACTCAGTGTCTGACGGCTGTTTGCAGCCAGTTTCAGTCCCCCACTGCTGGAGAGGGAGGTGGCCGAGCAGGGAGAGGAGATAACCTTCCGGTGTCACTCCACTGGTGGTTTCCCCGAACCTGCCGTCTACTGGCTCATCAACGACACAGAGAAGCCCCCTGAAGGGTCAGTGAGGACCTGGACCACAGCACTCCCTGACTCCAATCTCTACAACATCACCAGCCACCTGACGGTCAACATTTCCAAGGACTCCAGGGTGTCGTGCATGATAGAGAACCAGTCCATGAACCAGAACTTGACCTCCACCAGCTGTGAGTTACTAATCAATCGATCAGTCAAATTTTATTTGCATAGTGCATATTCACCAATCACAATTTGCCTCATAGGGCTTGACAAGGTGAGACATCCTCTGTCGTTAACCTTCTTTGAACATATAAATCTTAGAGTCACATATGAGGGATCCGTCTCCCAGGACGAACTAAAGAGACATAGATGCTGTGTGTGACAGAGCATATAAAAAATAACAATATTTACATTCATTGGAAAAGACCAACATAAATGGAGAGGTGTATCAATGTTTAAAGTATTTATACAGAAGAAAACATCTGACAGAGATGAAGGGCGTAGTAATGATAGAGGTGTATGGCCAGTAATGGTAGAATATGTGAGTAGGTATATTGTTTATCCGATCCACGACCATGATCCATGATGTGTTCACAGCTACAATCCTTGATCTGCAATGGTAAAGCACAAGGACTCTGGGCAAGGGAACAAGTCAGTAACATGTGTTGAGACATTAATGAGAGGAAGAGGAAGAGGAAGAGGAGGAAAGAGAAGCTACGTGTGTCATGTGTCCCCCAACAATCAACATTTGCTGCTTGTGTGTTGCTTCTTGCGAAGTTCAACTTCGGTGAACTTTGACCTGCATGTGCTTCGCATTCATGTATGTGTGACTGTAGCCCGACTAGGAGCTGGTCCAAGCGTACCTGAACCAGCTCTAACTATAAGCTTGATCAAAAACAAAGGTTTTTTGAGCAGACTCTTAAACGTAGAGAGGGCGTCGGCTTCCAGAACTGAAACTGGGAGATGATTCACCGGGAGAGGAGCTTGATAGCTGAAAGCTCTGGCTCCTACTCTACTTATGGAGACTTAAGGGATGACAAGTAAGCCTGAATTCTGGGAGTGAAGTGTTCTAGTGTGGTGAAATGCTACTATGAGCTGATAACTCAACAGTGAGGCCACTAACACTGCAGTAAGCATCTCCTCGTTTCCTCTTCTCTGTGGTTCTCGTGGTGATCAGATGGCGTGGAGAGGGGCCCGCTGAACCAGCGAGCGTCAGAGGCCATGTGGATCTTCAGCACCGCTCTCTGTGTGGTGGTTGGGATCATGGTGATAGTGGGAGTGGTCTATCAGATCCACCTGGACAGGATAAGCAAGCGGAAGAAGAAGACGTACCGTCAACATCAGCAAGGCAGAGGTAGGTATCATCTGCTGGTGACGGGTTGTTGCTGGATCTTCTCATTTAAAATGTGGTTTCACAAGTGGACTCATGGGGATATGAGCGAGCTCTACTGAGTGAAGTAGTTTCTAATGAGTTTACAGCACAGATTAGCTGACAGTTAAAACGGCTGCTGGGTTGAAACCTACATACTTCATTAACAGAGTATATGTGTGCAACAATATCTTGGTTGTGTTTTGTGTAAACATCCTTGATACATTACCTGCAGTGCACCAATAGAAACAGGATACAGTGACACTATGGTCCTCACTCATCAAAGACCTTTCACTTTGCCATTAGGAGAATCTTGCCTATTTGTCACATTTTTATCTCCTCAGATTATTTTATGATTTATTTGGATAAACTGGAGAACGTTTGGGGAAACTTTGAGAGGATATGATTTACCTGAGCGAACATGACATGCGAAAGGAAGCAAAGAGAGATTTACAGGGTGGCAAGCCTGACTTGACACGGATGACTGCTTGTAGTAAAAATGAAGATATGTACATTTGTGACGCCTCCACCACTCGATTATGTGAGTTAAAGGCAAAGATAGATTTACTTTTTCAAAGACAGGGAGATGAAAGTTTCCCTTTCCTCACAGGGAACAATAGAGAGAAAAGTTAGAAAAGTATAAACACATAATTTTGCGTAACTTCAGAATCTAGCAAACCTTCATTATAAATATTAGTATTTCCCATCCTTCCCAAAGAGCGGCTATTAGAAGAGAAAGTAGTTTGGGTCTTATATTTAAACTCTCTCCTGGTTGATCGTGAGCACAGTTTCTGTTTTGGAGACTTTTCTTGGTGAGGAAAATGGCACTTAATACTTAACTGTATAACTATATTCATTCACAGAGGTGGAACATGAACTCCAGTGTACTGTGCTTTTTGTGATTACTAAAAAAACTGAATTAATGTTTGTTATCTCCAGACAGACATCACCAGAACAGGGAGGAGACAGAGGTCATGAAGCCAGCGTCCAAAGAGACTGATGTTTAAAATCCTCCTAAAGTGCCCCAGCTGGAGGGCAACAGAGCACTGATTTGTACACATTTGTTGTCTGTCTGTGTGTGTGTGTGTGTGTGTATTTGTTAACTCCTTAGGACCTTTTCCAGCATTAACACTGGACCAGTAGACCTCATGTCCTTATGAGGCAAAACAGTAGTTCTTAGCTTTTGGTTAAAGTTAGGGGATGAGATGTGAAAGCCGAAGCAAAGTCTAGTTGCACAAACGTGTGTGTGTGTGTGTGTGTGTGTGTGTGTGTGTGTGTGTGTGTGTGTGTGTGTGTGTGTGTGTGTGTGAGAGAGTGGGTTTAAACAGATCATGTAGATATTAGTAAAGCTACTCAGCTCATCTCACCTCTTTACTATCTGTAACCCGGTTTCATGTTTGCTGGACTCGACCTTTACTCTTTTCTCACGGGGAGAAGTTGTTGTTTTTCAAGATTTATTAAAGATTCACAATCTCAAACCTGGTGCTCTTAAATTCCACCTCACAGATGTATTCATGTTTTTTCATCATGACAGAAAATGACATTTCAGATCTCTAAAGATCACCAAAAATGGTTCACGAGTTGGAAAGATGAAAGAAAAAAGACTAAAATAATAGGATTAATATAATTCCAGTGAGATACATTGATATTAAAATGGCTGCAATCTATCAAGAATTTTACTGACTAAATTTCTTCCCTGAAATAAAAAATGCCAATGGTACCATTACAAATAATCTGAGGCAGATGAAACAAGGTTTTCACATTAGATCATCTGTAACCAGAAATTATATATGACCTAACTGCTCACCAAAACTTTCATAAACTTCCTGTTGATCGACTTATTTCAGTTGACATTACAAAAAATGTAATCACAGGTCCATCTATAAGAGGTCGGCAGGATTACTGCGCTGAAATCATTGGGAATCAATCAATCGGTTGTCGTCCCAGCTGCATTTCCTGAGTAACTGGAGGAAAACGACGGGTCGCAGCAGAAGTCCGATGCACGGTTTGCATTCGCTGTCTTCAGACCTGATTTCTTGTGGTCGCTGCGTTCAGCTCGATCCCTCCTGCACAGACGACACTGTGTAGAGGTCACTGCGACGCTGAGCCGTGATCGGGATCTGCTGCCGGATGTCGGCCAAATACTGCAGGTCTGGGGACAGGTGACACGAGTTTAATGGAGACTCGCAACATAAAGAGAAGTGGAAACAACAGTGTGATCTAATACATCTGCTCTGCATGTACTACTTTTGTGCAGCAGAAGTCTGCAGCTGTGTCATCAGGCTGTTTGTCTCTGTCTGTTATATAGCAGGATTACGCAAAACCTACCCAACAGATTTAGCACAAAACCTGTTGGAAGGATGTGTTATGGGTCAGGAAAGAACCCATTACATTTTGCTGCCGATCTGGAACAGGGGTCTGATGTAGTAATTTATTCCACTTTTCTTTTGCAACATTTTCCTAATTAATAAAAGTAATTCATGGATCTTAATGAAAAAAATCGGTCATGTTTAGAGGACAGCTATTCATAAGTGTGTGAAATTGGGTGCAGATCCAAATAAAAATCTGGATCTACTGAATTTAAATGTGAGGGAACTGCTGGGCCTTGGCGGAGGCATGTGCTCTCTGAGTGACCCTAGCATCAGCTTCTGGTCACACATACGCAAACGTATCCAAGGTGAACCTTCGCCTCCGCTTCACTTCCAATCTGTGCAAGCGAGGAGGCGAACGCAGAGTTCAACTTTGCTGAACTTTGACCAGCGATATTCACTTTGAATGTGATATGTGTGACCAGGCACTTACTCTCACAGTCTGATCAAAGATGTTTCACACACAATGCATGACATGACCAGATAGATGATGGGACACCATCAGATAGATGATGGGACACCATCATCTATCTCTGTCAGAGGTACTGTGCCAACACCGCAAAACAAAGTGGTGAGATGCTTCCCTGCCTTATCATTAAGATATTATCATCATCATCATCATCATCACCTTCATCGGTGCCATTGTGCAGCTCGTAAACAAAAGACGTCGTCAGACTGTAGCGACTGTGAGTATAATTGTTTAGTCTGCATTTGTAATTCTACTGATCAACACAAGCCCACTGCTCTTCCACTCACCTATATCAGCATAAATCACACCCTCCTCGGCTCCGGCCTTAGATATAACTTCTCCCCTGCAATGACAGGTTGAAAAAAAAAAATTATCACAACGCTGCGACATTTCAAAACATCCACAGTCAGGTAGGATGTAGTGGGTTATTATGGGAGAAGGAGAGACAGGACTGTGGAGGTGGAAAGTCATAGTAAAATACATGTACTACTGTGATTAAGTACCATTTGAGGTTCATGAGTATTTACACTTGATGCCAGTTTACTTCAGTGCATTTTAAAAGGGAAATGTTGTAGCTTTTACTCCGCTCTAAGTACTTCACAGGTAGACATTCTCCAGGGGGGCTGTATGTGAGAAAGCAAACGTCAGAGTGAGAGCTTTCTCCTGCCAGCCCCCCCCCCCCCCCCCCAAGTAAAAACTCTGGATAATGTCCAATGAGCCGATGTGAGAACACAGCAGGAGATACAGCAGGAGATCCTCCAGGGGATTCACAGAGTGCATGTTGATGAAGTTTCTGTCACAAACGTAAAAGACACTGACGGAGATGTAAGGAGAGCGTTTAGTGACAAAAGCCGAAACAAAAGCCGAAACATTACATTCAAACATTCAAACATTACAAACATTCCGTAAACGAAACATTACACCCTGCCTCCGCCTGCGGCACCACCCCTCACCTGAATGCTCCTCCAGTGGCTTCTACATGTGTTGCACAACCTTTTCATCCTGATATTTGCATTCCTATTACTTTTTTTTTCAGTTTTGCGTCAGTCGAGTGTGGGTGGACTCATTTGGCTCATTTAGACATTATCCAGAGTTAGACTAGGGGGCAGGCCGGACAAACTCCGGACAAATTCTGGCGCCTCTCACATTTGCAATCTCTCCTGCGGCCCCTCTGGAGAATATCTACAGATTAAGTTCAGTGCATGTCTGAAAGCAGCTTTGGATTTTCACAAACACTGTTAAATTACATCAGTAAAACTGGCTCCAGGTCAGGCAGATATAAAATTTAAATGTTACTGACAAATTCATACATTCTCAGAAATAATGGAGTAATATTTTACGTTTTAAATTACAGTTTTTCTGAATGATGAATACTGATACTCTCACAGTCACTCCCTCTCTCTCACACACACACACACACACACACACACACACACACACACACCATGTCTCACCATGGGTTTACAACAGTGCTGTGACCCCAGGCCACGTACGAAGCGGTCTCATCTCTGGCAGGTGACGCAGTGGCCACGTACACTTGGTTATCAACGGCCCTGCATGGAAGACAACAAGGTTACAGCAGTGCCAGTCGTGGTATCATCGACAGATTAGCACACGAGTAAAGGGATATTGACAGCTCATATGATACACAGGTGCAATGCAGGACATTTTTATATTGTGGTAAAGTTCTTTGTTTTTGTAATTCAATTTAAAAAGTGAAAGTTTCATATATTTGAGACATTACACGTAAAGTCAAAATATTCTAGGCCTTTTTAGTTTCTATTCCGATGATTATGGCTCACAGCTCAGGAAAACAAAAAATACAGTATCCTAAAATATTAGAATATTAAAGATATGATAAGATAAGATAAGATAAATTAAAAAGGGATTTATACGCGTTCTGTGAACTGCCAGCCCTCTCAGCAATGACCTTCTGTGGCTCCCCCTCCTTGTGGAGCGTGTCGATGATCGTGCACTGAACTACACTGAGAGAAACACTGTATATATACACTGTATGAACAGCAATTTACTCAAACTCAAAATGAATTATTTTGCGATACATTTATTTTTCTGAGCTTTAGACTGTAATTAAAAATTATAAAATGTTTAGGATATATTTAATTTTCCCTTGCCATACAGACGAAAAATATCAAACTTTTTTTTGATATTCAAATTTTCCGAGATGCACCCTTTATTAGAGGATTTTTAAGATTTTGTTGCAGACTTGGATTTTGATTTATTTTGTTGGATTTATTTAACCTCCAGTCATATTTCATGATCGTGGGTGTACTGCCGTTCACATTTTGTTGCCTTAAAATTAAGAGTTAATCTTTTTTTGAAGATACAGGTTTTACAGGAATACATTAGTTTTCAAGAGCAAATATCCAGTGTACTTTCACTGAAAGGGTTTTGGGTGGTGACTGGGAGTGTGAGCCTGACCTCCCCCTCTGCAGGAGCTCCCAGTGCGCTGGACCAGTCGTCATGTTGAAGGCTCCGGGGTAGACCAGCAGCTGACAGCCTGATGACAGCAGGACACACTCACTCAGCTAAATAACACAACACTGAACTCATGACATACGAGCTGCCACTTCAGCCGCTCACCTTTCCTGCTGTAGAGCTGCGCCAGCTCTGCAAACCTGATGTCGTAGCAAATCCCCACGCCAACTTTACAGAACGCTGCAGGGCGTAACACAGAAAAAGCAAACGCATCAAAGTGACGCTCATCCAGCTGCAGGGAACCAAGCCGCAGTCAGCAGACGTCACTCACGCGTTTCAAACATCGACAAACTGTTGCCTGGAGTCAGCGTCTCTGACTCCTGGAAGCGAATCTTTCCCGGAACGTCGATGTCGAAGAGGTGAATCTTGACAGAGAAAAGGTTGAGAGATGAAGATGATATTGTTGATGTCCTGCTATAATCTCACTGAGGTCAAAAAGAAGTTTAACAAATATTTTTAAAATACTGTGTTCAATGCACACACACCTTTCTGTGTTTGAGAATCAGCTCTCCATCAGGCCCGAACACTGTACAGCTGTTATACAACTTCCCTCCATCCTCCTCAGGGATTGAACCTGGTGAACACACACTCACATGGTTCATTCAAGTACATTACGTCACACACTTCCTCCTTCACGATGCCACAATCATGTCACCTGTGTTGATGCTCTGAACTACTTCAGAATTATTCCTTGTCATTAGTGAGTCCTGCTTTAACTTTTCTACTATATACTGTCACTTTTTATTGTTTGTGTGCCGGACGTTGTGTGTAGAGCTTTTTATAAACAGTCCATTGGTGCAGAGTGAAGTTAGAAAACTTTGTGTTCATCCTACCTGGTTAATCAGCAGTGAAGTTATTACTGTTTACTTGTGTGGTTCTTGTATAAGTTTGAATGATTTACTCAACTGGTGTTATCTTTTTCATACATTACATATTTCAGAGGTCTGTTAAACAATCGACGCAAACTTCAGACCCAAGTTGACAACTTTTTAAAATAAAAGCTCTGTAATTCAGCTCAATTTAAAGCACGTGTTTTACTTTGAAGACAAAATCCAACTGTTGGTACCATGAGATCAGTACCTGCGCAGTTCAATATGGTGAAATAAAAAATCGAAATAATCTAGTTTATCCAAGGACGTAGAAGACGACATGTTTAACTTGGTCCCGCCCCCACTGACTGCGACAAAGCGCCGGTTGCCTGTTCCTTCAAATTCAAATTTTTACGGCAATTTACAATACACATGCCAAGTGTGATGTAGATAAATGAAATGGTTTGCGAGATATGCGCTCCACATACAGACTGACAGACATTTGGGGAATTGGTAGATAGATGATTTATTTCTTTTTAATCCCAGAAACAAAGCTAGAACACATGCTCACACTATAATACTGTATAATACTGTAAAATTTATATTATGTACGGGAGAAAGGCTTCTTGTTAGAAGTACAAATTCAAAGGCATATTTACATTGACTCCTTAATGGACTGCATGTTTGTTTGGTCAGTACAGTTACATATGGCTCCTTACCTCCCACCAGATACACCTTGTTCTCCTTGGCTGCCTCTGACAGCACCTGGGTGGACTCTCCTGGGATCCTCTCAGCGTACGAAGAGAAGAAGCTGGTTCCATACGGAGAATTGAAGCATTCCTGGTTGAAGACCAATGAGAGAGAGCATCGGTTTTAAAGCAAGAAGTAAGATGTGACTTGAATCCAGGACGCAGACTGTCATGTGGAGTTTGATATTTGATACCACTTGTCTGAAAAGGGGATCAGGGACAAAGAGGGCGTCCTCCAGTGACCAGGAGTGTTCAGTTGGTGCAAGCCACAGACTGAGACATGCTGGTGGATGTCGGCCAGCAGCTTATAGTCCCATCACACAAATTGTTACCACAACCCTAAGACCAGATCTGATACTCTGGTTCAACACCCTGGGGTATGCTGGCTTCTGAGGAAGAACAACAAGGCTGGGAAGCAATAGTCCGCCCAGAGAAAGTTGGCTGCAGGGTTTTTGTTGCAACATCCGCCATCATGTTGCTCTGAGATCTGGGAATCCATGGACCAGTCCTGTGCCAGACCATAAAGGAAACATCACAGAGCGCTGCAGCCAATGGCTCTGGATCAGGAGGAAAGATCCCAACTGGGCTCCAAGATGTTAGGGACACACACCCAGGTCTGATCAGGCTGTGGTGGGCCTGACTTAGAAGAGGGTGTCTTGTGATTAAAAAGCTGAAACACCCAATGACGCCAAGGTAAACATCTGAAGATGTGAACCAAACATCTGCTGGTGGTTGGCAGGCTATCATCACCCTGGTGTGGAAGACCTTCAATTAAACAAGGGATATTCACCATCTTGTCCAATGCTCTAAAATAAGATTATATCAAAAACTCGAGAAGTTTGATCTTTGTTTTTTTGGTTGTTGCTAAGATACCATGAGTTATTTGATTTCTTACAGTGAATGGTGCTCTTAAATAAATGCATGTGTGGAATAATCATTATATACATGTTTATTATTATTGCACAACTACCCTCACATTACTGTTTGAATGTTGCATGGACCGGATGAACACTTTAACTCTACAGTCAGCTGTGAAGCAGCCTCCTCCTCCTCCTCCTCCTGCTCCTGCTCACCGGCAGCAGCACCACCTGACTGCCCCGACCCGCCGCCTCCTTCACCAGCCTCCGGGCTCTGCTCAGGTTGTCCGCCTTCACACCGCTCACCTGCAGCTGCACCACCGCCAGACGGAACTCTGACAAACACAGAACAACCGGGAGAGAGAGTCACAGCTACAACACATCAGTCCACCAGCTTTACTCTAGGTTAGTATATAACTCTTAGCTTCAGATAAAGTAGAAGACACATCACAGCTCGCAGTAGAGAACTTACTGGACATTGCTCTGGTTAAACCTGACATGTGAGCACAGTAGATCTACTTGACTCCACAGTTCACTCCTGGAAAACATTCATGAGCAGGAATGACATGTGCTTCCGGGTGGCTCTTTGCTTTTCAAAATAAGATTCTGTAGTAAGTCTACGCCTTCAGGGAGGTGTTGTAAATCAAAAAACAACAGAACAAGGCGGTGAAAATAAACACGTGTAGGTTTTATTTGATTATTTTTCCTATTTCAACTAATTCTGTCACAAACAAGTGAACTAATAGAATGTTCAGACGTTTTAATTTGAAGTGTAAAGACGCAAGTAGGTCAGCAGGGGGTGTGTGTTCTGCTGCCAATCCAGTATCAGCAAATAAAACTAAACATACCAGTAACACAACAACGTATGAATGAGTGGCTCCACTGGTGCAGTCGAATAATCTCCATTTATTAAAAACAGCAACGCTTAGAAAAGGATAGCAGTACAGTAAGGTGCCAGTTACATCTGAGACATGTTGCATTTCAGCTAGTGTTTGACATCCTTTGCCAGTGATGTCAAGAGTGAAGACTCTCTGTGAAGGATGTTCCAGTTAACAGAAAACCGAAAAGTATCACAAAATTACAAAGTACAACACAATGCATGGGTTACACAGGAATGCTCTGAAGGACCGCAGTGAAGAAAGACCAGATTTAGGAGTTTTTAATTCAAGTATTTGCATCTTGTTGCCCATTTTTAGATGTGCCACATGTTTTAGCCCAGGATGATTTCTCCTCTCCTGACTGAAATTTTAACTGGAGCTTGTCAGGAAGGTCCTGCATCACTTTAGAGGCTTTGACACCTGAAACGCAGGATGCCCACACAACTAGACAAATGAACTGGTGAGCAAGAACGAAGCGAGGGAAAGTCTGAGGGGGAGTTTAAGATTAGAGGGGACGCAGCGATACACTGATATGCTGCCACTGCTGGTACCAATATCACACATCACAGGCATGAGGCCGAAGGCAACAGTGGCGAGCAAACTGCAGCTGCTGAGTTTCGACTAATACAGTGGACGAGACGGGCTGATCTTAATTAGCGTCAAAGCACAGTCCTTGTTGTAGTGACGTTTTCTCTCTGAACAGGTTGGTGCTGCTTCTGTTACAGTGTCATTATCAAAAAACAATTCCACCTAAGCATATTTAGTGGGAAAATCCTTCAGTCTGAATGGGATGGAAAAATACTGAGGTGCTCGGTCTTTAAAACAATCACAGAACCTCCTGTTGATGCAGTCCAGAGGAATGTGAGCAATACTTTAGGAGAGCTACATCAGACTGCTGTGAGATGAGGTTAATTCATTACTGTGTGTAAAAGCAGAGATTAAATGATCTGCCAGAAACTCAGTGAAAGGCTCACGTGTCACTCTAGAGAGAAGGGGAACTTCAAACTCTGAGCTGGTTTAGAAGTTTCCCTACATATTCTAACTATCAGGAAATGCTTTCAGGGCAACATTGAAAATGTCTGTGCTGATATAGAGCAGTTTACATAATATATATATATATATACACACATCACATTTTCAAACAGCCTCAAATATTATAAATTTAAGGAGCCTGTTGGAAAAGAAAAGTTAACAAAAACAGTTATGGTGAGAAAACCTGACTCATGTGCCTGCAATGCCTTTTTTTGGGGGATGTGGATCTTTAGGTTTGCCGACCCATGCTCACTTCTTGAACACAACCAGGATCCTTAAATCTACTCGACACATCCGAAAAGTTAGTTAAGAGACATGAGTGACCTGCGATACCGTTCACTACAAAAAGAAGGAGTTAGACTCGAGATGCTCAAGTCCAAAGAAAAAGTCAGTCGTGTAAGGATTGATCAGGTTTGCCGCCAGTCAGTCGCTCAGTACGCTACGTTAAGGCCAGAGGGAAATTGCCAGGGTGGAATTGCACTGTAATCCCATGTTTTGTCAAGAGTAAAGTAAAACATACACTTGAACCAATAGATTTTTTAAATTAGTGTGAGATAATGGTTTGATGACTGCAGAGCACCTAAGTATTTGCACACACATTCTGTCCCACAGGTCTGCAGTCAGTGGTGAGCTCCCCCGTCCCAAACACAGACACACAGGGCTGTTCAGTCATCACTGCACTGCATCTGTCCAGGAGGGAGGACAGCCGAGGGAGAGTGGGACAAGGTTTCACCCTTGGCTGACGGTGACTCTTCTTTACAGTTTGCGTCACGGCTGGCCGTCGAGAACCCCTCCATCGTGACACCATCATCTCTGTTTACGAGCTTTCCAGAGCATCTAGCACTTTCATGATCTGCTGCTTGATGACTTTGGTGGCGTCGCCTGCGTTTGGTATCAAGTATCTAAGAGAAGGACGCGAAAGTAGATCAGTTAAGAGGAAACAACGGTGATAATTACATTAGAGATTCATGCAACAAAAACAATAATAGATAACAATTATTTATATATATTTATATAAAGAGTTTCATAGAGATCAGATGTCAAATCCTACGATAATGAATGTAGGTCTAACTCAGCCTGTGGCTCTTTTGATCAGGGCAATCTGCAAATGTTTATAAATGCCTTTAATAAAGTTGTTAATTGAAGAAAATTTTAATTTGTTAACACATTTAGAAAAAAGTGCTCAACCTCCTGTCATGCTGATGTTAGATGAGAGGATTGATAACACTCACTTCTGTACACTTATTAAGACTGGAACAAACCTGTTGCTTAGCTAAGATGTCGCTACAGTAACTAGCTCCCCATTAACCAAACAAGTTGTGATTTTTACACCTGTGTTTACGTACACATGGAAACCTTGAAACGACACAGGCTTGTTGTCTCCTTAGGTTTCCAGTCTTTATGCTAAGCTAAGGTGCTGCGGGCCCCAGGTCCATATTTAGGGCACGGACAAAAAAGTGGTGTCTGTGTTCTTATCAATGTATCAAATGTCTGAATAGGCTCATTTGATTTGACGTCCCCCTCCCACTTATCATGTTGTTGTTATGTGTGTTTTCACAGAAAACAGAACATATCAAGTGTAACTTTTAAATAACATTGAATTATTTGACAGACAAGAGAACTCAGTAAGATTACCAAATAAAATCAGGTGATAAGTGTCCTGTATAAGTAATACAGACTAAGAAGTTCATCACTGCTTTAAAGTCACACCCAATTACACTTGTTTCTCATCAACTGGGCATCAAATGTGAAATCTGCTTCTGTGAACAAGCACCTCTCAACTGCTGATATCTCCACTCCAGCTGAGTTGTTGCTGCCAAACTTGAACGTGATCAGTTCGGGGTGCTTCTTTTTGGATGTGATCTTCACCACAGAGTTCAGTGCTTGTCTGGATTGGATGTAGGAGAAGCCTTTCCTTGAGGCGATCTCCCTCAGGCAGTACATGTGAGTTGCTGTGATCAACAAGTGGCTGGAAACACAAAAGAACAGTGTGAGGGTTAAGATTCATGGATTCCTGAATTACTATGCATCTTGTAAATCTATTTTGAATGAAGTGTGCAATAGTCATGTTTTAATTTGCTAAGGCTTCTGGACCCATCATCAGTGATGTTCCTGGAAACGTCAGGTGTTTCAGGTCTTTAAGGTCTTTCAGCATCAAACACCCTCCTCCAGGCGACCCAGCTAAACCTGATCAGACCCCAGCTTGTGTCCAGATGGCTAGCTAGCTTGCAACCCATGTTTCTTCTCTTTTGAGCCACAGCCATCTTGAGGCTTTCTCCGGCACTTGTCCAGCGAACTGAAGGCTTTGGACAAGGATCGAGCGGCAAAACCCTGCATGACACTTTTACTGACTGACACCTTGCCCTCCATCCAGTTTGTTGACATCCGCTGACCAGTCCCCCGCTTCCCCTAAAGGCCTCTTCCAAGTGCTCTTCCCAAGGTACTGTTGGCTGTAACTATTACACAAGGATGATGTCTGGTCTCATAGTGGAGGTTACAATGTGATGGGGGAACTTCAGTTGCCTCTCAATGTCCACCACTAGCTGCCAATCAGCCAGGATGCCTGCAGATGGTCTTGCAGTGGGTCTTGGCAGCTCCGCTGCTCTGATAAAGGTGATTGCTTGCTTGGTGGGGTGGGATTGTTGAGCCCATTCAAAGCCTGCCCCGACAGCGATGGCCTTCAGGATTTGGTCATGCCTGCATCGGTACTGTCCCTCGCCTAATGCCTTTAAGCAGCTGCTCAGAATGTGCTCCATGTGCTTCTTCATTTGCTTGCTCAATACAAATCCAGCCGTGGAGGATGGGTGTAGGTGTCACAAGAAGAATATTGTATCTCATTCTATCAGTCATTCATACATTCGACTCACCTCGGGAACATGTGGCCAGTTTCTTTCACCTCATTACATGGAATGTGATGCTTTACATCTGGTTTGTTCATCCAGGTCTGAATGTTGACAATCTCCTTCCTGTCATCGTCTGACATGGACGAGCTGTCAATCTCATCTGCACAGACAAAAGACGGAGGTTATTCATTTTTTCAAAAATAAAAACTCCCACATTATTTGAATATTATTAGTCTCGAGGGTTCAGCTCCTTTTAATTTTCATTGAGAGTTTACCTGTGTCATACTCCTCTTCATCACCAATACTGAACACAGGTTTAACACCTCGGTAAGGTTTGCCGACACGGTCGCTGCTGCTCACGTGCCTGGGACATAAAGACACATCAATGCCTGGGATGGAAAGTGACATAAAGTACACATAACAGCAGGGTTGAACACAAATAGCAATGGCATGAAGATCTCCAGGCTGCAGTTAACACTCTTAGCCCTCTACTGCCTTGTGTTATGCTGCTGAAAACAAAGAAAGAGGTTAAGAGATGTTTCTACTGGACACCAGGAGTTAGAGATTAGTTCCTGAATGATATTCAGGGCTATTTAAAATCAATAAAACATAGTAATTATTTCTGTGGTGCATTTTAATTTTTCTTTAATAGCCCCGGCTATCATCTAAAAGAACAATGAGATGGAAAGACAGACTGTTAAGTGCATCTCCAAGCAAACAGCAGTGAGGCTGGGGTTCTCCCTAAACACCTCAGTTATTCGCACTAGAAAGAGACAGTGAGTTGTGGGTGTAAAGATGAGTCAATGCATCCTGAAAGGGCACAGCAGCTTCAACAGTGCCACCTTGAGAGCAGTGCTACATGTTAGTGAAAGCATGAGGACAGATCTGTAGAAACATCTTGTGCGCAGCTTGCCCACGCTGTATGGGAATGGGTCATTGGCAGAGATGCTGGTGCTAGGCATGCGTTATTGTGAAACAAGGTAAGTGTCCTACAGCCCCTCGCGGACCGGTGCGGGCCTACAGCTGGTGGGCATGCTGGTGACAAACGACTCAATGTCAGGGAGCTCTTACCGATCTGGAATCACCTTCTCTGGCCAAGGCAGATTGAAAGACATTCTAGCATGGAATAAGGCACAAGGTTTGGTAAACTTAAGTTAAAACAAAACCAAACAGCAAAACTTGATGTGAGTTACAGTCGTAACGATGACCTCATTTAAAGTAGTCTGCCCACTGTCAGTCCAGTGTGCAGACTGTGAAAGGCAGCAATGGTTTGTGAGGAAAAAACATGTGATATTCATCATCTGAATATATTGATTACTAATTTGAAGTCGTTGCTCTTACAAATCTAAATCATGGCAAAGCTCAATGTTAATGCCAAAACTAAACAAGTAGTAAAGGAAATGTCTGTGATGTAGCAGTGGTTTGTGGTATATTACCATGAGGGGGAAGTGGGACCTCACCTGTCTACAGGGGTGGAAGTATTTTCAATGAAGCTGATCATCTTCTCCTTTACGTTTACCGACTTGGACTTGAGAGCAAATGTCATTTTGTTGACCAGGGACTTCACTCCTTTGCCGTCTCCAGGGCTGCTGAGAGACTCTCCCTGTATTCCCAGAAGAAAAAAAGAACACAAATAAAGATATATTTAAAATGTCCATGTTTGCATATCTGTAAGCAACTATAGAAACAAGAGTGGGCAGTCAAATACAACAGAAAAAATATACAACACAATCCTGAGAGAAACTAATTAAGCAAAATGCCCTCTTGCAATTCATCAACATACCTCCACCTTATCCTTACACTTGTGTATTTATAAAAGAATTATACCCACTGTCCTGTTTGGCCTATTATTTTATATGATGCAACTTTTGTTAACTCTGACACCACCGTCGTTTCAACATCTCTGGCCACTTACATCAGCAGAGCTGAGGCTGCTGTGAGATCCTGATGTGCTGACAATCCAGTGGACGTATGAAGAGTCCAGGCCTTCCACATTAATGTCAACCAGATGCTGCTGAAGAGCTGAAATCACACAAATCTCTTTGAGTTTAGAATTCTTACCCATATCCCATATATCTATATATATATATCTCCCATACATGTCCTTACCCATAAAACCTCCTTTAGTGATGCTGACATATTCTTTGTTTTTCTGCAAGAGGATACAAAGATGTTAGATCATGCAAAAGTATGACATTTAAGGAAATTGGGCAAAGATGTTTGTTTCCACACAGACAGCAAAACAAAGGTCTATGAAGATTTTCATTCTTTTTCTCTTTTCTGTCCAGTTAATCTTCCTTCCCTGCCTTTCAACATCCCTCACCTGCAGGAAATGGGCCAACACCATGTTCATGTACATGTCCTCCTCCTCCCTCCCACTGCCCATGAAGCACAGGTGCTCTCCGCTAGCGATGGAACCAGACTCTAAAGACTGCTTCTGAGCATCCAGCAGGGATTTCACAGAGAGAGCAAACTCAGACGGATTCTGGAGCATCTGTGGGAGGACAGGAACAAATGTATTACTTCACATACATATTTCATATACATTTTCATACAGAATCAATATTGTAAATCGCTCACCAGGTCAGAGTCCAGGTGGAAGGCCGTGGACAGGTGCCCGGCGTTGTACTGCTCCGCAGGCCGACAGTCCACCACAAAGAACCGCACACCATCCTGAAGGTAAAACCCATTAGTATCACATCACACATCATATTCTCTTTCCAGCTTATCACATGGCAGAACTTCAAGTGTTAATAACGTCCTTGTTAGTTTAAAGGAGTGAAAAGTAACCTGGGAGTGTTACTGACCTGCTGAAGCTGGTTGGCCTGCAGGATTTCAGGGACAGACACAGGGAGACACAGGGCCTGACTCAGGTCTGTGTCTTCCTCTTTCAGAGCCACCAGGCTGCTACCAAACAGATTCTGATTCATCTGCCAGGGTACAAACAGAAAAGATAGCAAACAATGAATTCTCTTGTGCAGCCTCAGTCACCTCTTTGTTAACTTTGTCATTACAACCCTGGCTCTTATGAACACTAATCTGTGTGTATCCAAACCAAGATTCTCTATTTGCACATAGCACCTTACCTTTCTGAGCGACAATGGAGTCTTGCTCTGATAATACTGAGCCAGAGCAAACAAATCTTCAACGTCTTCAGATTCCAGGAGCGAAGGAAACGCTTCCAGCATTTCTGTGACAGAAAAGGCCTCGTTCATTCTAACTGTTTTAACAAGACACAGAGCAAATCCAGAAATAATAAAACAGGAAGCCAAACTTACTGATGATTTCCTCTTTGCCGTCTCCTTCTTGTGTAAGGATGCTCTCTCTGAAGGTTAATCAAACAAAGACAAATCAAGTATAAATCTTAAGTTCCTCAGTATGATCGTGTTTCTGTGGTTTTTAACAGAAGTTGCCTACTTGGCATTGACGAGCATAACTAGCATGATGAAGAAGATGAGGAAGGGGTCAGCCTGCTGGAGGTAGATGTCCCACAATGCCTGGGTAACATCAGGAAGGCAGTGACTGGAAAATATACTACCCAGCTACAGAGAAAAGACAAACACACACGTTTCAGACATGACTACATTTATATAATCTGTCTTAATCACAGGAAATGCCATGTGACATGAATTGTGAAGAAAAACTCACTAACCCAGTTGATGGCGTAGGAGTCAGGTGTGATCTTTTTGGTGTCCAAGAAAGAGCAGAGCTCAGGCTCGTGGTACTGCAGCAGTAGTCTGAACAGGTGGAAGGGTCGACCGTTTGGCACACAGTCCCTGAAACAAACACATTTTCCAGATATTAGAGTTAAAGTTTATAGGGCTATGTGAGTGGGACGAAAAGTGGGGACAACAATGTCCAGATGATTCACCTGGGGATGTATTTGTTCATAACAGCATAGAAGCAGTTGTAGAGGTCACTGCGGGGAAGCATAAGCCCCAGTAGGGGTTTGAGCAGGTGTGGCCAGCTCAGCTCTGGAGTGAAGGTGATGTTGCGGGACTTGCAGTAGAAAGTGATGACTGACTCAACATCAGACACCATGTCACTGCTCTCCTCCTCCGATAATCCCAGCTGATCTACACATGGAGACAGAGGGAGGTATTAGTTTTTTTTTTGTTATTTTATTAACATCTTGTACATATGCATGTGTCACATTGTACAGTGAAAAACCAAAAACAAGATTTTACATTATTATTAAAATACACTTGAAAAGAGTACTTCTTTCTGTAAACCTAGTTTTTTCTGAGACTCTTTCTAATAAGAGGTTTTCTATTTTAAGCTATATTAGATCCTGTTGTCAACTTGTCAAGGGCAGACTAAAAAGAAGTCATTTGATCTTCTTTAGATACCAACAGACTGCATGAATGAGGAAATGTTTGGATCTGTGTCCTATCTAATGACTCGACTTGAGATACATACTTATCAGAAGGAGCTGTAAACTTTATCATGTGGGTATTTTGTTGTCTAGGTTACATGCAACAATGAAAAGCCTCCTGGAAGAATTATCTTTATTGCTGTAAATAAATATTCCTTTTACAAGTTCTGCTTAGATAGCTGACCAGTTTTAAACGATGAGATCATCATTATTAAGTTACTGTTCACCACCTATCTTGGTTCACTGTATTTTTTTTCAAGCATTTCTATAAGTAAAATACCCATCTACAAACAGACTAATGATGTAGGAGCAGAATATTGTAATTACTGTGCATGTAGATCAGAAACTGCAAAAGCTCTTTTCGCAGTTTTTTAATCTACTCGTCCCTCTCCTACACACAGGTTCCACCAAATAGAGGTGCGAAGCATTCTTTAGTTTCTGTATGTAACATTTAAGGTAAAACCATCATTAAAGCAATACAGACAATACTCATTGTATTATCAATACTATTTTGCACTTTGTCATTGTCAAACCTTATAGTTTTCCTACATGATGACTGATACTTTGTATTTTGAAGGGGATTCACATCCCCATCACGTGCACTAACTACAAACAACTAACTACATTCGGTTCACGTTTGGGCACTGATTAACTACTTTCACTATCGCAGTTGCATCATTGTTTCAAAGAATTAGAGACACATGCATTTACTCACCAATCAGCTGTTGACTTCGATTATGAATGGGTGTCTGTTCTGGTAAATCCAAGACCCCGTCCCAGGGAGACAGACTGTCTCCTTTTCCAGAGACATTGAGAGCGATCTGATCAACACAAAACAAAGAAGTCACAGCTGAACATGCAGACAATGAGTGAGAAAGAGACAACTGATAATTAAATCTTCAAACAGTGTCTCAACTGCTTCTGCACTAATGAAAACCACATCTTCTAAGATGTAACTGTAGAGTTTGATAATAAATGCTGATTAAAATCCAACATCTGCAATCCAAGCAATGAACTAGTTTTTAACCAGATGATCATGATTGTAATCTGCTAAACAATCCAAGAGTTAGTCCGGTGTAATACTTTACATGTTCAAGTAAAATGAAAATGTTGCAGATTCAACAGGTTCACAAAGTTAGAAATGTTTGATGATATTCTTGGCAACTGAGTTTATACTGACTCAACATAAATCAGGATTACTTTTTGTCCACAACAAAATAACTAACAACATAGAATCTTCTTAAATTGGATAGTTCAAATTATGTTGATTAATTGTATCCACACAATATGGCCATAACTTGTGTCAACCAGCAAGTAAAAAGATGATTGTGTAATGAAAATCATTGTTTTTATTATATCCGAGCAAATACAAGTAACTCTTAAATTAACAGTAAAAAAAAGCTGCATGGTATTTTAAATTATTGAGAAATATATTAAACACTATATACAACAGATTATTTAATTACATAAAAAGATGGAATAGTGTTAATGAACCGATAAAATTGTCACCAGTTGAAATAAAGCAGTATTATCTGCTCTAAGAACCTTTCAGCATTTGTGCACATGCTTCATTGATAAAATATGTTGTAGGTATGTGGTTTCAGACAGAGCCTGACATGTGGGTGTGTCATCTGAGCAGAAAATGCTGGTCTTTCCAGTCTGTTGACATCTGCCTCACATGAGGTACTGTCACCGTCACAGCATGTAGACTATTAATAGAAGCATGACTGATTCCTAGTCATACAGACAAACATACCATCTCTAGCTTTATAAGTTGTAAACTACAGTAATGGTCACATTGTAAGTGTTCCTCACCTTCCACATCTTGGCTCTGTGTTGGGCTGAATGTTCCTGCACCTGGGTGATGCCTCTCTCCATCTCCATGTCAGAACCACCAGAATCCAGAGCATCGGCTAGATCCTGGTCCCTGAGGCAGCAAAGACAGCAGAGTCACAATATTTAAACCTTTTCCACAAAGTATCCATTTAACAAAGTTGACTTTTACCAGGTAAAAAAATATTAGATTTTCCTTTTCTGGTCATCTCAGAAAATAATGGGTAATGTATAAATGTTTTCTCTCTATTTTAATAACCTAAATAATCAACTCAAAATGAGAAAATAAAAACCTCAGAGTAGACAGTTCTTTTAATGAGGAGGTTTGCTGTTTTTCTCTATGTAGTATTACTGTTAATGAAATATATGGAGTTTTCAGTCACATGGTAGACACAACAAACCATTTAAACCGTGTCAGTGCACTCTTATAACTTCTGATCTGTACTTGGAATTACAATTACACTTTATGCAAACAAAATGTGATGAATACATAAATAATAGGTTATAGTTATGATAATTCCCCCAAACAGTAATACCTTGGGCCTGTCATTACATTACACTGTGGAATGTGCAGGACACTGGACTATTTAACAAGTGGTCTAGTAGAAACATGTTTATTATGATGATACGTCTTATGTCCACACTAATCGCTGACATGTCTTAACAGCTCCTCACATGTTTGACAGGTCTATACCGTAAATTACACTATGTAATATGAAGATATTTGAAAGCGTCGCATGAGTACAGCGCACCGGAGCTAGCTGAGGTGTGGGGCCGTGGTTCGGTTCGTTTAAAGCCGAGCAGAAGTCGACTCACACCGGCTATCAAGCTAGTTAAGGTTAGCTTACAGGTCGACACGCTTCAAATGTGGACTTGTGAAAAGAGAAAGAAGTGATGAAACGATACGTATTTTCACTGATCTGTTCCGAAGCTGCTTATTCATCTTTACCCGTCTTAGAGCCTCGGCTGTTTAACACAACCAACTTAGCTAATTATCATTAGCCGGCTAACTGCCGAACAGTAACGGTACCAAAGCGACGAGCATCCATCGTCAGCGGAACAGACTCACAACACACACACACGTTTAGCTGCTCTACGTGATACAAAGTCAGATAAACACAACCCTGGAGTTTGACAATTAAAATAACGTCTCTGTTCACATCAGTCCGATACGAATGGTCTCACCAGCTGCCGTGAAGCGCTTCCTCCGCGGCGTCCGCCATTGTTGTGTTGACGGAGACACGTCAAGTGCCGTCAACAGGGCCGGAGTGTCGCAAAGCGCTGTCACTGATGAGGTTTTTTTTCTTCTTCTTCTTCTTCTGCCTCTATAGACCGCTGACAAGAGGGCTTGGGATTTCTCCATTCTATAATAAATACATTTAGACTATGCTAATACAAAGGAATATGGGAGATGTTCAAGTTCAGAATGTTGTTTTCTTACAGTGATAACCAATTTCTAATATCTCAAGTGTCTCGTTTAAATTTTTTTTTAAAATTTTGAGTAAACCTTGTGAATTAATTTATATTAATATATATATTAATTTGATTATCCTTGACCTTTGGGGAAGATTTAGAAAATGCTTGATCCATACTTGACAGGAACTGTTGTTGCGTTGTCTTTGATGAATGAGCCCGTGAGGTTGTTTATTGAAGGCGGTGAATTGTCTTTGTTGCCAGATATAACAAAGATGTCAACACTGACAGATGTGAGAATGTCCTGGTTTAGTTTATTTCAGTGTGTTGCTTCATCTTCAGATTTTTAACAATGAAATATATGAAACAAACTTATTTTCTGACATGTCGCAGCATGCACAACACCAGGACCTGAAACCGAAGCAGCTGCATGAATCTCAAACATCACTGATTCTTCTACAACCTTTTAAAATAAAGTCATTCTTATTTCTGAAGAAAAGTTTCATTACAGATGGGCTTACCTGTAAAAGCCATCTTCTTGGATACACTTAACATTAAACCAAATTGAATTTATTCTAATGTTTAATATCCACTGAGGATTTGTATGACTATTACATTAGATTAAACAGAGAAGTTAAACGTGTCTATCACAAAACAGCTGTTATCTTCTTAGCCTGTAGGTGGCAGCATCTCATTTGTACTCTTGGTTTCACCATCCATTCATAAAGGTGGCACCAGGTTGGCACTGGTTATGACAAGTCAAACAATGACTGAGAGCCTCTGTTCATGGACAATCTCCAGCCCGTTTAACAGTTGAATCAGTTTGAGTTAAAAGCCAGCTCCATGAGGGGCTTCATATTTCATATAAATAAGCATAATATTAAAGATATCAATCTGCCTACAATTCAGTAGCAGGACTGTCAAAGATCACGGGCAACAAAACCCACACAAGCAAGAATATTGAGAACAAAAACACTAAGATTCAAAATACAAAGAGTTTCCTCACTGACTCACAGAGGACAAGAGTTCTCAGAGTGTTGAAATCGAGTAGTAATTACAACACTAAACAGTAAAGCAGAAGAAACAGAGGTGAAATTCATTCCAGGAATTATAACTTTATTAGGATTCATATTGTCTTTCACTTTGGTCACCATATATATATCACTGATTCTCTATCAAACAGACAGAATTTACTGGATACCTGCAGATTAACTACTTCAGGTTACAACCATTTCTCCCTCCAATTTTGAGAAAGATGACTGAAGTTGAGAATTCCTCGCCAGCTGCACCTGGGATGCATGATTTGGTTCTTTGGCATTACCACACATTCAATGAAATGTAGCCATTACTGCTGCTTGATGAATGAATGTCACAAACAGGAGTGATTCAATTTTCTAGAAATTGAAAATGCTCCTCACATAAAGACAGTCAGCTCTTGTGTCTAATTTTGCTTTTCGCAGTGCACAGATGCGACTTGAGAACCAAATCATACACTGAAACAGCTCCTCAGGGCTGCATGCAGGCTGGAAAAACAACACATGGGCTGTGAAAAGATCATTTGAAAAGGAGAGAAAAATAAATCAAATCACCACGTAGGTTTTATCCTGTCAAAAGATGAAACTAAATGTATCATGAAAATAAACCTTTTACAATAAAATAGAAAAAAAAAAAATGAAGGTGAGCTAGGAAAAACAACATTGACTCACCAATCCCTTTTGAAATCTGACACTAGAGGAAGTCAAAAAATAACTTCCCCAAAAAACTAGTTCGTTAGGGTTTTTCTAATCCAAAGTGTTTTGCCCAAAGTATCTTATAGACGGGGTTTTCATAGTGTTCAAGACAGCACGAGCATTGCATTTACATTTATTAATAAAGTGAACATGCTGCACAAAGTATATAAAAATGAAAACAGGCAATCCCATCATTAAAAAAAATAAAACAAACAAAAAAAGACACTTGCTAAACTAAGCTCTCTGTTGCCCCACATCTATGGGATCAATTCCAAACACAGACATTACACGTTTGACTATAATTTTAATCTTGCATTCAGAACTGATGATGTAAGTTACAATATGGAAGTAGCTGGACAAAAACACTTCAGCATAAATTAATAAGTGAACAGTCCATTAGAACTATATAAAGCTCTCACAGTATTTTCTGTAGATTTGTGTCACAGAAGCCTCGACGTCATTAATCGGTTCAACAGACTGCACACATTTCAATTCTCCTACATTTTACACAGTTACTACTAATTTAGACAGGCATACATGGCCAATCATGTATGTTTTTCTCTCTAGAGGACACAGATATTCTCTCCTATTATTTATCTGAGCAATAAAAAGGTTTTCTGTTGGTGTTCTGGTTGAATTAAGTGCCAGCAAAGGACTGTGCTAGTTTAGACCAGCCACCCCAACCCACCGAGTATACCAGAGGCCTGCGTCACAGCCTTGCCGTGATAGTGAATAGAAATCCTTATTTTCCATCATAACAAACCCTTTTGATGTGATGTAAACACTGTTTATATGCAGGGCTCTTCCTTGCTTCTCATATACTAGTACCCTTTTTTTTGTTTTGTTTTTACAGATCAAAGTTACTCAGAACGTTGCATTTTAACACAGTTAGGGTTAAGCAATGAAGACTGAGATTGGCGATCAATTGGAAGAGAAGTTACAGTGTTGGAGGTTTCAGCCCATACTTCTTGGCCACTTCTGTCTGGGCGTACGCTGCATCACATAATGAGTACAAATGAGCCATCTCCATCTCGGACTTGGCTAGATTAATGGCCTTGTTGAACATTTCTATCGCCTTGTCCAGATTCCCCCTGAAAAGAAAATCCTCTGGTTACTTCAAGCAATTCAAGACGACGTGTAATAATGACTGGTTTGAATTAAATGGTTACATCTCACCTTTGCACTTCAATGGTTCCCATAGTTTCATAGGCAAAGTCACACTTGTTGTCAATTTCAATGGCCTTACTGATAAGCTCCAGACCCAAGTCAAGGTCTTGTTTCCACTGAAGCTGTAACAACCTGGAAAAATACATTTAACTATTACCAACATGTCCCATCGACACAAGTCAGTTGAATTATGAATGAACTGTGACATAAAAAAGGGAAAATAAATGCCTACCCCTTGTGGACATATGTGGTAGCGTTGTCCGGCTCCAGTTCGATACACTTGTCATACATCTCGTCTGCTTTTCCAAACTGCTGCTGATCAGTCAATGCCTGAAAAGAACACAATGCAACATTTAGAGTTGTATGGTCACACGGACAACATCAACAAGGTATAAAAGCTATTTCTACCTGGATTTTCCTTCAAAAATTCAGGTCGACTTCATACCTGAGCATAGAGAGCGTAGCCTTCTGCACACTTAGGGAACCTCCTGATAACATCCTCAAAGCCGTCCATGGCTGTCTGTACTTGTGAGGGGTTGCTTCCAGTATAAGCTTGTCTGTACTGGGAAACACCAGACCAAAAGAAACTCATCAGCTAAAATGAAATTTTGAATGCTTGTGATATTGGGACAAAATTAGGATAAAGGGTAAAACTATTTATATTATGTCAGACAAGTTAGATTTTAGGAACTTACAAGAGCAAAGCATTTCTGTGCCTGGGCCAGAGCAGAGTCAGGTCTGAGCAGGATGCACTCGTCAAAGTCTCCCACTGCCTCGTCCACCTGGTCCAACAGGATCTTCAGCTGAGAGGAAATACATGGCATACTTATGAAGTATGAAGTATAACATGTCCACCATATTCATGACCACTGTTATTTTTGCTCTATAGCAGAGGCAGTGCAAACATTAGGGTAATAGTAACAGATGTTCAAGAAACCAATTCGACCTCCTACCTGACCCCTGTGGTGATACACATCAGGGTTGCGTGTATCAATCTCAGCTGCCATGTTAAAGTCCTGTGTAGAGAGCATAGGCTGCTGCTGCTGCATGTACATGCTTCCACGCTTAATCAGCGCGTTGGCTCGTAGCTGTGAAGATCAAAGAACAGAGAGAAAACCAGTCAAGTTGGAAATCTCCAAGTCCTCAGTAAACGATCTCTGTTTATGTAAATAAATTATTAGATCAACCGTGAGGACGTAGTAATAACTTGCTTACATAAAAACAGTTAGCAGTAAGAGGGTATGTTTTTCACAGTGTATTCTGTCTTTAGTTTCAGAGGCAGTTTGTTTCGCAAACGAAATCTCCAGGAACTTAATGTGATATTCAATGAATAGTATTTATCAAACCATGAGACTTTGTGTCTTACACGGTGCAAATGTCCAAATCCCAAGAATTATCTGCACATTCAAAAGAACCTTTTGGGTTAGCAGGCTATAAATTAGAATTTTGTTGTGCCTTTTAAGGGTACTAAACAACTCTCGTAGTAGCTGAATGGCTTTGATGTCTCATCTAAGAGCAGGTTTATTAAATCAGCAGTCCTCACCTTCACATTGGCGTCCTGCATGTTGATTACCCAATCCAAATCAGGTTGAGCAGCAGTAGCATTACCAATGAGCAGAAAGAAAGTGGCACGCAGCAGCAGGGCCTCGGCAGTGTATCGACCACCTGACTCAATCTCCTTGGTGCATTCGCTGATGATTTTGTCATAGTTCTCCTCTTCCATGTACTGCTTCGCCTTCAGATATCCAGAGCTAAAGAGGTGGAGGGGAAAACAGATAAGGAACTGTTACATCTAAAACTACACCTAATCTAAAAAAATTAAGATGATTTTGGTCATCCCTGACCTTTACTTTAACACCTACTGCTTATCATAGAACCTTCTATGTTTAGAGTCAGACATTTAAATGATCAGTTAGTCATCTGTCAAATCATGTCAAAAATTAAACTCTTTCCCCCTGGATATAAAAATGAACACGTTCAGAACTTTCAAAACCTTCAACTTGAGTTTCAATATTTGTGTTCAAGTAAGTTGTGATAGTATCAATTTAACATAGGGACAGTATCCTATGGAACTTTAGCGCCATCTTGTTCTATACTATCAGCTCATCTGTAAAATATATATTTACCTCAGGACTGCAAAAACATTTATTGAACCAATTTCAATTAAATGTTGTGGAGGGCTGGGGCATGACCAAAGGAAGAACCCCTTACATTATACTACATCCGGGTAAGTGGAAGGATGGACACAGTTATTTTTTTATTATTGGTGGAGGTATGCATTCTCCAAACACCATTCTAGTTACCAATAAAGTAAATGTCCCCTGACCTCTCAGTGACCTCAGCTGCCTCGCCCTCTTTGTCCTTGTCTTCATCTTTCTTCTCTCCCTTCTGCAGGGGCTGCGAGATGATGTCATCAGTGAACGAACTAAAGTAGGACTTGATGAACTGAGGAGAAGGCATCATCGGCTCACGGTTCTACAGAAGAGAGATTTTAAAACCATAAACTTATTGTGTCAAATCAGGGGAATAAAATAAAGAGAAATGTTTCTGAAAGTGGATAAATACCTTGTACTTATCCTTTGCCTTCTCTTTCCCCAGCTGCTTCAGCACTTTGTCTGCTAGCAGCATGCTCTGTTGGTTCTGGAAGGCCTCAAGAATACACACGGCTGTGACATCTGGGGGGGGGGGGGGGGGGCAAAACCAACTGGCATAAGCATCACACATTTTTTTTGGGGTGAAATTTGAACATACACATTTTTAGAAGAAAGATAAGTGTCTCACCCTCTAAGCACTCCTTCTTGTTCTCTAGTTTTTCCAGAGCCTTGGCCCTCCTGAACAGAGCCTTGATGTAGCGTGGATTTCGCCCCACAGCCTGAGAGCAGTCCTCTACTACTTCTGCCCACTTAAACTGAAACAACAGTTATACACTAATTATCTTCTACAAAATATCTGTATCTGATTCTGCAGTGGTCCTGAGCTCTGTCCAATAGCCAGAGAAGGTGTATGGGTGCAGTGGAAACACATATGTAATTTCTTAATTTTAATACATTCATATGCAAATGAAATTGCTTGAAAATGAACAGCTCTGTTCCTCACTGTGACTAAAGCTTGTGCTTTGCAGAACTTAAGGGCAGACTGTTCTCTCTTTCACTCTCTGTAGCTGTCACTCAGGTTAGGTTACACATTAAACTGAGTGCACTCATATCGTAAACCTTTACAAAAAAGGGAAGTTCAAGGCTTGCCAGAAACATTTTCACACACTGATTTTAATCCAAAGCAGGTGCAAAGAAATATACTGTGATACTTGTATCTGAAAACCAATATATAAAACTTTTTTGTAAACTAGAACAGTTTCCAGAACCACAATACAATAGTTATTAAGTACACACATTCATCGATGTTTTGATATACATTTTGACCTTCAGTCAAACATCAAGGTGGAAAGATTTGAAAATGTCGGTGATTTGCAACACTTTAACCAAACACATGAAAGTAACAGCTGTTTTCTGCAGAGGAATGTCCTCCCTTCAAGGTTTAAGTTGTGAGAAGAGGATCCTTTATTATTCACTGAATCCATTTCAGGCAGATATTAAATTCAGGGTAGGGAAAAGAACATTGAAAAACATGGTTCTTTCTACAAGAACCTCAACCCAGTGAACAGCTCTTCAGGAAAGGATTAAGTGCGCCATAAATGCAACACACAAGACACTTGCAGGTATACTCTAAAAAACACTTTGCTTACGGAGAAAGGCTATAGCTTCATGCAAAATAACCAACAGACGATCGAAGCCAGGCAGATGACAAACCTCCTCAAAAAGGGAATGACATTCCGAGAAATTTACTTTTTCATCACTCTTGATAAGGATATCTGTAATTGTGTGGGTCTTTCACTTGAACAACAATTTCAGCACAGAATAAAAGAAGGCGGTGCCAACCTGCTGTTCGTAGGCTGCTGCTCTGTTCTGGTAAAATGTTGATAAATCAGTCCTCTGCTCTGTGGGACAGAGGGCAATGGCCTCTGTGTAGCACTGGATGGCGTTCTCGTACTTTGAAGCCTTGAAGTACTTGTTGCCCTTGTTCTTTGCTGCTTGGGCCCGATCCAAAGGGCTCTGAACAAGAGAGAGAGAGAGAGAGAGATCAAGTATTAAAAAGACAGTTTTCTACATAACAAAGTTATCACTCTGCATCTTATACTACAATAGGCTTTTAAGTTAACTGTGCATAGTATTGAATGCCATTAAAGTGACAATCCAAAAGTGTAAACCATATGCAAATGAATAAAGATGTAAATTAACTAAAATGAATCAAACATTCATCGATGTGCATAGATCCAAGTGCAAGTTTCAAAAGTTAGCCTATTGTGTAATAATAAAGGAAATTCCACTGACAATATCAAACACTGAACTGCACACACAACATTATGAACTTGGACCAATTGATAATATGCATGTTTGAGCAGGGAAATAGTTGATAGAAACCACACTGGTAACCTGCTAAGCAACCACCGCTTCCCAGTATGTGCTTTGGGTGTGCCTTAATAAATTCAATGAATTATGTCAGCACAATGCTGGTTTACTAATGGTAACACTTCATATATCACCTCATAGCCATGTAGCTACGTTTCTACTTAATCCACAAATGTCAGTCTGTATGTGGAATGCATATCGCGCAAACCGTTCATCATATCGCCTTCACGCTTGGTATGTTTATTCTTAATGGACCAAGGAAGAGCAGTGTTGAATTTGGTGAGATTTGGAAACATCCAATATAAATAAAATTTGAATTAAGAGGCGACCAGCGCTCTGTAGCAGTCAGTGGCGGCCGGCCTTAACAGGCAGAGTCTGCGGACAGAGGTGAACATGTCTTCTTCAGCAGACGCTGGCAACAGGAAGACCACGGGCCAAAACTGTCCCATCAGCAATGATATCCGTCCCATCAGATCATTTTGAAGATAATTTATATTCCACCATATCAAACTGACACAGATATTTACGGGTGTCATGGGTGCTGATCTCCGTCATGGCAACGATATTCATTCAATTACTCTGAATAAAGAAAGAGCACTGCTTACGTTTTATTGCTGCAATGCTTTATACAGAGCAGGATTACAGAGTTTATATTTGAAAGAGATGTGAACCTGGGTCTGAAGATTGTGTCAGGTGCTTAACAGACCTCTGAAATAGTGGACATGTAATGTTTGAAGAAATAACTGCAGTTAAGTGAACCATTCAAACTTATACATAAACCACCAGTGTAAACAGTAATCCAGCTAATTCTGTTTCAATGTATGAAAAACATTGACAATAAAACCTGTCCAAAAAGAAAGAAAGCTGCAACCAGCATCATCACAAGCCGAGCAAACCAAAGGAACTGTACTACTCAATACAACACAGTTCATCAAATGAATCCTGACTGTTGTCAAATGTCAGTGGGGATTAAATGACCTAATGACTGACAGGACAGTCCTCGTGTTTTCAAGAATGAATCTCATAACAGTAATGTGATCTGACAACTACTAAATCTTGCTCTTTGCCATTTGGAGGCCTCCCAAACCCGAAACACCAGCAGACGTGCACTAAAGACGCGAGCACACAAAATATAACAGAAAACCTTTGGTTGAAAATACACATGTGAGCTCTGCCGCTAAAACTAAGGCTGGGTAAATGTTTCATTATAATTCTGGACTGATGGACTCTGAGCTGTAAATATAATCTTTCAACGGGTAATCTTCTCTGTGCAGATTAAATATTGTTCGTTACTGGCGCATGACAGCGCAAAGCGAAAGTAATGGCAGCCACTCGTAGTAACACAGTGTAGTAAACCTGCCTCTGTTTGAAATGACAGCCTTCCGCCGCATTTGACTTACCGAACAGATAGTTAGCCCGTCCTGACACATGTGCTAACAACAACGCTAGTTTAACACGCGGCATTTTGCTGCCACATGTTAACCGCATGATTAACCGGCTGATGTCAATGTGGTGTTAAATGTTAATACAGTTGTAGACAGTCTAGCAGTTCACCATGCTAACCTAGCTCCCGTGAAAACATTAGCGTAAGAGGCAGCTAGCCAGCGGCTAACAGGCTAATTCAGCACGAACGAGCCGGTAGCCATCAAGGTAGCAGTCGGCCTTGCTGTGGGAGTAGCTGTCAGTGTTGGTGTCGGTAACGTTGGGTGTCCTTGACTGTAGTGTTACGGTGATGACAGGTGTTCACGCTAAACCGTGCGCATTACACAGTCACGCTAATGCGGTGACCGCTATGTTAGCAGCGGAGGCTCGAGCAGTCTCCAGGCAACGGGGACGTTACCATGTTCCCCAGCTCCGGGTTCGCTGGAGCTGCGCCGTCTTGGCCCTGCACGGGACTGGCGCTGCCCTCTGGTGTCTTCCGCTCCCCGGTGCCTTTCGTCTCCTTCGTCCTGCCGCGTTTCCAGAGGTAAAGCGCGCCCGCTCCCAGCACGATGGGAGTCCCGATCAGCAGGGCCAGCTGCCAGCGGGGAAGTCCTGTCCCGGACTGCGGCTCCACCGGCTTAGAAGCAGCCATGATCTACAACCGAGCACTGGTTAGCCACTAGCCCGTCAGTAACAGCAGGAGACAGCGTGAGCTGCGCACACTTCTTCTTCTTGCCCTGCTCCGAGAGGACACAGCGAGGAATCATGGGATATTGGCGGACAAGCCACGGGGCTGTGTGTAGTTGTAGTCCCACCTTGAGGTTTTGTAGTCCAAACATCACCTCAGAGAAACACAGAGGTCAGAGAGATAATGCTCGAGCGACAGCATTTCATTTAGTGCAATGATGCCCTGTAGTTTAACAATATTCACAAACAAATAGGTGTATATTTTTTAATTGTTCTACACAAGAGTGGTTTTAAAGGCATAAATAATAAGATATGTCATGTCTAGAAATAAACCAGTAGAACTTTCTAAGATTTACAATCCTATGTGTAGTCAATTGATTAAGCATCAATTCTATTAGAAATATATTTTTCCTGTTTTACACGTGAGACGACTTCATTGCCACTATAATGATAAAACCTTAATGATACTACACTTTTCAACATAAAGCACAGAGTGCTGCACAGCAGAAAACAAATGCTTGAAATACAGAGAGAAGTACATAAACAATAATGGTAATAATAGAGATAAAAGAACAATAATTGCCTGGCACCCGGAGTGAATTTATTCTTTTGAGTTTTTTGTGATCCCAGTGGTGGAATTAATGTTTTAATTTCCGCAACTCTGTTTAAAATACTTTATTTTGTAACTGTTGAAGAGACTGTGAATGTTAAAAACTGCAGCCACCAGGTGGCATTGCTGCTGATTCTTTGAGTGAACCTGTGCTCTTGCCCACTCTTGTATTGTACATAAATATAGAGTTGATTTAAAAAAAAAAGATGTATATTCCTCTTGACATTGGCCTTTTTGTGTAAAATACTTACTGCTTCCACCAAAAGGAAGCTGTGTGATAGTCAAGGCTATTTTCTGTTCAGATTGTGTGTTGATTTTCAGCCCCAACACCATCACTCTTCATTTTATCCTGATCAATGTGGATTTATCATATGAGTTTGACTGAGAGTGTGCGTGTGACTCACAGTGTGTTTGTATCTCCACTCTGTCCCATTTCAAAGCCTAGTGCTGGTCTGTCTGGACCTTAATTTGCACCCGGGGCCATCTGTCCTCACACAGTGACCAGCACTGAACAGTTTTCAAAGTCAACTGTATATAGGTGCTTAGAGGGTCTCTGTCCACATTGAGCAGTTTAACACATGTTGCAGTTGCTTGTTTTGAAAAGCCATAAAATCAATTCCTCAAAACTACAACACGTGATGAGACACAATAACCTTGTACAGCGGATGTGCTAACTAACCTGCAGTAACCCAGCAGATGTTGTTGCTTCACAAAGGGGAAAAAGTGCTAGTGATGGAGGTTATAATAAGGATGTCTGATCTTTTGACTATTCCTAACCCCGTCTTTGTTATTCCTGTAATATGTGCCTGCTATTGTTAGCACAGCCGGGCTTAGTTTTAGGCCCTGCCACTAGATGATTGGTAACCATGGCCACGGAGATGTGTGTATGCTCCTGTAATGCTGGAAAATGTTTAGACGAAGGGAGCAGGTACTTTGAAAATGTAAATCTCTAAACATCACCTGTCATAAATATACCACATTTTTGCAGTAAGATTATTAAAATGGGTTAACAGGTATATTTTAATCTATACAGTTTGAGTTTTTTGTTTTCTGGTTGACAGGTCTGGGTTATGGGAAATAAAAAATAATTAAGTAGATCTTTTACCACACACACATCAGATTGTGTCAATTGATTACTAGAGTATTCTCCTGTAATTGAAAAATATTGGATTATTTGCATGAAAGATTTGTATAATCTAAGCCTGTCCGGGGTGTACCCTGTCTCTTGAATTTGCATAATCTAGCATCATGTATGTATGTAAAAGTGTAATTACTGCTTTTATTTGATTATTTTTACTAATATTCATGGTCATTTGTGAGCAGGTGTGACATGAATTGGCTCCAATATGTGGAAAAACGACAGATTAGTGTAATCTTGTTCTCAATTGAGGTTAGAGGCGACATGACAAAGCAGCATGAGTATCTCATAACAGTGTGTGTGTCTGTATTAGAGCTCATCTGTGAGACTCAGGTCTCTGAGTTAATTAGCAGAATTTGAAACCTTTCAGTTTGTGAAGGTCGAAAGGAAAAATGTTTTCATGTTCAAGTGTAAAATTGTAACTCCCTTAAGATGCCATTGCTTTGTCTACAGTTTCTTAACTACACACATTAGTCTGCTGCACTGCAAAATGTTTTATCTCAAGCGTTTCTCAGGGGTTATCTAATATTGACTTTATTCATTCAAACATCATTATAATTTTTATAATTGATTGAACTAAGTGTTTTAATAGTTACATAACAAAATGTAATAAATAGTAGAACCAGATGAGTAAGACGAGTTGGATAACAGGATTGTGTAACTTTAAATAGCATCTTCAGTACAGCTATTATATGTTATTCTTGTGTCTCTCACAGAGCTAGTGAGCCAGTCTCTACTATGATTTGATTGTATGTTGCATATTTTATGTTAGCAATTATATTTATTTATTTATTAGATTAAATTCTAGAATTAATAATGTGTTATGATGGCAGATTTAATCTTTAAATGCAAAAAGGAACCTTTGATGCAGCTGATGGAACTGATCACAGACACACAACAGGTTGCAAATGTAACCTTATGGTCTTGTACAAGTCAACATGTGCTTATGACTGTTTTTGTACAAGTTTGTGCAGCTGTTGCTTTTCTAGTTGTATTTCTCACATATTCATTTATTAAAAAGCTCTTCTAAAAACGAAAACAACAAAAACAAGAAAATATGATTCGACGTGCTCCCTCTCTGTCCTGTATTGCACAAGCCTCGGGCTCACAGTGCACAGTGGTAGCCAGATGCATGCACTCCATAAATATTGACAGGTTTGATGTACTCAGCGAGTGGAAAGTATGGGGAAATTGGAGTTTCAGATGTCTACCCCCAGGCCCATGACTGTAATGGAAAGATTAAAAGCTGTGGTCACATCAGCCACCCAGTGCCAAAATACCATTCCCCCCTGCCTCCCTGTTTATTCCCATCACCCCCATTTTTTCCACTTTCTACAACTAACATTAAATAGATTACAGGGGATTCACTTATTTAAAGACCTGAGCAAAAGCTCTGCCATGTATTTCTGGATCCTCCAAGAATAACACAACAACAGCGACTGCGCTTGAGGCACCAGAGGGATCTAATTGAAGTGAGTTACCTTTGTAGTAGTTGAGCGGCCAGTGAGTTAGAAGCTTAGTAGGTCAGCTCTGTGTTGTCTTTACCCTGTGTACCACTCAGCTGGGATCACACACTTTCATCTGCTGAACAGGGACGTGCTGCACAGAGACGCTCCTGTCCACCATGTCTCTCAGGCTCCTGCCTGCATTTACTATGGACAATGACGATGACGACGATGGTAACTTTACAAAATGGATGAGTAGTTACTGGGGTCACGGAGCAGAGGGTGGACACTCCAGAGAAAGAAAACACAGCTTCAGAAGACCTGCAAGAACACAAGGTGATCGAAGAGCATCACTCCCAACTGTGGTAAGGACAGACAGCATTTCATGGAAGCATGCATGTGACTTTGTTCAATGTATTCACACTGACATAAACAGCAGACACACACTTTATACATCATATTTCGTTTTTAAACTTATAGGTTAAGAGAAAATACCGTATCTTCTTTTATTAGTTAAAATAAAAAAACATGGAAAAAGTGGGTAAACTTTATGGACAGTATATTTAAAGACTAAGGTTGACTCATGAGAACTGTTTTACTGTATATTTTATGAGACAATGACAGCGGATTTATGGTTTTACTCTACAGACGTGCCCACATGTTGGTATGTGCACTATGCAGGTCTGTTAGTGTGTTTAGTAATACGATGTCCTGACCTGTGATTTGCCTCAGCCAATTTCACATCAACAATATCAGCTGATCCACAACTATATGACGTTTCCCCAGCACACACCAACACACACACACACACACACACACACACACACACACACACACACACACACACACACACACACACACACACACACACACACACACACACACACACACACACACACACACACACACACACACACACACACATGGATGTTTACAAAATAAATGTTTACTCTGTATGCTTAAGATGAGCTGGTTAAGGGACAATCAATGTGTGTGTGTGCAGCTGAATTCATGTTTGTCAGTTGATATATTCTGTAATAATTTAAAGACTGCAAAGCTTAAAGTACCTGAGCTGATGCTGATATACAAGTTTCTTGATGCATATATTTCCCTTGCATAGATTTAACCCATTTAACAATTTGAGTTGCCAAATGTAGAATGTTAAATAGATTTAACTGCTGGTGCTGAACAAATATTTTCATATGATTAGAAATGTACTTCTATTAGACTTTTGAGATCTTGAGTTATGTCCTTTAGGGGCCAAAGGTGTCGCTGCTCAATAGTTAAAAACATTGTGAATCCTAATGCTTCAGCAGATGCACATCAATGTCAGCATAAGAATTCAAAAACATGCTTCTCTTTTCTACTTCTGACAAGTTTTCCCCCCCTGTCTTTATGATTGTTGGTTGGTTCGCTTCTTTGTTTGTCAGCAGGATAACGCAAAAATACAGAACAGATTTCCTGAACTTGGTGGAAGGATGTGGTATGTGTCAGGGAAGAACCCTTTACAGTTTGGTGCAGATCTGGATGAGGGGCAGATCCAGGAATTCCCCCTTGTTTTTTCACATTTTCACCAACTTTCCATGGAATAATTCATGGATCTTAATGAAAAGAATAAGGGACATTTAGGGAACTTATATTTATGAGTGTGAGCACTCCTAGATTGAATTTAAGCTTGATTGAGTTTAAGGGGACTATTGGGCCTTGGCAGAGGTATGTGTTAAGTTCTAGTTTGTCATCAGGATTTTGCAATAACCGATGATTTTAGATTTCCACGAAATGTGGTGGAGGGATGGGACATGGGCAAAGAAAGAACCCAATTAAAATGTTGGCATGGATCCAGGCAAAGGAACAGATCCAGGGATGTTTTATCACTTTCTCTAACATGGCGAGATGAGGTGAGTTAGGACGTTTTCACCAAATACCTAGGAAATAATTCATGGGTCTTGATTGAAACAATCAGGCAAATTAAGGGGACTGATATCCATGAGTGAGGGTGTTTTGGTGCAGCTTGGCTGAATTTAAGGGGCCTTGGCAGAGGCCATTTGGGATATTTTGGGATTGTACTTGTGCAGCACAAAGTTTTTTCTTGGCATAGGAGCCATAAATAAGTTAAAGAAGGATATTATTATTGTTTTGTTGGTTATGATATAAGATGTAATGGGTTTGTGTTTTGAGAGTATTATTTCGATTATATGTTATTTATTGTTTACTTGTTAACCTTATTAATTTGGCAGGAAATAGGTCATAAGTATAGGGGCGGGGGTCACAGTTGATTGAAGCACCTGTTCACCTGTGTCAGAAGGAAAGAGGATGAGTGGGGACGCTGTATTTTTTGTTGACCTCTAAACTTTGATAAGCAACCTGCTATTTTCCGTTTGATCGATTTAATCTATGAGTTTGTGCATGGTCCAATAAGTTGATCTTCTTTTCTCTAATAAAAGTTTGAACGCATTTTTTAGGGATTGCAGTGATTTTAGATCAATTTATCAGGCCCTACCTCCGAAGTCACTACACTGGGTTCTCAGCAAAGCTTTATCTTTTGGATCCAGAGTGACACCACTATGGAGTCATTAGTTTCACACTGTTCAGAACAATTCAGCAGTAAATCATCAATGAGCAGAACAGATCACAAAATTCACCTCTCAGCAGCAGAAACACATGAACGCCGCCCGCTCCCTCAGCAGCCCTGTTTTTGCAACATATAAGAGAAACAATCAGATTATTGCTGTTGTGTAAATGTCAATAAAACTCAGTCGATACTATAATTAGGTGGGTGCTTTGCTAACATGTTACTTAAGGATATTAGCGAGTGACTGATTAACCCCATTCACAGACAGAGGCTCGGCAGAGTCGTCTGTTCTCATAAGCTCTCAATGCATTTTCGGCAATAATACGAAATGTGACACTATTGTTTTACTTGCAGCTAGGTTTGCATCAATGTGGTGCTCAAAGTAAGATTGAGTTTTAATGACACTTGTCCGCCAACACTATGTGTGATCCACAGTCACAGTTGGACGCCATGAAGTTGAGCAGGCTCCATGCAGCGGCGATGGCGCCCTCTCCCAGCCACATCAAGACAAGAGAGGAGAAGGCGGAGGTCCGACCCCACCAGAGGGCTCGCCGTGCCTCCTCAGACGACAACAGTCGCCAAAAGAACACCATCCCAGAGAACCGTATCACCACCATCCCGGAGCTCACAGAGTCCTTTGAGAAGAGACTTTGTGTCCATGATAAGAGGGCCGTGTCTCTGGTGAGCTGCAGCAGTACTCTGAGCCCAGTGTGTGGTGCATGATCCATTTAACATCAGGTTAAATCAGGTTTGGTCTCTGTCTTCCACTAACAGGGCATTATGAAGCTCTTAAAGATTAAAGAGCTCTTAGAGAGATTTAAAAGGTGTATTACTTAATGTGTTGACAGGATCACAGTCAGATTTCTCCTGCATGACATGTCCCAAAAGCTCATATTGATGGAATGTCTATCACCTGTTTTTGTATCATATATGCATTTTACATATTGTGATCACCAGTTTGGTTTGTATTCTTTGTAGCTTGTAATCTCGGTTTAGCTTTAAATATCTCTATTATTATCAAAACTTAAGTTATGCATTTACTCTTAACCATCAAACTCAAATGGTTGGAGTTAATACACACAGTGATCTGATGTTGTATGGACAACAATGCACTTACACAGCATTAATAATGCAAATATATGATATAAATAGTATTAAAAACAACGTTACTGTAGTATTACAATTAATTTTGAGTCAAGGTTCTTTTCCTTTACAGAACGGTGATGAGAGGTTGTGTCTGATCTGTCATGAGGATATGCGTACGAACGGAGGCGTACAGGAGCTGCACTGTACACACCGCTTCCACAAAGAGGTAAAACATCCTCTGAGTCTGATTGACTGCATGTGTTTCCCTCACCCTGACCTTCATTGCAGTGGCCTCATCCCTTATTCCCTCAAGCCCCAGCATGTCAGATATCAGATAACCCTGGTGCATGAAGGCCGCTCACGTCCTGGACACGCATGATGTGAAGTGGTATGAAGAGTGAACACTGGGCGTTCACCTGCATGAGCATGGGGCACACTTACAGCTTTCTAGTGGTCAAAGATTCAAAGCTTACTGATTGCGATGTCTCTGTTTGGTGGGTGCCGTAGGCGGCCCGCAGGTTAGAGCAGTGTCGGCCCCACAGCAGCGGCAAAGAGGCAGCAGCTTCTCAGGCGAGGAGACTCTCGGACGAGAGGAGGAAGTCGGCAGACGGCCCAATCTACATGGAGAAGGAGCAGCAGACACTCCTCCGTCAACTTTCCCTGCGGAGACATCGCTGATATTGTTCAGTGGAAGGAGGTGAAGAACAAGATGGAAGATGTGAACCCATGGCCTAATCATCAGGCTTATCTCCTGTACTTTTACTACTGTATGGTGTGAGACTGGTGGTTCAGCTGATCAAGTCCCAGGGCCTTGACTTTGTCTGACCTGATCCTGTGAAGCTGCCCCATGGGCCCCCATTGCTGTGTCTGCTGTCATTACGACTCTTTCTCCCCAGTGTCAAAATCCAAAACGAGGAGGATTCAGAATATGTGAATGAAGCATAATAATTTGGTGGAATTTCTTCGATTGTTTTATCAGAAAAACTGAAGTAGGGGTTTATGAAATTATCAGTACTTGAAGTTTCCCGCTTATACTACTTACACACTTATTCCATATAAAATATTTGTTTCATTCACAATGGTCCTATATGTTCAGCCATGACACAGTTAGCTACTAGGTGACAATCGATCCGATATCTTTCTGTTTCACTCATCTGATGGTCTTATTACTACACAAGGAGGATGTTTTCAACTTGTAAGGGGTCAAAAAAATCCTATAATATTTTATTTGGCATATTCAGTAGATGTTTATGTACAATAGAGTCTGAGGACTTGTAGGAAGAAGTGCAATCTTTTGTTTGCCGTGTATTTTTGTGTTCAGTCATAATTCAAATGTTGTATTCTGTGTCGTGACAGAAATTTAAAAAAATTCAATAAATAACCAAAGAAATTAAAAAGTACTTTGGATTTTATCAGCTTTACAACTTTTTGACAATAGATTAAAAAACATGTGACATAGAGTCCTCACAGTTCAGGGTCAGGTCAGCGTCGAGCCTGCATGTGGTGCATGCGCTTACTGTAGGTCAACGTGTTGGAAATTACCTCCTGGCTTCAGTGAGGGAAATCGATGCCTGTGTAAATCCTTAACATTCAGCTTGGGTGAAAATTAGTTTCAACAGATGTGACAATAATGTCATTTAAAATGTGTTTCAGTGCACAGAGCAGTGGCTGTGGAAGAAACAGACGTGTCCTACATGTCGTGTCCATGTGTCAATGCCCCAGCCCCTCTACTGGTCATCGTCCCGCACCAATGTCCCATGACGGTCCCTGCCATGAACGCATGCCTGCATGAGACCCACTGACCCCATAACCTCCACCACACCCCAGTCCTTCTGCCTAAACCTCTGGGATGAATAACTGCATGAGGGTTTCATTACATTAGTACTTTAGAGGAAAACTTATTTCAGTTCTTCTGTCAGGTGAGGGCACTGGGCACTCTTTCAAAGTTAATACAATAGTAAAATATTGTAATTTAAGCTCAGACTTTTTATGATAGAAATATGAGAGGTTTTTACTGTTTCTCATCAATGTCTGGAGACATTCTGAACCATGTGTTGTATTTGTTTTAAGCTAAAATACGGTGGCCCTGAGAGCTCAACGCACTGCAACTTAAGAAAAGACATGCAAGTGGATAAAACACAAGCAAAGTAAGAAAAAATCGTCATCAATTTGACAACACAACACAACACATTCCAGAAACGCGCTGCAATTCCAGAAACGCACTGCAATTACAGAAAACGACAACGGAAGTGTTTCCAGGGGACACCTAAAAGTGATGGACACTGCTGCTACAGGAGCCACAAAAACGTCCAATACGTCCAACAAATTCGGTTCCACAATATGGACAATACATTGCCTGGAGAAAAGAAAGAATGTGAATGCTGAGTGTTGTAAATTACTCACAAACAGGGGCTTGCTTGTCAGCTGTTTATTCAGTTAAACAGGAAAAAATGGCATGTCTCTAGCTCAAATCATTGAGGAGTCATGACACGTATATGGCCCAGTGGGTCTTAGAGGGTTAACAGTAGACATCTGCAGTAATAAAGTTTATTATTTATTAAAATAAACCAAAAACGTTTACAGTTTAGCTAATTTTCCAATATCACTGACGGACACCAACTTTAACAACTCCAAACTGCGGCAGCAACAACAACCGGACGTGTCCATCACTTTTAGATGTCCTCTGGAAACACTTCCGTTGTCGTTTTCTGTAATTGCAGCACGTTTCTGTAATGTGTTGTGTTGTGTTGTCAAATTGATGAAGATGTTTTCTTACTTTGCTTGTGTTTTGTCTACTTGCATGTGTTTTCTTAAGTTGCAGTGTGTTGAGCTCTCAGTACCACCGTATTAAATTATTATTTTTCTTTTCTTTTTTTTATTGTTTTTGTATTTTTGTTCATTTTAAATACCTTTTGGGAAATATACTCACTATATTTAAGTTAAATGAGGAGATAAATGCTGCTGCCATACAGTATCTGTCTGTTAAATATAAACCAGACTTAAGCTTAGCTCTAAGACTGTAAACAGAGGGAAACAGTTAGCCTGACTTTGTCCTGAGATAATACATTTCTCCAGTCCTCAAGTTTCTGCTTTGTTGCCCAGCAACTAGTCCAAAGGAATATTCCACCACAGAAACCCTATAAAAGGGATAATTCAGGTTTTTACACAAAAAACAAATGAGAAGTTGTTAATTAGTGACTTTTAGTGGTGCTTAGAGGCAAACTTTGTTACCTATGTACAGAGCTAGGCCTTATTCTAAGCTAAGCAGCTGCTGGCTCCATCTACATATTTACAGTACTAACACGAGAGCGATATCAGTCTTCTTGTCTAATTCTTGGCAAGAAAGTAAGTGAACATATTTCCCACAATGTCCAAAAATTCTTTTTAACAGATCTTGAGCAAATGACCCACATAAACTACACCACATTAAACTTACCGCTTCTAAGTTTTTCCTTATTTTAATTTAATTATTAGCAAATTTAACTACTTAAACCTTTTTATTCCTCTCCTTTTTCTGGAGAACAAAGTTAAAGTGTCAAACTCACTTCAGAGTATCAACTGTATATTGAATATTTGCATATTCAATGTGTTTTCTCTGTGCTGTTGTTCCAAGTTGCTGAAAAATATATAATGGGCCAATGTACTAATACTCACAGGCTTATGATGAACTGGCTTTGCTGATCTGAGAGTGAGTGAGCCTACGTGTTTTGTCTCTGCTGTTATAGATGTGAACTCCTCCTGAAGCTGTGAGCTCATCTGACACACAACTTTCCATCTGTTCCATCTCCCTGCCTTATCTGTGCTATTGTTCTGCATGTGAGGTCTGGTCAACTGTCGTCACCACTCTTGAGCTTTCAAGCACCTCTGTTGTGTCGTGTTGCATCGTCTTGCACAGCCAAATGAGAGTTTACAGTGTGTGCTACATGTCTAACAGAATCGGACTGCATGTACATAACTTTATATCTAAAAAATATAATTAGCTGGCTTACAATCTTTAGCATGTTGAATACTACATTGTTTTAATTGTATTTGACCCACAGTATGTATTTATCTGTATAATTCAGTCGCTAATTGGTGAATATATATTATTTATATCCAAAATGTTGGTAATTTTTCTGAGATCTGGCTTGTGTTTGTATCAAACCAAGATCAATCTGTTCACACACTGCAGATAACATCTAGGGTTGGTAAAAATGTAGCTGAGGAATGTTCAAGTTATCTTTCCACTTAATTTTCTCTTTTACTTACCATCTTCTCTGTGAGTAACACATTTGGTTCTTGGACTGTCTATCACATGTGACCTATTAAATATTTTGTTACTGTCCTACGTTTAAAAAAGATTTTTACTCAGACCAAGAAAAAAAGACAATCCTTGTGTCAAGAAGTTTCACACTGGCAAAAGCTGAAATGCTGCTATGTTCACTTTCGCTCACAGAACTGTTCTTCTGTGAATGCGCCGACCTGTCTTCTTCAATAAAGACACACTTATGTGACACACCCTCGCTGTGGTTTACTTTGCTTTCAACCCACACTTAGTTTTCTGTGTCTCAATATGTGCTTTACAGTGGTCCTCACATTTAATTATGCTTTCATTGTTCAAATGATATCACTGCAGAAAGACAAAAGGCCAGTAATAACAATACTCAAGGTTTTCAAACCTCATAATAACAATAACAAAACCTTATCAAGACACAGATTTTTAGTAATACTGACGGATCTGTTCTGTTTATTTGTCAGTCAGCATGTGCAATTTCAAATTTATGTCAATGACAAACCTAACTGCCATGCAGCCATATTCAATGTTAACAGACACATCTCTATGATGTTTTGTAAAAATCTAAACATGGCTGTTTACTCGATTGTAAGTGGTTAAATGTAACAATACTTCCTCTTGTGTGAGTTTATCCTATGTTTTACATGTACTTTTTAATATGTGATTATATATTATGCGGATACTATGAAACTATATATTTTGGGAGCATTTGGTGGCTTTTAGCTTTTTCTAAATATTTATTGTGACACAATCTTGAATGACATTGAAACTGTGGTTAGAGGTTTCACTGGGTATTTGGCTGTGAACCGCATGTGGGATGTGGAGAAGATAGGTGAGCCCCGACTTTCCAGAGCAGCAGCGCAGCTCACACACAGGAGACGTGCCAAAGTGGCAGCTCCAGCCTGATAGCATGGGTGCCTGAATGAAAAGAAAGAGATTCCGCCATGAACACGCACTGCTCAAGCATCCAGTGTGACCCGGGAGTAAGGGTGGTGTTGGGGGGGGCTCAGGACCTCAGGCTCTCTAAAATCCTGGTTACGGCCCTGGTGGTGTATAGATGTTTGTATAACTGTCAGGTTACAACTTTACTCATCTTTAAGTTGCTAAATAGCTACTTTATCCTGCTGCTTTAAAAATCTCTACATAAATATGTAAGCTCTGTCCAGACAGAAATGTGCACTTTAAGTAAGATGTCTGTTTTATTAAAGTGGTTTTATAATAATAATAGCAATAGAACAGATATTACATTGTTTTCTGTTGACTTTGCTGGTTGTTTACTTCATCCACCCTGAATGTGACATGTTATTGTCCAGTTTATTCTCACATGACTGTGACTGACTCATCAGACCCTGGAGCCTGAGGACGGAGGAGAGGGTCTACGTGCTGGAGCTCTTGTCCCGGGCCCGGCCCACTCTGGACGGACACATGGACACATTTCCTCCGCGATGGGAGGGACCACAGACTGTATATAAAGAGGAGGGACCAGTCGGAGTGAAAGTGGACACGTGGACACCTGAGACTGACGTGAACTTAAGCCAATCACAGCGTGGACTGGTGACGCCAGCTCCCACCAGTCACCCAATGGGAGAGTTTACTGGTGGAGTAAAAATAACAGTCGGAAAAATGAGAAAAACCGAGGCAGCGGAGTGTGAAGCCTGGAGGAGACACACAACTGATGTTTATTCCACATTTTACTGAAGAACACAACACATCTGACTGTGTTACTCCCGGAACAAGATTTTCAATGAAGACAAGATGAGGATGCTTTGATTTTCCTGGTTGAATTTACTCACTGCAACTTTTATTCTCCATTAACAAACATACTGGGTAAGGAACCCCCCGTTTTCTTTCTGCTATCGAGGAATTCAAGGCTGCTGTGTGTTCAACTGAGGCTTTATGTGTTTTTCTTTCTTACACAACTAAAGTGTAAACGTGTTGCCTCAAGAGCCATTGAAGTGTTTGTACAGTAGTCTTTTATTTTGGAGTCTAATGCACATACAAAGGCTCAGTAAATCATGAGACCAACAGTCTCAGATGAAAGACTTTTGGTTCAGTCACCTCATGTTAAGGCATTTAATGAGTTTTTAGTTTATAAGTATGCATTACTTTCATTGCTTCCGTTAGTTCTTCCTGGGCAAAGGTTATTATACTCTTTGTAATATAATTTCTTTATTATCTTGCTCTAGTTTTAAAGGTGCTGTTCCTGTTAAAACAGCTGAGGTCAGTTATTTAAACAGTTACTCCTAAACAAAAACTGGATCTACACCGAAGACCAAAATGTAAAATGATTATTCACAATCTAAAGAGGATCTCATTGAAAGTAGTGTATGTAGGTGTGTGAGAATATGATACAAATGATTATAGGTTTCAATCCTCTCACTTACTGCATAGATGGTTCTATAAATGGCCAAACTTAAATCACTGTTCACATAATTTACTTAAAGTTGCTAAGCCAGTTAGAAATACTCAATAACAGACAGCGCTTCATCGGCACTGCTACTTGAGTAAACAGGTATTACTTGACAAGTTAAAGTATCTTAAGTGTGGTCTTACTTTATGATTCAATTATTATTTTTTAATCTTCGTGACTGATGCATCAACTTGAATGTTTAGTTTGTCAAGCTGATTTCATCTGTTAACTCTTGGGTAGTTTAATCTATTTCAGTGCATCATCCTTGTAAAATCTTTGTATGAAAAGTAACTCGCAGCAATGCATAAAGTGCTTCAAATTTGTGCTTGTTTAAATATAGTTACTTGCCAAATTATGTTTGATAAAAGTGCAGTAACTCACTGAAATCCCTCACACGAAGAACTGTGTGAACTAATGAATCTGGAGACAAGACCACACAGATGTTGTCATGGATTAAATCACTCAGACACTTGAAGGTCTGGATGGATTCCAGTGACATGATTGAGCGATCGCCATGGCGACTGAAGTGTTTTCCCCAATCTGGAGAGGATGCACGACGAGTTCAGTTCAACGTCTGAAAAAATCTGCCTGCATCATGTGTCGTCCTTCAAAAGGTTCCCTTTGTTGCTAGGCAGAATGCTGTCCGTCATCTACATCACAAAGGAAAGTACATCCAGGCACCTTATTGAAATTCTCTGCTCATTGATGTCACCGCCGCCTTGCTCTCTCAGAGTTTACCGAGCGTTATTCACTGCAAAGTGGACTAAAGTTAAGCAGGTTTATGAACCCCCTGAGTATTCATCTCATATTTACACTGAAACCATGAGGCAGAAACACAATGGATAATGGAGGGCACAACACATCAATGAGTACTCGATCATTTTCCTTACTTTAATTGGACAAACATCTGTTTCCTGGAGAGAATGGAGGAGTAAACAGATGACAGGCTGGTCTGCAGCCACAGATCATAGCACACATCAATCATGTGCAGTTCTCACTGTTGAGGAAATGATGGCTAATCATTACAAAGGAGATCGTGTGAGCGGTGGTGTAACCGAGAAGAGAACAGCTCTGTTGCACAGTGCAGTGAGGTAGATGTTTAAAGGTAAAGGTGAAAGCCTCTTGACACTCTAAAGCTTTCTTTCTACGTCTAGACACACTTCTACCAAGGTCAGCTGAAGGCCTGTTGCCAGCACAAACACAGTAATTATGTCTAATTATGCTCTTCAACTAAATTGCAGGCACTCCGTCACATCCCCCCTCCAATTTCTTATTTCTTCCACTCGTGTCAGGCACACTAAAATACTGTAAACACCCACGCTATTGTAAGAACACACAACCAAATATACGTCAAACTGTACAGTGTATGGGGTGAAATGATCTTGTTTGTTTTAATCATAGACTATAAATAAAGGTGGGTGATGCATCCCCTTTCTGGACACTCCAAACATTTTGAGCTGGCGAAGGAAAAAGAGACTTTGATGGGCTTTTCTGACGACACCAATGGAGTTGTCATCCCACTTCAAAGAAAAGGAGACTGTTGTTCCGAGAAACTTGAAACTTTCCACTCTTTCTTCCTCCAGACCATTGATGGTCAGGGGCGGGAGAGTCTTCCTGTCTCTTTGAAAGTCGGCCACCAGCTCTTCAGCTCTGGAGACGTTCAGTTCCGAGTTGTGGAGAGAGCACCAGTCAATCAGAGACACAACTTCATTTCTGTAGGCTGATTCATCGTCGCATGGGATCAGCCCTAGCACTGTTGTGTTGTCAGCAAATTTGAACTTTTTTAACAGAGTCACAATGTGAAATGCAGTCGTTTGTGTACAGTGAATACAGGAGAGGTGATAGAACGCATCCCTGGGGGGCACCAGCAACTTATCAAAAAGTTTTGTTGGTAAAATGGTATTGAAAGCAGAGCTGTAATATCCACAAAGAGAACCCGTGTGTAGGTGACAGGGGCTGCTAAGTGCTGCAGGATGGAATAGACACAGAGTGACACAGCATCCTCTACAGACCTATTTGCCCAGTATGCAAACTGGTGTGGGTCTGAGCTGACCGCGTTGGACAAGTGTTTACATATTAGGCGCTCAAAGATTTTCATTTGTACAGAAGTTAATGCGACAGGTCTGTAATCATTCAGGCAACTGATGTTGGATTTCTTAGGTACAGGTATTATGAGAGCGGACTTAAAACAAGCAGGAGCTCTGAATTCCTTAAGAGACCTGTTAAAGATATCAGTGAAGACTGTAGTGAGTTCATCTGCACAACCTTTTAACGAGGTAGAGGATACAAGGTCAGGGCCTGTTGCTTTCCTACTCTTCTGTCTATGTTAAACTCTCTGCTGAACCATGGTTTGTTGTTACTGAATATAATCACCGGTTTAGATGGAACACACACATTTTCAGAGAAGTTAATGTAGAAAGTTACCACATCAGTATATTCATCCAGATCCTGACTTGACTCTCTGAAAAGTTTATTAAACATATACTTTTACTTTTTAGTTTAACCCATGTCCCATTTACTAACATGGAGAAGGCGGGATCTGTGACCTATACTGCAGCCTGCCACTAGGGGGTAATTGAGAGATTTTGGGCTTCACTTTTGGGGATCGGTCATGTTGTTCATCTTTGCATACACTCTATAGCCTAGATACATTTCCCTGAATTGAAAGGAAACCGATATGTTTTACTTGCTAATGTAAGATAGAGGGAATATTCAGAACAAACCCTGATTTGAGTAAAAAGCTGTGGTTTTTGCTGTTGTGCAAGAAGAAAATAGCAGCAATGGTCTTCACTTTATTACAACAATTATGGATTGGATCAATTATCCATAACAACAACTTATAGATCTGTTTCCTCCCTCAATTCAGGTGTTGTGAGTCATGGGAAGCTTCAAGGGCCACGCTCTCCCTGGGAGCTTCTTCCTTGTAGCTGGGCTCTGGTGGACAGCAAAGTACTCGCTCTGGCACGCCACCCGCAGGAACAAGAACGTAGGTTCCACCCGGTTGGCCAGCAGAGCCTCGCAGCGCCGCCTGGAGATCATTGAAAGCTCTGTCATAGTCTTCTTCTCTTTTTTTGGTAAGCAGGTCTCTGACTTCCTAGAAAACAAGTTTGTGAGTGACAACAATCCTTCTTTAATCTCTAATGATGTCATGTAGTTATAGTATAAAGATGAAGGCTTTTCTAAGTATCCAGTTGTTCAGTAAAGGAGATCAGAGAGTTTTTTTTGCCATGTTCTACAGGGATGCTGGCAGAGCAGTTTTTTGCAGATGGACCGAAGCTCCGGTTGTACGACTTTGCAGAGAAACACTGGGAACATCTGATGAACTGGCAGCATGCAACCATGTACCTCTTCTTTGGCCTGGCTGGGATAGTGTCTCTGATTATCCACACCACAGAGGCTGTCCCACTGACTCTGGACAGGTTAATGCTGGCCATCGCTTTCTTTAATGAAGGTAAAAACGATTCTTTATTTTGATGTTTTATTCATGTTCCTCGGCTGCGCTCTAAAATGCACCCCCACAGCTCCGGCACACATGTCAAATGTATATAATATAAACTGATTTTGAACTGAATGTTATTTAACAATATGAACAATATTGTTTCATACTCATTATCACTCACTGTTTTGGTTGGTTTGGATTTGTAGCTTACTACTACTGAAAGAATACTACCATGTATAACTTACAGAGGAAAAGATCTGAGATTGAGAGAATAAAGTAATTATGTTAGGAGAAGAAAAGTCTTAATTTTAAGCTTTGTGTCATGTTAGAGGATGAATCTCAGAAAAGCTGCCTGTCACCTGTGTTAAAATGAAGAATGTGGAGGAACTTGTTAAGTTATACTTTAGAATGAGTTTCAACAATAAGGTAATACTTGATATTTTTGGATCATCAGCACCATATTATCATAAATATCAAGATTTTGAAAAGATTCTGTAAGAAACTGAATCAACTCTGTAAAAAGAATCACACAGACTTGGAGGAAATTCTCTCTTTTGTGGAGGAGGAAATGTTTCTTAAGAAACAGTGATATTGGTTCAAGATTTTGGATCCAGAGAGAAGGGAACTCAGGTGAGCAGTGGTTCTCCTTCCTGATTTTTTCCTTAAAAGATATTAAAAGTTTTGTTTTTCTTTATATATTATGACTTTTTCACAATTACAACTTTATTCTCGTAATATTCCGACTTGATTCTTGTAATATTACAACTTTACTCTTTACTCAACTTTAATTAACATGGTTCTAATATTCTGTGTAGAAGAAGCTTCAATCGTTTATCCTTAACTTGTTCAATTAATTTTGAACCCTAACATTAACTATCTCAATTATTTATTCAATAATTCCATCTATCTGTAGCTCCTCGTTCTGTTTAGCTATTTATTTGAACTATTTATCGTTTATGTTCAGCTCTTTTTCAACTATTTGAGCTACCTTTAGCTTGTATAACCATTTAACATTACAATTAGTTTATTCAGTTTTTATCAGCTACTTTTAGTTATTCATTTTAACCATTTAACCCCATTTATGCATTACATTTAGCTAACCATTCAATAATTTACCATCATTAGTTTAACTATCTGTTATGATTAGGCATTGGCATTGATTTGAGCCATTTATCCATTACCTTTAACTATTACAACAGTTTATACACTGCTTTTACCTAAAGTTATCTATTTGAACTGTAAAGCTTTTTATTTTAACCATTATTCACAGTTCTTAGTTAGTTCTCTGCAAACTAACTTACTCACACTCTCAATTGCAACAAATCATATTTGTTTGCTGACTCAAATAAAACTGGATTTTATTTTTGTATTAGTTGAGCCACTCTACTTTCTTATCTACTCTTTACATTAAAGTCCTTGGTATCTGGAGAGGTATTACCTGGGGTACAAGTGCAAAAGTGGGTTTACACCTTTGGTTCATACAGACAAAACTGAGAAAACTTTCAACGGTCCAAAAGTTGAGTGTAAATAATAACGACACTTCTCATCTTCAAATCAACAAAGCGGTGAAAACATAGTTTACACCACCTTCCTACTCGGTTTTTCCATAATGACTTTCCTTTGCTGTTGCAGGATTTCTTTTTTTCTACCACCTCCATGGGAGAAGTATGCTGGACGTCCATGTACATCAGCTGCTGCTCTATGCCATCTTTGGAGAGGCTCTTGTTGCTTTCCTGGAGGTCTTCCACCGAGGCAACATCATCCTGGAGCTGGTGCGGTGCAGCCTCACTGTCGTGCAGGGCACCTGGTTCTGGCAGGTATGTGTTAGTGTGTGCACGTATGAGCAGAAGTTCATGGTGGAAGTTTCATTTCATTTCATTTGTATATTTATTTGATAGGGACAGTGTTCATTAACCAACAGGCAAAATACTGTAAATGAGCCAGAGTTAGTAATACTAGTGCAGTGTCTATTCTAAACCTTGGGTTGTTCTCTTGTCCTGTGTTAAAGCTCTGGAGGTACTTTAGAATTTTTCATTTTCATTAGTGAATCCTCCTCAAACAGTTTTATATATAATATAATATATATAATGTATGTCACTTTTTATTGTTTGTGAGCTGGACGTTGTGTTCAGAGATTTCTATAAACAGTCTATGGTGCAGAGTGAAGTAAGTCATTTTGAATGATTTACTTAACTGGTGTTAATTTTTTCATTACAGGTCAGCTATTTCACAGGTCTGTAATCTTCAGACCCAAGTTCACAACTTAAAAAAAAAAAGCCCTGTAATTCAGCTCGATATAAAGCATTGCAGCAACAATCAAACATTGTGCTGTTCCTTTGACAACATATTGCAAAAGTGAAGTTGATTCTATGAACCTTATTGTGATAAGTGTGTCCTCAGACTGAAGGCACATAGCCCCGCCATCAGTGACTGCTACAGACTGCTGGTTGCCTGTTTATTAAATGTTTATAGATTTTGAACTCATCGCATGTCCATATTCATCCAAACACGGCACTGCACTTTGATGGACAATTTACAATACACACGCCAAGTGTGAAGCTGATTATATGGTTCCTGAAATATGCTATATTCCACAGAGAGACAGGCAGAAAGATGTTCGTTTGTGGAATTAGTAACAAGATAAGCAAATTTTCATCTGTTGTTCTCCTGACATGACCCTCTCTTGGATACAGATTGGCTTCGTGCTGTACTCTCCCAGTGGCACTGAGTGGGACATGAAGGATCACAACAACATGATGTTCATCACAATGTGTTTCTCGTGGCACCTCGCCTTCGCCATGCTCATCGTGGGTTTGGTGTACTGCACCGTCAGCTGGTGAGAACCTTCTCCATACCAGACAACCTATAAGCTGCTGCTCATGCATTTGGAATTTGATCGATTCTTCAGCGCCTGTACTGTCACAATCTCAGGTCCGTTGCTTGTTGTACTTTCTCTGTAGTGGGGTTCGCTCCAGATTGAAGAGGACTCCTCCGATGGAAATGGGGCTCCTGAAGCCCAGCGAGAGGGACCCAGAGTCAGAGGATGAGATTTTATAAGGAGGACTGTTGTTCAACTTCACTGTGATTCGTGTACATCACAGTTGAATCAGGGATATAATGTTTGCAGCAATACAGCTAGAAGCGAGGCATTCAAACAAGAAAGGGATGAGGACATGTGCAAATATATCCTACCTCTGCCTTATTTAATCAACTGTTCTTACTATTATTGTTCATCAATGTTTTTTTTTTTAGCCATGGCCTTTAGAATACAATATATCATTATTGTCCATATCTTTATTGTTGGTGGAAATTTGTCTTCGGCTCACCCAACACAAAAGAACAACAACATAAAAAAAACAACAAGTAATTCGTAAAACAAACACACGGGCAAGGTCATATGATACATACAAATTTTTTTAATAATTTCATGTCAATTTATGTGGGTAAATCTCATTGGTCACTATTGATATTGATGGTACTTGGGATGAAGGACTTCTTAAATACATCTTGGTCGTTACAGGGACTCTATAGCGCCTCCCGGAGCTCAAACAGGCTGAACAGAGGATGGGATACTTTGCATATATTCTTCCATATTCATTTATTATTAATTTGCACAAGTTTTATCGATTGCATGCTTTTCATTTGACTAGCCAAACATTTCTTGTCAGACATGTTGGTGTTCAGTAGTGCCACCTTGTGGTGAAAACAGGGATCACCATCAGCACAGCATATATTACTTGAAAGTATTTGTGTTTCATAAAGATAGGAAATTGAGTCACACATGTGAGTCGAACCAAAAGCCAAACAATAAATTATTTATGTTGAATTTTTGCTGTTTGAGATGAATACAGACTAAATTATTATTGCTATTGCTGTAAATGTTTGTTTTTTCAGTGTGGGTAAATGTTTTAACAGTGTCTTTGTGTGGGGACGTTCTGCTTGTCAGTGGAAGCTCACACAGTGTCTCTAGTGTGTCTCTAATAGTTATCATTGGGTTATTTACAGAAGTCATCGCTACATTAATGTTTGTTTTTTTCTTCCACTAATGACACCTCAAAACATAACTTAGAAACCAAATGATCACCCACGAATCACATAATCATCCCAGCAGAAGGTAGCCATTTTATCATTGGTTCCTCCTGCCCATCCCAACAGCACAACACACCTGCATCACTGGCAACGGGTGTCTACAAAGATCTTATATGTGGAAGAAGACTTATCCTTAGAGTGTTCAAAAAGGTGGCCCATGCCAGATGGCACTGGATAGGACAGTGAAGCGTACGTTCCTGCAAATGTCAATCGCGAAATAATTGTGTATTGGCCTAGCAACTAATCATTGTTGTCGTTGTTTAAGCTTCTGTTTTTTATCTTGTAACTCCGATGTTTTATCAATAAAATATCATAAAATACACATTTATCATTGCAGCAGTCTAAATAACACAAATATATTTACAAGAGTAGTCACGAAAACTACTGCATTTAATAGCATTTGTAGATCATGTTTTACGAAGGTTTTGATTTTGGATTTATGCTTTGATATTAATTGACGTTGCTGATAAAAAGAAAAGCAGAAAAAGATCAGAGTGAGACCTCCTGCTGCTGCTCGGCTCAGGTGTGACACCGGAAGTGGTGCACCTGTCCAGGTGAGCTGCTTCCAGACGTAATGTGACGCTGCTGCTCTTCATCACAGTTCAGAGGGAAACATTGTCTCCGTCTCTGAAGGAAATCAAGTTGTCTCTCGGCTCAGTGGATTTAAAGGATCTTCGGTGATGGATAAACTGAAGTCTGTTCTCAGCGGTGACGAGGCGCGCAGAGATGATCGAACCGTCATAGAGGTAAAAGTGATCCGCAGCTGTATCCGTCATTATTCCCACTGTGATCTCAGCTGATTCACTGTGACTTGACCCCCGGCTCTGCTCCCTGCTCCTGCAGACTGTGAACGAGGCCTCCACGTGGAGCTGGACCACACGAGTGAAGGGATTCGTCGCCTGTTTTGTGGTGGGGGCCGCGTGCACGGTGGTGGTAAGGACGTGCATGTGATCGTTTCTGTGGTAGGGCTGGGGATCGCAGGGTAACCCACGATACATGGCCCACGATAACGATAATATCACACTACAGCGATTCTGGGATGATCGATATTTTCAGAGATAATCATGTAACGATACATTCTGATGTCTGTCTAACTGAAGAAGAATAAACAATGACAAAAATAGAGGTGAAGTGTAGGGTTTGTTTATTTATTCACTGACATTTTGTGTCAGTTTCACTGAGTTTGACCCAAACTGAGATGAAACAATGTACAATAAAGTGCATCAAGTCCTATCTTATTGCCTCTTTAGTCTTTAACAAACATACTGTAACTCGTAAATGTCCACATGTGCCATCATTCCACTGTAAAATACCCATGAACTGGTCCAAATATATGAATGAACATAACTAAACAAGTAAAGATCAATGTTTGAGTTAGGATGACGATATATTTGGTATATCTTTGTCCCACCCCTACTTTCTCGTGATGTACTCCGGGTGTGTTATTCTGCTGCGAGCAACGAGGAAGAGCTCAGGTGGAGGTGACCTTACTGGTTCTTCTAGCTCTGAGGAATGTTGAGGCTGTGCCGTTCATACTTTGAATGACATGAACCAGTCACTCAGGCTGCTGCAGCTGACAGATGAAAACATGCTGTTAGATGAATCTAATGTGTGACCCTCGGGCTTCTCTGTCCTCTCTGTGTTGCAGGGAGTGTGTTTGCTCTTCCTCCCCAGGATTGGACTCACCCTCTTCATCGTCTTTTACAGTTTTGGAAACATATGTGCTTTGGGCAGGTCAGTGTGCACAATGATTCCCTGCAAGGACTAAAGGTGGATTCTGGTACTTCACATTTAATAAGAGCATCAATGTCAGCAGTATATTCATTTTTACTATAAACTATAGGGCTCGGCAATAAAACAAGACCAATAACAGGGCGCAATATTATTTATCAGTCTTTGTCATTCTCTACTAATAAGAATGAGGACAAAACTGCAACCTTTACTCAGGAGCAAAAATCTCTCTTTAAACTTAAAGGCCAGGCAATTTGATTTATAAATCACATTTCATACATGTGCATATTAAAAACTTCAGACAACATAAAAAAAAAGTAAGATCAGAAAGCACCGTTAAAACCAATTTCAAGCAAAATAAATTAATAACAGCCAAATATACGAGGCAAAGAGATTAAAAGAAATAAAGTATAAAATAATAAAAATAAAATACAAATAGATTCAAATACAATAATGACATGACCATGTCCATTAAGAGATTTAAAAATAAGCATTGCGAAATAATAATGTGACATTTATCTTGATAATCATTGATATCGACTGATTTGAAACATTCTTATGTTGATATAATTTTCGGCCATATTGTCCAGTCCTAATATAAACTTTAAAAAGTATTTCATATTTTCATGTTAACGTATTTGTTAATGTGTGGCCCCTGTTCTACAGCACTATGTTTCTGATGGGGCCAATGAAGCAGCTGAAGAAGATGTGTGACAAAACAAGAGCACTGGCCACCGCTATTATGATTGTAAGTGCACAAAGCTAATGTTGATATTCTTTCTGTTTGTGCTCTATTAGACACTCAATCACTGACCCTCACACTGAGAAGAGTTTTACTCGGTCAATCAGCAAGGTTAAAACTCTGAGAATTTTCTGTACTTCCTTTATCTGTGCAGGAAATGTACTGAAGCAAAATCATAAATGAAAAGGAAACCTTAAAAGAGAGATTCCAGTTAATGTTTGACAGTTCCTGATAAAGATGGATTAGGTTACTGCCAAAAATAAAGGTTTTTTTTTAGCCAATGTGTCCCTGCACTAATTACCATATAGCTCAAATACTTACTGTCTTGTGCTTACACAGTACAGGGTAATGTTGGACAGAATGGCACTATATGACACGATGAATTGAAAGAAAAAGTTTGAGTCGCCTGATGGAACATTTTCGCATACACACAACTTAAATCTATTTTTAAAGCGCACCTTTCCATAGAGTCTAGAAATCGATATTAATAATGATTGAAGGGAGCAGCGTCAGGGCGGGAGGGGTCTGTGTATAAAGATGCACAGACATGGGTGTGGTGAGGCTGCTAAACTCATGCCCATGTTCTGTCCCCTGATGTGAAGAGGTTCTGGTTGGATGTAACTGATTCCTAACTCTCCAGCCACATGTTAATGAGGGAAACAACTTGACAATGTAAAGCAAAAAAACACAGTGCCTGATCACGCCTGCACTTTCTGCCATTCAAGCAGAAATTCAACCTAAATGGTGTTGAAAAACAGATGATAGGGAACCATTAATCAGTGTCTACTACCAGAAAGTCCACATTGTTGATAACATGTCTCATATTCTTTGCTGTAGACCTGCCTGGTGTTGACTCTCTGTGCAGCTTTCTGGGTAAGTGAGCTTCGAACAAAAAGAAAAGCTTTGGTCCTATGTCAACAAATCATTCGTACAGAATTATCTGTATGATACTGTTTGATGTTAGTCCAGTGTTTCATAGCAGTGTTGTTTTCCCTCAGTGGAAGAACTTTGGACTTGCTTTGTTATTTTGCATCTTACAAGTCTTGTCATTTGCCTGGTGAGTCACAATTTCTCTTGAGTTTTTAAATGATGGCTTCAGTGTGAATTTACTGTCAGTGTGTGACACAGATGTGCTTTGTGTCCAGGTACAGCCTCTCATACATCCCATTTGTGAGGTTTGTCATTTTAATACCCTTTATCCAAATCAGCTGCATAAATGGTCACAATCAAAATGCCCCTCAGAGCCTCGTCTGCACATCTGATTCATGTGCTTTACTTTCCAGGGAGGCCATACTGAAGATGTTGTCGGTCTGCATGAAATGAGGGGCGTCTTCATGCTGAAGCTTGAGGGAAATGGGCGTGTCTCTTAGTGATGTTATTGTGATATATTTTTATTTTTCTGCTTCAGAGTCTGTGACTCTTACTGCTGCTCAGCCCTCCTCTGTTAATACGTGAACATCACATGTTTTTATCTCTTAAGTAGGTCTCTTTTTCCACTTTTAATTTAATTGCAATGAATGACTATGCTATTGATGACTCCAGTTTAGACCAGGTTTTACATGTGGGCATATTTTGTAATATATGTAAATATTTGTAATAAATGATTGTTAATGGTTTTGTAAATTACTACAGCAACTTCATTATTTCCATCACCGAGAGAAATAAATTTAAGTACAGGAAATATTTTTAAGCTTCTGAAATTTGTTTAAAGAATAAATCACTCAAGTCTTAAGTGCTGTAACAGAGCAAAACGTGTACATGTCCAACATGCTTACAAAACTATATTTTTTATTTTCATACTTCTCCCAAATACTGTTTAACTTCTTTAAAAACATCTTTAATATTTAGCCTGTGAAACACAAATATACTTAAATTGACAGATACATTTCCTGAATTACTTTTAAATACTATTATTTCGGTCTTGAATAAGTTAAAATGATATATTAAGTATGGCTATGAGCTTGAAAATGTGTTGACAGAGAAGATTAAGAATCACTTCATAACAGAATATAGACTGGCTCATGATGGTCTCTTTTAAAGGTATTTAAAATTCATCTATTTTAAATGTTTTGCTTATCAGAAATCTAAAACCTTGTTCTTATGCTTAATGACAGTATGTTAAAGATTGAAGCTCCATGATATTCACAATAAACATATAAATGACCTAAAACAAGTGATTGATTTTTGCTTCTCAGGAGATTTATTTTTAATTTCACATTTATTACCAGGGGTAGGTTTGCTGAACTGTGGCTCTTATGTTTATATCATTCATAAAATGTGTTCAGTCCTTCAAAATTGAGAATTTATTGAAGTTAATTCAAATTTGTACTTTATAGGCCCACAATTAATAGCACTATAATTTTGAAGAATGGGCTCAAATCCTGTTGAGCTGCTGTCTGTGAGACTTTACAAGACTGGGCGAATCCATCATACTCTCGAAACATTGGAGCAAATTTCCAAAGAGGCAATTTTTGGGATGACCGGATACTGTAAATGGAAAGAGTTACGTTCTTACCTGGGGAAAAAAAAAAGGAAAGTGATATAAAGTCTCAGAACCTTTTATTTTATTACTTCCGATGACCGGCAATGTAAACGTAGCTCTATCTTTCCTCTCACCACACTTAGATTTTAGATTTAATATTTAGATTTAGTTTGAACATTTATGTTCCAATTATAAACATTATGTATAGGAGGAAAAGAAGAGTAGAGACTTGAGATTTCAGCTTTGTATGTCTCCCCTATTCTTTAAACCCCTTTGGATAAATATACAGTATATATTTTTTTCAACTCCTTTATTGATAACGACATTGTCTCATTATTTTATTATTATCAACAAATCACACAAAAGACCCTGGTCAACACTGAATAAATATTCCTAGCAGGTCTTGTCTGTGTAAATACTTGATGAACATTATTAATGTTCGCTTACACGCTTACACACCTACTTTTACATTATATTTATGTATTTTTATTTATGTCGTGTGAATTAAATTGATTCTTCTTCATGAACGAAAACATACTTACAGGATACATCCACATTTATGCACCTACACATTAAATATACATTCACATATATATATTACATATATATATATATTTATAATATATATTTATTTTGTTAAATGGCAAAAAGGTCTCGTTCTTACTCTGTGAAGTGCCTCAAAACATGAGGAACAAAAATATGACACAGGTAAAAATATATATTTTTAAAATATACATAAGGACACAGAAATACAGAAATAAACAACTGTAGAAATATTGAAATAAATCAATTAAGAAATTTATAAATAAGTTTGTACATGTAAAAATAAGCTAATAAATGAATAAATAGTGTAAAAATGTATTAATAAAAAAATAAATGTATTTAGTAAATAAATAATTGTAGAAATAAGTAAATAAATAAACGTACAAATGAATGAATAAATAAATGTAGGACAAATCTTTTTCTTTGCAAACTATTTATTTCATTAAATTATTCATTTTTGAATCTATTTATTTTGACATACATCGAGACCAGGTATGTTGTGATTGGACACAAATACAAATAACAATGGATTTGAATTTAACTGGCGCCACTTCGCACCGTCACGTGACCCAGTCAGGAAGTGTAGCTGACTCATAACAACGGAAGACTTGCCTGAACTTGTCTGTAAACAGCTAGTGTGTTAACACATTGGTCCTGTTACCGTGTAAACATGTCAGACATCTTGTTGAGGATTAAATCCAGCGTGCCGGAGAAGAAGAAGAAGACTCCTCTGTCCCAGTGTGAGCTGCAGAGGTGCGGGTTAAGAGGTACGGAGGATCGTTACCTTAGTAACGTAACGCAAGTCTGTAACTTCCGTGTCACTTAGTTCATTCACAGGTTTAAGCAGCTGTGTTTAAACTAGTTTAACCATCGTTAAGTTGTGTGTCCTTAATGCTCGTGTTCTATTCTTGTTTACATGTGTGTGAGCCAGTGTCGGTTACACACACAGTCTATGGTCAGTAGTGATGAAGTGTCACGTTGCTCTCAGGGATCCAGTTGAGGAGCTACCAGCTGGACGGAGTGCAGTGGCTGACCCAGTGTCTGCAAGGCCAGGAGGGATGCATCCTGGGAGATGAGATGGGTTTGGGTAAAACCTGTCAGGTGTGTGATCCATCAGTCACTTACTTAAGGATGAGTTGTCATAGTGATGCATGGCAATGTTTCTCTGTGTGTTTTTAAACCGAGATGAATAACAGGAAAACAGGTAATAAGGGTGTAAATATAATGTTTTATTTCATTGTAATATACTTTACCAGCTCTCTCCTCTTTAGTCTAAGTGCAGATGAAGAAAAAGAAACGTACAGGCCTTTTTATCTCACAGGAGACCTTTTGATTTGTCTGTAAGAAAAGTTAAGTTGCTGATTCATGACCGATGGCTTTGTTCTATTTAAATCATGACAGTGTGACGGTTAACCACCACACACAACAACAGGACGGTGTCAGTGAAGGAGTTCAGCCATCGTTATTTCATGTGTATTATTTTCATCTACTAAGACATGAAATGTCCTCTATAAAAAGGCTTATAAGTAAACCTGCCCTGATTCATAGTCCAAATATGACTCCACTGTTTTATAAACAACACAAGTAGTTGATTTATCTTTTTGTCAATCAACAGAAAAACAATCAGCAACTATTTGACTGTATGATGTATGTGACAAATTCATGATCATAATTTGTCCCTTCAGACGATCTCTCTGCTGGTGTACATGTCAGGAGCTCTTGGTAATCAAGGTCCGTTTTTAGTCCTGAGCCCACTCTCTGTCCTGGAGAACTGGAAAGAAGAGCTGGAACGGTACTGTCACATTTATCTGTAATTCTACATTATTTTTTAAATGTTATTTAAATTATGAATCTGTGTATAACACCATCAATCACAGATGACAGTCCCGACCACAGGTATCTGGATACGTTTTTCTCTTCAGGCTCTGAGCTTCAGCACAGTCAATTTCAAATGAAACAATGCACACACCACATTAAAATGCCAAGTCTTAGCTTTAATTTGAGTGTGTGCTGTACTGTATGTAAAATGTAAAATTCTCCACTTGTGTTTCTCCTGGTTGCAGCTTCGCCCCCTCTCTGACTGTGCTGTGTTACAAGGGCGACAAAGAGAGACGAGCGGAGCTTCAGAGAGGAACAAAGACACAGGACTTCCATGTTCTTCTCACAACATATGAGGTCAGTGGCTGTTTGGTGAAAACAAAATGACCTAAAGTTTCATCTGTATTCAAACTGACATGTTTTTTTTAAAATTATTCTGTCATTTCCAGCTGTGTCTCAAAGATGCCTCATTCCTGAAACGGTGAGTGGGATCTGTTACACAACTACCAGCAGGGATTTGAAATAAGAATTGGTTGCTTACCTGGTTGATACATTTTGAACCAAGCAAATCCTGCATGAAACAGTTGTAGGAACATATAAATTAAATTAAATCATTGATGAATGTATTGTGCAGTAGACCTCAGCATTTAATATGTATAACAAACTACAATGACAGACAGTAGAGCACATACCTCCACCAAGGCCCAGCAGTCCCCTAAAATTTAACCAAACTGCACTAAATTTCCCACACTCATAGATTTCAGTTCCCCAAATGTGCCTGATTTATTTAATCAAGCGCCATGAATCATTCCCTGAAAGTGAAAATGTTGAAAAGCGCCCTATCTCACAATGTTAAAGAAAGTAAAAAGATAAAATGGTGGCTCCGCCCCCTGATCTCGATCCACACTCAATTTCAATGGATGATCAATACCACATCCTTCCACCAAGTTTCGTGGAAATGCGTTCAGTTGTTTTTGTGTATCCTGCTTACCTTGGAGTTCATATGTGTAATATTACACAGGATGGACATGTAACTAACGTGTTATCACATCTTTTGTTCATCAAGATCCTGATTAAAACATGAATGTCATTATATGTGATGTTTTATTTAAAGCGATAAAGATGATGAACTTTCATGGTTTAACTCAGTGTGTCCATGCACCATCACATTCTGTTTCCCAGGTGGAAGTGGAAGGTGCTCGTGGTAGACGAAGCTCATCGATTAAAGAATCAGAACTCACTATTGCACACAACCCTGACAAAGGTACAGAGTCGACCTTTTGTCTCCTTATCTTCTCCACTATTCCCCCAGTTATTTCCCTGACAAGGTGATTGAGTTTTTTTCTGTGTTTCTTCCATAGTTTTCAGTGGAGTTCAGAGTCCTGCTGACAGGAACGCCCATTCAGAACAACCTGCAGGAGATCTACTCCCTGCTGACCTTCATTCAGCCCAGCATCTTCACCGCTGAGGAGGTTGATGTCTTCGTCAAGTCTTACTCAAATGTACTACATCAGCCTGCTCTTGGTATGATGCATATTTATCCTGTCACAATGTTTGTATTACATTCAGCAGAATTAGTTATCAGCTTGAAAAATATTTGTACTGTACTTGTGCATAGAGAATTCTGAACTTAATCAACACTGGTCTACTGTGTCGCTCTGTCTCTGTTTCCAGCTGCTGAGCTGCAGAGTGTCCTGGAGCCTTTCCTGCTTCGTAGAGTCAAGTCCGAGGTCGCTGTCGATCTGCCGAAGAAGACGGAGCTGCTGATGTACCATGGCATGTCGGCGCTGCAGAAGAAATGCTACAGAGCCATTCTGATGAAGGACCTGGGTAAGAGTTTGTGAATTGTAAATCCTGGTATGATGCTGCAGAATCTATGAATCATCATAAGCTGCTTTCAGAATGACAGGAGGGTCTGACTCTGTATGTTAGAATGCAAATATCTGAGTCAGTTGCTCTGGACTTTCTCTGGAGTTTCTCCTGTCAGCCCCCTAGTAAAAACGTGAGCTCATGGGAGGATAGAGCAGGAGATTATCTGCAGGATTCACCACGAGCAAGTGATGATGATTCTAACACGCAAAACTGAAAAACAACAGATAGCTCCACAGACATTTCCTGTTGTTGTGAACGCATCTGTCCCAGACAAGCTCCTGCTGCGTTGTTCATATGATAAAATCTGAAAATGACTGTAGAGCTTTCTGTCTTCTGAACCTGCGCTTTCAGAGGCTTTTGAAAATGAACAAGGAAACAAGAACCGGCTCATTAACATCTTGATGAACCTGAGAAAGTGTGTGGACCACCCGTACCTGTTTGATGGTGAGATGTGTGAAAGAGACAGATACTATTCATTGCAAATATAGAAGCATGATTTATACGTGAAGGGTTTCTTTTGTTCAGGGCTGGAGCCTGAGCCTTTTGAGATGGGAGAGCATCTTATCGAAGCCAGTGGGAAGCTTTGCCTCCTGGACAGCATGCTGACCTACCTACACAATGGGTATGTCCAGCTGCTTGTTATTTGTCTCCATCTGCTGGCAGTGTAGTCCAAGTCTGACTGCTGTAACTTTGATACCACATGAACTAGAGGCTGACACAATGTACTGATCTCTTGGAGCACTTCATTGTACTTGTTATATAGTTGAAGTTGCATATTCCCTGATAATTACTTGATAACATTTGTCTTGTTTGTGAGTGAAGAGGCCATCGGATCCTGCTGTTCTCTCAGATGACCAGGATGCTGGATATTCTTCAGGATTACCTGGAGTACAGAGGTGAACGAGCAGGCTGACTTGCTCTCATATTAATTCAAACCTCACTCTCATTGAAATTAAACTGTCTGATGTTGCAGTGATTTCAATTTTGCAAAAATGGAACATGTATCTCAATAGTCCAGTCCTTTTCTCAACCTGCTTGACCTCTAATTAATGTTTATAAGTTCACAGGCAACATCGTTCTTGAATCCACTTCCTGTTTTCCTCCACACACAAAATTGAGTTTGTTTTCTGTGCAGGTTACAGCTATGAACGTCTGGATGGGTCCGTCCGAGGGGAAGAACGAAATCTGGCAGTGAAGAACTTTAGCAGCAAAGATATATTTATCTTCCTCCTCAGCACTAAAGCAGGTGACTGAAGAATAATCTCTTGTTAATAATACCTTACCACAGGTTTGTAGATAACACAGTAAAGTCAGCAGGGACTGAGCTGCACTTGAAAGCTGCATATGTACCTCTACAGTTCTTGTAAGTAGCTGAGAGAGGAAAGGGGACTGATCACACAGAGATAAGAGCTGCCACAGGATGACACACTGCTGTGACTTAGAGCAGCTCTCACTTCTTCATGCTGATCACTTTCAGTGCATATTTCTGTAACATGTATAAATGCATTACTCCACCTGTAGAATGTATTGTAAGTAACAAGTGTGCACTGTTCTCAGACATGGTGCTCTGTCTTTGCAGGGGGAGTGGGCATGAACCTTACAGCTGCTGACACAGTTATTTTCATGGATAGTGACTTCAACCCTCAAAACGACCTGCAGGCTGCGGCTCGCTGCCATCGGATTGGTCAGAACAGGTGAGGTGTAAGAGATTGTCAGGGATTCAGGTGTTATCATGCCTGCAGGTGTTAAGGTGCAGAGATGAGGAGCGGGCTGCAGAGTTAGTCAGTTTGTTCATTATAACTTCTTCAACTTTATGCACCTGTTTTCACACGCAGTGGTACTCCCCAAAACCGGTAAAACAAAAATATGGGAACAAAACATTTAAACAAGTGGCAGGGAGTTAGGAAGAGGAGGGCATTTAACAAACAGGAAATGTTTAAGGAAAGATACTTTTAAGATCCAGCGTTTTTTGAAACATTCTCTTAAGACCACGTTCGGACCTCCTGAGTGATCCGATCACAAGTGGTCAACAAGCTCCTTCTTTGAGCTGTGTCAACGCAAACTTGTCCTTGGCTGCACTAGATTCTGCACTAGATTCCCACAGTCCCTCCTGACTCTGCTCGACAGACAGACCTGTTAACTCTGTAAAATGGTTAAAAGCAACATATTTTAGTCTTTGCAAACAGAAATGATTTACATGATTCATTTCTTGTAGAGCAGAGAAGTGAAATCCAATTACAAGTGGTCACAGGAGACACATTCAGGATACATTTTAATGTTGGGTGTGAATAGACAAACTTAGATCTCTCGGATCTCTCAGGATGGATTTAAATACCAGATATGAACAAGATTGAAAACTCTGGAGTCGCTCAGTCTCTGCCGGTTTGATATCAACCATTTTCTTCACATCCTCTCTCATAAATACCCTAACTAACCAACCTAAGTGAAGGGCAAAATCAAATTACTGGAGAACCCCTTTACTCTTTGATTGACTGTAACTCATTACAGACCTGTGAAAGTGATCCGCCTTCTGGCAAGACACACTGTGGAGGAATTAATGTACTCTCGAGCCGTGTCCAAGCTGCACCTCACCAAGGCTGTCATTGAAGGAGGTCGCTTCTCCTTACTGGATCAAGTTCAGTCAGCCGCTGCAGGACTCAAGGTTTGTGAACTTTGATCACCATGATCTCTTTTCTTTGAATGCTGCAGCCCCTATTTGCTGTGTTGACTTTTATACTAAACTCCTCCAGTTGTTCAAACCACTTCTTCTCGCTCATATTTCCTGCCCCACGTAGCTCAGTGAGATCGTGAAGTTTGGGGTAGATAAGCTTCTGTCAACAGAAGAGAGCTCTGTACAGGATGTGAAACTCAAGAAAATCCTCGGTCCAACGCGCAGCGGCCAGTGGGTGGATGATGAAGACTCCACCGCGCTCAAAGAAGATGAAGAAGAGGAGGAGGATGATGGCAGAAGCTCTGAATTTGACGGACAGAGTATGTTTTACCACTTCAAAGTCTCAAATCCTTCTGGCTTTATTTGTATGTGCAGAGCATTCAGTTAACCTGGTGGGAATCTCATTTCATATCTTGGTGTAAATGTTTCAGTTTTGTCCCCCTGAAAACATAACCACATATATAAACACGCCACATAATTACTGTAATCCACTTGGTTCATACAACTTACTCTGCTAGAGATGAACAATCCCACTCACCATTGTGCTGTCCCATCTTACAGACCACATGTACTACTTTGAGGGGAAAGACTACAGTAAGCTGCCCAGCGCTGATGACCACAACAGCTTTGAACGTTTGATGGAGGAGCAGCAGGCTGAGTTTGAGAGAACTGCGGGAGAGGGACGAGCTCTGCGACGCAAAACTGGAGTAAGAGTCTGTCTCCTTTACTTTCAACTGAGGGGGAAGTACACATTTTTAAATTGAAAACATTGAATCTTTTTAGTAGATAGAGAAGATATAGAACCGGCGTTTTTCACTGCAGGTCCATAATAAACCAGAATGGCACTCAGTGGAGCACATACCTCCACCAAGTCCCTTTAAATTCTATCAAGCTGCACCAAATTTCACACACTCACAGATATCAATTAACTAAATGGGACAGTTTTTTTCATGAAGATCCCTAAATTATTTTATACACTATGTAAAATAATTCATGGATATGTCCTTTTGTTTAGGGCAACAATTTTGGGGCAAGTTCTTTTTTTGTCTGGTTTGCAGTGCCACTGGAACTTTGTATCATTTCAACATTCACATCAGCAGTTTATCATGTTCACAGCTAAATGAATGCAGTCTGAATCTTATACAGCAGTCCTGCACACATCCTCCCTTCCTGAAGTTTGCAATGTTTAGTCTTTTGTTTAAATTCATTTACAAAGGTGCTGGTTCATGTGTGATCAGTCATGTATGTTTTACTTACTGTGATTGATATCTGGGAATCAAAACTGTCTACAGATACATTTAACAGCACCCTACATGTATATCTGTTGTATTTTCTGTGTTGGTACCCAGGCTTTACTCTCAGTAGCTCTTGGGATTCCAACAAGGAAGAGGAAAACTCTGACTGAGGCTGAGCTGGAGCTGAGGGTGCAGAGGAGGCAGGAGGCTGCAGCCAAGAGAGCCAAAGTTCAGCAGGATATGAAGAAACAACAGCAAAAGGAAAAATACAAGAAAAAGTAAAAAATCTGTGAATCAACACCACTGTTTTTCATTGGATTTGGGGCCAAGCACAGAACAGTGCGAGGACTCCAACTTTCCCTTAAAGCTAGGCTTGGAAATTATGGAAAAGCTCTTAGCAGGCTACCGATTTCTTTACATCTTTGTCTGTGTCCTCTATGTGTATAGCTCCGCTTTTACATCCTGTCAAATGTTAATAGCGTAATCAACAGCACTCGGTCGGGTGAATCCTGTGGAGGATATCCTGCTGTTTTCTCACACGGGCTCATTTGGACATTCTCTGGAGTCTTTACTTGGGGGCTGGGCAGGAGAAATTGTGGTGAAAGTCCAGAGGCTCTCACGCTGACATTTGCTTCTCACATACAGCCCCTCCAGAGTTTAGTGCATGTCTGAAAGCAGCTTATGTCTCTCTGGTTTGCAAAGTCTCTGGTCATGTGCAGTGAGAGCACAGTGAGGGTGCACACAGGCAGGCAGGTTGGTAAGTGACAGACAGGTACGCCAGCGAATCATTTCTCAATTAGATAAACGGTGTTTCAGCAACAGCATACCAACCCAATTTTTTTTTTTTGTCTTTGGACGCGCATATATGAGGGCCTGAACCTGCTCAAACTCACAAACCTTTGCACACATCTGGTCCAGTCCAGTCTTTTATGGGTCTCACACATGTGCATGGCAGAAAGCCTCCCCCTAACAGTTTAAAATTCAAAGTCCCCTGCTTTACCTTTGCCCTACATGTCTGATATTTGGGAGACACATCTTTTAGGCCCAGACTTAAAACAAGGCTCTTGGCGCTATACCCTAAAACCAATAGGAAATCTGCCATTTTGAATTTATTGGTTGAATAATTTCCAACTCCTCCCAGGGCATTCATACAATTGACTTCAGATGTTGTCAGTCTAACCTAAAGAAGTTTGTCAGCAGGTCTTGTAGGTGTAGGTTTGGTGTTTTTGAGATGAAACAGGAAGCACTTTATAATTGGCCTGTACATGGTTAAATCTCTACCAGACTTCACATGTCTGTTAAGAGTCTCGGTCTTAACACATCTACATGACAATTTTGAGTCTCAGTCACAGCGCCACCTAGTGGCATCAGGAAATGACGGCTTTTACACTTTGTTGTCGTCCTTCAGATCTGGTCAGAAAAACTTTGACGATGCTTCATCGTGATTATTGTGAAAATTTAAAAATTGTAACTTGACTTTACATTCAGATCATGTGTAATGATGAGTCCAGCCTGGGAAAATATGTACAGGCCAATTTTGAAACATGATCATAGCGCCTACTTCTGGCAAATAAGAAGTTATAAGCTGTAGACCAGCCGGTTCCTGAGTTTTCATCGAACAGTGTTGTTTCAGTGCTAGTGCTGACTTGAATACACACCGTAATCTAGAAACTGTTGTAACTCAGCCCCACATCATTAGAACTCTTTGAAATTTCACGTTTAATACGAGTACAGGCCTGAAGACATCGACAGGCCAAATTTCAGTGTTGGTCATAGCGCCACCTACTGGGAACAGGAACTGACAAACTCTCCTGGCAGGTTCATCAGATGTGGTCAGAGTAATTCTAAAACTCTGCCAAAGTTTTTTCAACGAAACGCCATTGCCATGACAACGCCTAGCTTGTTTGAAAATCCACCAATTTTGGCACAGACTTCAGAGTGCCTAAGATGTCTAATTTGATGGGGTTGTTTGGTATTTGGGTGTGGAAAAACGCCTCACTACAGATATAGCCAATTTCTTAGTCATTCAGTTTCTGGCAGACTTTGGCCATGTTTTTCTTGCATGAGTTCATATTTGTGTACAGACAATTTATCAGTTTGCACTAAAAGAGTCTTGCGGTATTGATACTTCTCTATGGCTCAGGAGCATCTCTCTCTTATTTCTCCATTTATATAGCATCACTATTTTAGAAAAAAAAATCCATAACTCAGTCGCTCCTTCGTGCATAATCCAAAGGTCTTTGTGTCGTTCCACAGTAAGGACACGACATCTGCACCTCCCCTTCAAATGCACAAAGGTGCGAGGGCCCTTCAATGCTGCTTGCAACTTGGTGTTTTTCTTAATCCTGCAGAATGGCATGGTGGGAGTCGTCTGGCTACAGATCACTGTGCCTGCAGTCTGTGGACAGTGAAGAAGAGGAGGAGGAGGAAGAGGAGGAGGAGGAGGATGATGCCAGCTTATGTTCCACAGACTCTGACAGCACGGCTATCCACTATGTTCTGGGGGATGTTACTCATCCACATGCTGCTCAGGGAGACGCCATCATTGTCCACTGTGTTGGTGAGATATCTGAGTTACCATAGCAACATGCCAGTTTGTACGACATACTGATTAATTTAAATGTTCTCTGGTCAGTCTTGTATTAATCAAAGTAATGATGTGTAGATGACTCAGGGTGGTGGGGCAAGGGAGGCTTGTTTACCGCTCTGGAGCTGAGATCTGATGAACCACGGAAGCGGTATGAGTTGGCAGGCAAGATGAAGGGTGAGATTGGCCCCGCTTACAAAGAAAATGAAGACTCGTACCATTTTCACTTTTGGTCTCTGGTTGAGAATGAAGCAGACAATCTAAAGTGTGAACATGTTATTTGTCTTAGATTTGGATATTGGCAACGTTCTGCTCTTCCCCATCGATGACAAACAGTCCAGATTGGACGGCCAGGATCAAGTAGGTTCTTTTTAAACGAAACCCACGATGCATTACATTACATTTCATTTGCATTAAGACCGCATACAACTGTGCTGCCTGGAAATGCATGCTTGTTTCATGGTAGAAGCTGCCTCTTTGCAGTGGTAGTGATCAACATTAGGGTTTGGGTTTACGTGTGGTTACAGGATTGTGAAATTGTGGTAGCAAGTGAAGAAACTGACTGATCATAAGATTAAACTTTAAATTGTGTCAACCTCCTTCCTTGTGTCCTCAGTTGGCCCTGATAGTGTCACAGCAGAGAGACAAAGCCAACAACTTGTCTGGGATCCTCCTGACGGCTCTGGACGAAGGTCTGAAGAAGATTTATGCTGCAGCCAAAAGACTCAAGGGTACAGTAAAGCACTGAATCTTCAAACACTTTGACAAGTACACCTTTAAAGTGACAAAACATTTTAGCGTCATGTCATCCATGCTAAAATAACATCCTGATTTTCCACTAACTTTTGTTTAACTTTTGTTAGACTTTTGTTCTGGAAAGTTTACTCTTTCTAAGTTCTACTGATGTGGAGAATTCTGGCTCTTGTGAAAAAACTCATTTTGAGAAAGAAATACCCGTAAGAATATAGTTCAGTACTTTTTATTGGAAACTAATATTTACTGCACAAGACTGGGCAGGAGAGAGCACGACGTTAGCTCTAATGACACGGTGCAGTGATCATGTTCCAGCATGTTGTGTTTATTCAGTAGAACTCCACAGATGAGAATAGGCAACTTGTGAAGTAAACACCTAAATGTACAGTTTGGATGTTTACTTGCCATTAGTATGAAAGAAGACGTTATGGAACCTCAAAATTGACCAGTGCACGAACAAACAATGTCTAAGCCTCACCTTAAGGCTCCAGTGTTGTATTATTGTTAGACTTGACTGACAAGATATGCAGGACATGCTGTGTGTTATCGTGACGACACGTGAGAGAGCGCAGAACATTAGTGCAAACACAATTACTGAGGAACAGCACACAAGAGAGGAATTTGATATTCCTCTTGTTGAGCTGCACAGTAGAGGAACTGATTAGAACACCGTGCACAGAAGTTAGCTTCACCTCTCAATGTTTTTCAAGTTGGTGATGCAAACCTGCACATTTCTCTACCGTCAGTCACCCCACCTGTAGGTCAACTTGAGTGGAACTCAAACATTAGAAATTCAGGAGGTTGCAGTAAACATTCAAGCTAACCCGTCATCACACTCACTCTGCCCTCTTTGTCTTTTTCCCCTCAAAGCAAGCGTTCATCTTCCTCGCATCGGTCACTCCACCAAAGGGTTCAACTGGTACGGCACGGAGCGACTCATCCGGAAACACTTGGCCTCCAGGGGCATCCCCACGTTCATGTATCCTTTAACGGTTTCAGCAGATATTTCTCAGAGTCTTATCTATCGAAAAGTTTGGACTCATTTCTCCTGAATGTGACTCTGACAGATACTATCACAGCAGAGCTTCCAAGAATACCGCTACACCTCAGCCATCCACCTCTGCCACCTTGACATCGACATCCTGCCCTGAACCAAAGCTGTGTAACCCCAACAGGTTGACTAGTGAAACAGAAGCAGACACTCCTGGCCCCTCAGCTCCTGTTGGGAGCCCCGGCCCCACAGATCTCCCCAGTTTCATGTCGGGAGTCCATGTGTTTTTCTACAACCTCCCTGCATCAGAGAGAAAGAGGCTGGCCCGGTACCTTTTCACATATCCTTTCTGACAGGATGCTTTCTTCAGTTTGTTCTCACAGTCAAAGGGTTTTTAAAGCAAAAATGTATAAGCAGGAGACATGTTTACGTAGAGTTTTGTGGGGAGGGAAGGGTAACGAGTGAAATAGAGTCAGTTGTTATTACAATATAGTGTGAAAATGTCACTACTCCTTAACTACATTGCACTTATGATGGCGATGAGGAGGATATGATGAGTCCAGAGGTCACTCACATAGTTGCAGAGGTGGAGAATAGCATCCACTCAAAGGTCAGTAGCATTTTGAGGTTTACTGATCATATTCTGATCTCTGTCCTCCTCTCACTGAGCTCTTTATTTGAAACACCACACTTAAACTAAGGCTACATCCACACTACTACATTTTAGATTTAAAAAGCATCACTGTTGCTGCATCTATCATTTTCAAGTGGCTAAAATGAAAGTTTGGAAATGCTGCTGGCTCCATTTTAGTTTAAAAACTGCTGGTTGTGTTAAAGTCTGGACGGGCAGAAGCATCAGCTCCTGAGAGGTTCTTATCAGTCACGGCTTGAATTCCAGTGATGAAAGCAAAGTCTTGTTGACACTTACTCTCAGTCACACTTCCACCTCTTCTGTCGCTCTAGGAAAATTAATCTCTCATCGTTCTTTTTACCCCTGTGGTTTCAAGCAACCGACTGAAGGGTAGACAGTCTGCTTCCTGTTTACACGACACGCACATGCACAGTGAACAAGTGTTTTTTGTGTTATCATGGACACAGATTATTACTGATGCAGAGCTAAAACACTCATGTGGACAGAGACCGTATCAGTTTTAAATCACTGTTTTAAACCACATTAGCCTCAGAACTCATGGATTCAGCGAGATGTTGGAAGATGTTCCTTTGAGATTCTGCTTCATGTTGACATAATTACATAATTTCTGCCAAAAACGTGTCAACACTGTTTCAAGCAGATGTAATAAGATGGCTGCAGGATTGATTTGTTTTATTTTACTGTGTGAACCAGGAGCTCCAGGATCTGGTGCGTCAGTACACGCAGGCGGTGCCCGTGCAGAAGGCTTGGCTGGACTCCTGCTTCTCCAAACAACGAAAAGTCAACACTGAGCAGTTCACACACCTGCTCAGATAACACTATGATTCAGTGTTTCATCTCTTTTTTATGATCAATTTGTCTAAATCATGAATGAACTCGGTTTGCTGCTTTAAAATGTGCGAATGCTTTATAGTTACACAAAAGTTTATAACGATTGATGTATAAATGAAAGAAGCAGTAAATAAACAAACACCGCTGTGCCACTGCTGCTGTGTTGGTTTGTGTTGACATTTCTGCCAGGATACATTCAGAGTCTAGGAAAATTAATCAACTATTGTTTGTGTAATGAATCCACAGTTATAAATCCAGTGTGTGTGTGAGTGGCTAAACATTGTCATGGTTCAATTTTAGGGACCTTATATAATCTTTGATTGATTTCCTGGTGAGTTAACTTCTACTAAGCCCACCTTTATTCCCCCTCTGACCATTTGACATTTCACCTTACATTTGAACAGGCCCAGATCTAGACTGCTCAGATAGGGGGGGGGCATTTAGAAATTTGGGGTGGGCACCTTTTCCCACAGTAGACTTAGTGTTGAGCGTTTTTCCAAGTTTTAAAGAACTTGTCACAATAGAAAATTCAACCAAGCTGTGGTATAATAATAATTATAATAATAATTCTTTCAATCAGAGAGACGACATGACTGTAAGAACAAAGCCTAATGTAGAATTTACAAATGTGCCCATGTGTGAAATTGTTCAAAGTAAGACTTTTCAGTGGTGCTAGTGCTGCCCACTCCTCTGATAAGCTTACTTCTCTATTAAAATCTTAACCTATTCATGTGCAGATACTTTTGAATCATTTTGAGTGCACTTCTATGTACAGTGGTAATGTTTAAGAATTTACATAGTAGCACATTAAACGTCAATTAATTGCGAATGACTACATCAATTGTAGCACTTTCTAAACAGGTACGTTAACTTTATACTGAATGAGCGCTGATAAACGTTAGCAAAATGTCAAATGCTAAATACTGTTGGTAACAGCTTGCTAGCCATTTATCTAGTAAAATAAAACAACTACCAGCAACGATACCTATTTAACACAACACTACAACAAACTATACAAACATTTTTTGACAAAAACAAGCTTTAATAAGAATAATTCTAATTAGAATACTAATATGCTTCCCCTGTCACATATGATTAGTCTACAAATGCTCTGCATGGAGAATGAACTCAGGGAGCAGCCTCATTCGTACTTACGCTGTCCAACTGGGGCTGGGTATTGCCACTGATTTCCCAAAAATGATTTGACTCTGATTAACAATGTTTCGATTCGATATCCCATTTGATTCGATTCAATATCGATTCAGTTAAGAATACCAATTTTGATTGGATATGAAAGATATTCTCAGAAAATTAAAGCTGTAAACTGTGCAACTCACTTGGTGCATTATTAAAAATAGTAAGGTAGACCTGTCACGATAGGTTGTCCCAGAAATTATTGTAATAAATGATATTGTTGTCATCATTTTGAAACCATTTCATACCACTGATATAATGATAATATCATAGCATGATAATAAGAACCATAACAAAGATCAATCAACTTTTAATTCTTGAATTAGAATTGAAAACATGAAAATAGGGCTGCAGCCTGCCACCAACTAGTGACACCAAACTTTTCTACGCCTAAGCACACATGCAGGTGATAGGCTACGGTGAGGACGCTTTGAACTATGTCGTGAATGGACAATCCTGCAATTAAACACAACACTGAAGAAAGATTTTTAATGATACAGGAGTAATTAATTTAAAATATGTTAAAAAACAAGTTCAACAGCCCGGTTTGCTTCAGTACATGGACAAACTCTGATGACCTGGAGACAATGGCCTGGATGTCCTCTGAGTAGAGTTTGGGTTTTTCGACAGCACCTGAAGGCAGCAGCAAATTATTTCCCCCATGGGGGACCTGAGTGTGTACGTGTGTGTGTGTGAGTCTGTGATTCTGAGAGTGTGTGTGTGTGCGTGTGTCTGTGTGTGTGAGTGTGTGTGCAAGTGTGTGTGTAAATGTGTGTGTGTGATTATGTGTGTTTGTGTGAGAGTGTGTTAGTGTGTAAGTGTGTGTGTGTGAGAGTTTGTGTATGAGTGAGTGTCTGAGTCTGTGATTCTGAGAGTGTGTGTGTGTGTGTGTGTGTGTCTGTGTGTGTGTGTAAGTGTGTGTGTGTAAGTGGGTGCTTGTGTGTGTGTGTGTCTGTGTCTGTGTATGTGTGTGTGTATGTGTGTGTGTGTGAGTGTGTGAGTCTTTGATTCTGAGAGTGTGTGTGTGTGTGTGTGTGTGTGTGAGTGTGACTCACATGACTCTTCCCTGTGTCCAACCAGCAATTCAGAAATCAGCACATTCTGACGGGGGCGAATGAAATAAACCGGATTGGCAGATTCAAATGGCACAGGATCAAGTTGACCAATTGGGTGGCCTTTGATTTTGTCCCCATAAGGAACATAAATACACACAAATATAGAGGTCCCCACATCGACGTTAATACCTGTAAACACACGCACAGTAGATGAAAGGTGGAGTTAGTGAGAGGGGGGCGGTGTTAGAGAGAGGGGCGGTGCATCGCTGAGGGAAACCACTGAACAAACTCACCTTCCGCGTCTATGTTTTTCACTTTTCCTGAGGACTCGACTAAAACATGAACAACTGCTAATTATTTGACGTTGATGGTGAAAAACCAAACCCTGTGTGTGTGTGGAGGAGGTGAACCCGCAGCAGAGCTGAGCACAGGAGCACGCACGGTAGGATGACACTCACACAACCATGTACCTGTGGCAACTGTGTTATATATGACCTGTCTCTTACAACACATTCATTTGAACTTTTATAAACTATTTCTGTGTAATAAAAGCACAGCAAATTGAATTTACAGTCGTGAATTCATATTATCAAGTCAATATTGATAATTCTCATGATAAATGCCACATTATGATTTCTTAATGTGTAAAGACTGGTTTATTTTGCTCCTGACCAAAGTAATACGAAGGATACATTCGTAGAAACATTTAAAAATAAGTTGAAGGAGAAAACTAATACAAATAAAGTAGATGGATCTGTGTAAAATAATACAATTGAAATAGATGTAAAACAATGATGGCATGACTTTGTAAAATAGTGGAGTTTAAGGCACTTGTGAATGAAAATGTTTTCAGTCTTATTTTAAAAGCTGCAGTGGAGGGAGCTGTCCTCAGACCGTCAGACAGTTGGTTCCTGTGCTGTGCTGCACAGTGAGCATCACGACCAGAGAATCCTTTTCACTTAGATAAACGATGTGTCATAGGCAACATATGGATATGTATGGAACTTTGTTTTATTGCCATTAAATTACATTGCGATAATTGCTGTTGTTGTTTTATCACCCAGCCATATATGAGCATTTTCACTATCTGGATGTGTGGCTGCTGTCAGCGGACAGGGAGAATATAGCTTTTCCTGTCTGTTAACAAACAAGTCATTACTCAGAAATCCAGAGGCACTTTTTTATTTTCGGGAAGTTTTGTGGTTTTCCACCTGAGGCTTGTTTCTGTGTGTCGAGAGGCATCCTGTTTCTCAGTCCCACACATGGGTTCATTTATCTCCTGAATATTAATCACCAAAGATTTTGAGAAAAGTCCCCTGTGTGGGAGACACGCTGTCGTACACGTGAACGTGTTCCCATTCAGACCAGCAGCAGACGACTGGGTTAGGTTAAATACCAATGTGAAGAGGATGGAGACAGATTAAAGGGAAAAGGCTGAAAAATGAGGGGGAAACACAACACATGCAGGTGCATTGCATGGTAGAATAATTCATGAACAGCCGGTCGTGCTCTGTGGCAGCTGTAAAAATGCTGAATAGGTGCAGTAGATTCAGATTTTGGATCGAGACGACGAGAGGAAAAGATCTGAGTGACTTGCCACGCGCGACACTTAAGCTCCAGTTTCAAAGCGTGGCTGGCGTTTGAACAGGAACAGTGGCTGAAGTGACACAACAGAGGAGCAGCTCAGGTGACTGAGAGTGTCGGAACAGGATGCGATCAGACTGCATCAGCAAGATCAGCCACACACAGAGGGTTATTATTGTACAGCTGCAGCGTACATATACAACCCTCAATACACAGATGGAGGCCCATTTCAGTTCACCGGTGTAAAAACCACACTGGCACTGATCAATAGAGATGTGGAAAAGTACGTGATGCGGTCCGATGAGTCATCCTCCACCATATTCTCTCCCCGTGGGTGGGTGCATGTTTGGTGTACACCAAAAGAACAACTGAAGTTATGACACATATAGTGTTGGGCCCCTATGATGAAAGATTCCATCCTGAATGGAGGGGTCTCTTCCACGCCACAGGTCAGTAGAGGTCATGGAATGATCGGATGGGTATGAAAGTAACGTGAATCACTCGCTGTGGACTTCACCATCACCAGATTTTAACCCAACTGAACATTGATATGTTTCAGCACCGTCATCAACACACCGAACGAATGGAATACCTTTCAGAGGAATGGTGTTGTAGTTTGTGCACTTGCAATCAGATATTTCTCTTCAGTCATTTTTATCACTCTGTTCTTCTTTTCTTTGACAGATTTTTAGATGCAGCTTAAATCAAACACACATGGACGTCAGGAGGAAGATATCCTATGATGCTGCCGTCTTCAGTTCACTCGGCTTCAGCACCAAATAGGTGAGTGTGATAACCAATGTGGGGAAAGACAGAAGAAAGCACCATGCACCACCCATCTTTCTACGGCAGTATGCGTATGTACAGATGCAGTTTGAACTCCCTGCAGTAGAAATCACACTTTGATAAGAAATGATAAAGAACAGAGCAAACTGTTCAACAGGCATCAGGCGTTAAGTAGCAGCTCCACAGTTCAACAATCCTTTACGTTCGTTGAACGACAGATTCTTTACGCTATTTTAACAACTGACACTTCACGTTAGTTGGAAGACAGATTCTTTACGTTAGTTGAACGACTGATTATTTATGTTAATTTAACAACTGACACTTCACGTTAGTTGAACGACAGATCGTCTACATTATAATGTGATGAAGTTTCTTTGTCTGTCACAGTCACGTCAGTCACCTGAGCAGATACAAAAGCTGCCATTACAACACGCCTGAAGAAGACGATGAGACCATGAGCATCAAGGAGCAAGAAGTCAGGGTTGTCACCATGATGGACTCCACCTCAAAACATGATGGCCAGCGCCCTCTAGCAGAGCACGCCACCTTCGCTGACGACTCCCTGTTCAGCAGACAGAGTCTGGACACAGAGCACGAACACTTACACAACCACAGACCTCTGTCTGTGCCCGGCCCGAGCTATTTCTCCTACCGGCATCCTCACAGTTTGCCGGCTGGGTACAATCAGCCCACTCCGTTTCCCAGCCAGGTTGAAGGGCAGTGGTCGCACCCGAGCTGTGCCAGCAGCTGCTCGGTGTATCCCAACAGCCTGTCGTCGTACACTGGCCAGAAAGATTACTCCAACTTCTCTGGAGAGAGCTGCCACTCCAGGTACAAGTGCACCACTATGAGCAGCCTAGAGCAGCCGCTCTCATTACGCTCCAACCCGCCTTCGGCCGACTTGCGTCACCACACCTTGTCTCCGTACGCATGCTCGCCGCAGGGAGCAGCCTGCTGCGCTCAGTGCCATGTAGACACCTTTACCAGGGGGATCATGGTCCACAAACCCCCCGGACCCCAGTACCACCCAGGGCACAGCCCGTACTGTGAGTGTTGATGTGTTTATCAGCCCTGACACAGACTCATCCTGTGTGTCAGCTACAGAGAATAAGACAAGCAGTAACTTAGTCATCTTTTTTTAATCATGCTACAGTATCACACGATGAAAACCCATGAATTCTGAATTTTCTGCTTCAGATCCGGGTGACTGCAGACTTCAAGGAGTTGGACACACACAGACGTGAGACGCTTTTTCATTATTATTATAAGTCTGCCTCACACAGACATATCTGAGTTCCACAGTACATTCTGCATCTTTCTTACTCTAATTAAAAATGTTCTTTCAGTGGCCACAACTCTCCAGCTAAAGAGAAGCACCCTCCTTACAGCACACTGCTGTCTCTGGAGCAGAGTGAGTGTCAACATCGGCACATGATCACATGACTGATCGAGCTGCCGTCAACTCCTTTAACTTACTTGCTCTTGTTTCTGTCGAACGCAGGGAGGGTGTTTGTCACCTACGAAGCTGACAACGACAAGCACGTCAATGAGGTCATCAACTTTGTCGCCCTGCTGCGACACAACGGCTTTGATACGCATGTATGCTCAGGAGCTGTTCAGTAAAGATTGTTAGATGTGCCGGCTGCGTGTTAACCTCCTGATGTCTGTTTGTTTCAGATTGACATTTTTGAGCAGCAGTTCAGGAGCATAAGCAAGATCGACTTCATGGAGCGATACCTCAGTGAGGTAAAAACCGCCAGATTAATCTATTAATCTTATCTAAGTGGATAAGAAAAAGATAAACCGCTAGAAACTGTTTTGATGTTAAAATGTGGCACTCTTGGGAAGGTGTTGCTTCACCATTAAATTTATTTCTGCAAGAGGGAACATGTTTCAAGAGTAAAGTGTGGCAGGAAGAGTAAGAGCAACTCACTGACACGTAGAACTGTTGATAAGCCGTCGTGTTGTTGTCCCCTATGCAGAAAGAATACCTGATCATCATCATCATCAGTCCCAAGTACTACGAGACCGTGACAGCTTCCCCTGTCAGCCTGGAGAACGACGAAAGGACCTTCAACACCGTCTACATACACAAACAGGTCAGAGTCCACAGTCACATGAGAAAACTTAAAAAAAATAAGTTGCTTTCTTGTGATTTTTATTTCTGTTTTTTTTCTGTGTTTGTTGTTCAGCTCCAAAATGAGTTCATTCAGAATGGAAGCAAGAATTTCAGGTTCATTCCCATTTTGTTCCCCGGGGCTAAAAAGGTTAGTTTACTGCTGTGAAACACATACCACACACATGCACGCAACCACAGTAACATGTCATGAGGGCTTTGTTGTGATATAATTAAACCTCAACCGTTTCACAATCTGCTCGCTGTGCCGTGTGTTTTGTTTCTGTGATCACAGTGTCACATCCCCAACTGGCTTCAAAACACCAACGTGTACGCTTGGCCACGTGACAGGGACGACATTCTGCGGCGGCTCATGAGGGTCGAGAAGTATAACCCACCTCCGATCGGGGAGCTGCCAACCATTGTTTCCATCCCCATATAGAGACCTCGGACCTGGACTGAAATCCAAAACTTTCTCTCTCGACAGCTCCAGGTCATTTTTCCAGGGGAGTGGGGATCCATCATAAATGTACAGGATTGTTTTTTTTATTTTACTATGTGACTGTGTAGATTGTATATTGTTGTAATGTGTCGGGTGCTGTGTGAACTTTTCTCCTGGGATGTGTTGCAGAAGTGTAATTAGTTCTTTTAGATTCCTCGCAGAAAGTGTAAAATTGAGACTTTTAACAAGCTTCTTTGTCTTTGTTTGTTTCTTTGTCATTTGAAGAAATGTTTGAATGAAAGATTTGTTTTTATGTTTTATTGGGACGCACACTCGCTCATGTGCTACTAATAAATCCAGAAATCTCTGTATTTCTGTCTGTCGTTTTCATTTTCTTGACATCAAGTCATCTGATCGACTGTAAACTTGACAGCTGTGTCGCTGGTGACCCTGAAAAGTGCAGCGTTGTCTGTGATGCTCTTTTGGACGAGCCATTCTCGAGACCGATAGATGACACCACAGAGGATTTTTATGTTCCCATGTTTAATGGACAAAAACATAATTACTAGTATAATTTAATTTAGACGAGATCTGAGGTATGAAATAGTAAGATGATTGTATATAACAGTCGTTCAGTAGGGCCTTTTTATTTGATATGTAAACATTGCCCCCCCCCCCCCCCCTGGTACACACTGCCTCACAGATAACGATGAGATTACATCGTTCTTATTGCGGTTGTTGCTTGAAGAGAAAAATAAACAACGCAGTGTTCAAAAATAACTTTTTATGGCATCTACTGCATGGTACATGTTTGAAGAGAAGACAGATGTGTCTTCTATGAGTGTTTTAAATTTGACACCCTGCTATAGTAAAAAACATCACAACTATATATTTTCTTTTGTCCAAGTCAAATCTTGAATCCTGATCAGAACAAGATTATTTCAGTCAGACAACTCACGGTCAAACATTTATTGCAGCAGTAGAACAGGTTTAGTGTTTGATGTCTAGGCTCCAACTTAATCACTCCCCCATATGATTACACAGGAATGATGGGAGTGATGAGCAAATACTTGTAACCCCCCCTTGGATCCTACAGGTGGATGCTGGGGGGGGGGGGGGGGGGGGGGGCTGAAGCAACTGGTAGCAATACTGCAGCAGCAATGCGAGCAAAGGGGATGATGGGAAATTTCTCTCTGCTTAAATAGACCACCTGATAAGGTGGGTGCGCATTATAGATGGTTGTGGTGAGTGAGGTATGTCACAGGATGTATGTCACATGATTGGAGCAGCGCAGCTCGAGTTGGCTGCCTGAACTAGCTCGCAGGCGTCGCTCCTTTATTATTTTTTTTCAGCTCAATTTGAAATATATCTTGGTTTACAGGTGCAGCTGTGATTTAGACCCAATTCAAGCTGATTGTCTTCTACACGTATGGACACGAAGGAAACCACTGAAACCAACAACGATTTGTTCTGTACTCATGTGAAACAGGGTTTGTATTTGTGAAAAATGAGTTAAAACAAGCAGAAACTTATGTTACTTCATGTTATTTCATGTTATTTTAGTCTGTGAAGTTTAGTCGGTGAAGTTTAGTAATAAAATAGTCAAATACCAGACAAAGGTTGATGTTACAGATCATAATTGATTTTCTTCATTGGAACTAATCTTTGTGGATTTATTTTAAAACGAAATACCTAAACTATTGTAATAATTGAAATCTGTAGTGTTGAAAGGTGCTTGCAGGTGAAAAGTGTTTTTGCCTGCATCACGTCTCCTCTGGAAACACAAATAGAGACGTATTTGTTGAACTGGCCCAACACTTCTCAGTAAACCTCACACAAGCACAGACCTGGGACTAGTTTGGCTGCAGGGCCATTGAGGAATTTTTCAAATAGTGAGCAGCATTTTTCTGTTTGGGAGAGAGCCATGAGAACAGGACAGTCAAAAGTGTCCCCTGCTATTAAGCACAGAAGTCGTTGACACACCGGTGGGTCGTGGAATGTTTGTATGTCACCACAGTTTCAGCTGAGCCGCTCGTCAGAGAATCAGAGAATCGTAGTGACACTAAACTTCTTCCCGGTACCTGGTGGCTTACTTGAAAATGCTCAAACAGGATGTTGCATGTAGATAAGTAGCTGACACAGCTATCTGCTGGCTGTGTGGTAGGCCTTCTGACGCACTGGCAAGTTCAGAGTCAATTGGGTCATCGTTCATCACAACTGGTTTGTGGTCATAGAAAAAATGAAAAAGTGTGTTACACTGTGACACATTTAAAGAAAATGTATGTGTGTGCAAAATGTGATGTGCTCTTCATCCCTGCACACGTCCATCACTGAATAAATCCTGTGTCACCTGCGTTTGAAACATCACTGATAAAAACTGAAGCGTCGAGACATGGTTTAATTGTTTTATCTTCACAAGAGGTAACACTGCAGATGTTCATACAGACATCATAAAAAAATCTGAATACAGTGTTTCATATATTCATCCATATATTGAAAAGTACATGAAATAATATTAATTTTAATAACATAACAAAGGAACAATGACATCAGTAATAAAAGTGGATTACAAAGTGACATTTTGATGTAAATAATTCTTAAGAATTAGGTAACAGAAAACAGAAATCAGACAATAGCTCCATTTTACTGCATGTAAAAACACTGAAGTGCTATTTGTTCAAAGCTACAAAATACACTTAAAAAGGAGGAAGCGATTTTTTTTAAATTTCCTTCAAGGAAAAGTACTATAAAATAAGTTACAGTACAGTGAAATTGTCCAAACCAACTTTTGATCCCGTCTTCCAGCCTTTTTGTAAGCACAAACAAAAGAAGTAACTCAGACACGAGTGAAGAGATTCGGTTTCCTTATGAGAGGCGTCTTCCCCCCCAAGAGGAAATGAACAGTTGTGTTGTTTGTCAAGAGCTGTGTGTCTAGTGTGTTCATGTTCTGAAGAAGAGCCGCACAAACACGTCTGAAAATGTGAATCCTTCTAATCCTCAAATCACCTGCGTGTCGCTCCGCACGTGTCCTCGGTAGAAAGAACTTTGTACTTCATGAGCTCAGAAAAAAAATTGACAAATACTTCATGTTAAGTCACATAATACAGAGGCAAACTCTCATACATCGTCGGCTGGTAAAGGAGGTATGTTGAACCTTGGTCTTGTGAAAAAAGCCATCTTCTCTCTGTAGACAAAAGGAAAAATAAACAGTTTCATCAGTTTTATTTCGTTAATTAAAGGGATAGTTCACCCAAAAATGAAAATTCACTCATTATCTACTCACCACTATGCCGATAGAGGGGGGGGTGAAGTGTTTGAGTCCCAAAAGCACAATGGTCTGATGTGATCCACACGCAAAACGTGCAAAAAGTGATCACAACTTCAATTGTATTGGATCTGGCTGCAACACTGTTGTGCTTTGTGGACTCAAACACTTCACCCACCCCTCCATCGGCATAGTGGACAGAACAATTATGTACTTTCTACATCAGATATTCAAATGGCGAGATTGCCAGTCTAACACTAGTAAATTAAAGAGTGTTGGATCATTGGCTGTCTGCAAGTAAACCTGCAACAAACAAACAAGCCACACCCCTCCTGACCTCAAGAAGCTCTATTGGCCATCGTTCTTTTGTTTGTTTGTTCTCGTGCACGTTCACAATGATGCAAACAAAGCAATAAACTCTCCTGTAAATATTTTCCACACCATCTCGCTGACTGATGTGTTAATAGTGTGCTGATAAGCCAAGCGATGTGCCAGAGAAGGCAGGGCAGACGATGAACGCTAGCAAGCAAACAAACATGGATGTAAACAAAACAGGTTTGAAAATAACTTTCTCTGCATATGAAAATCTGCAGTATGCTGATATTTTTATTTTTATTTTATTCTTTGTGCTTTGACAACTGATCTTAACAAACTTGGTGAGGGGAGTGTGGATGGAGACCAACATTCCTGTGAAGGGTTTGATCTTGAAATCATATCTAATCCACATATGTCTGTCACATTAATGAAGCTTTAGACAAACTAACTCAGGTTTCGCTGTGACCCAGGGAAATAAGGCTCTTAAGAGTGTGACGGCTGACTGGTAGTCAAACCAATCCCAACCTGAATGTCTGCACAGGCAAGGGCTCCTTGTGACTCTGTCCCCTCATCTGCAGAACCTCTTTGGAAGCCTTCCTCATCCTCCTCTCCACCGCCTCCTCCTGACGCTGCTCCTGCTTGCTTTGGCCGGCCTGTGGAGCGACAACACAGTCAACTGCTGCTGGTTGAGGCCGATTCTCACGTGTGAAGTAACCACAGCAGACTCCAGTCTCACCTGTCTCTGGGCCTCTCTGAGCAGGCAGCGGAATCGCTCATCCCTCAGGGCCCAGTGGGGGAGCTCGGTGGTCTCCCTGCCTTGCGGCTCCTCCAGTCGCAGCTTCAGCTCCCTGAGGGCGTTCAGCTCCTCCATCAGCTGCCTCTGACGCGTCCTGCAGGCCTGGAGATCCAGCTCCAGGTCCAGGGAGGTACGGGTGGGTTGTTCGGCCAGGGAGGAGCGGTATGACTGCTGCTCACGCAAACAAACACACCTCAGAAACTCAACCCTAAACTCTCTGTGACATGTATTCCTGAGGAACAAAAGTCAGACTCTACCTGTTTATATCGCAAAGTTCTTCTTTCCAATGTGTTTCTGACAAAAGGCGATTTCTTTGGTAACGTCGAGCTGTCACTGTCGCTGCGATATAACTGAAAGGTAGAATTCAATTGTATGTAGAGATTCTCACAGGGCTGTCACAACAAATATTTACAGCAAAATCGTAAGTGTCAGATAAAAGAAACTGATAACAGTGTTGTCCAGGCAGACTGCGAATTAAGGCCGTTGTGATAGTTTCCCCTTTTTGCAAAAACTTACCCTGCAGACGTACTGACTACGAGCCCCGGGAGAGAAGGTCTGAGAGCGAACAATGGTGCTGCCGCGCATAAAGGGGGAGGCGTGACCCCAGCGTCCTCCCCTCTCTTTGGGCCGAACTCGCACAGGCTCTGGGAACAGGCCTTCTGTCATGGTGGCCTTCTCCACCTGTGGATCAGCAACAGTTTTGTGCATCTGGACCACAGACTGAGCAGCTACACACTCCCACCACTGTCCTCCCTTACCTTTACTGTACAGAGCTTGCTTGTTGTCTGATCACAGCGCCCTCCAGTGGTGATGCAGATGCCCTCGGCACACAGTCCCTCTAAACAGGGAGCTGTGAATGCTATGCTGTTGCTGCAGCCACTGTCCACTGACTCTGCCTGCCAGCTCCTGCAAAATACAGCGTTGTCACGAAAATGAATTCATGCTGGAGGCAGAAAGAAGTTTGTTTTCTGTTGGACAGGAGATAATTTGGCTCGAGCTAAAAAAATGTCACCTCTCAGATGCCACCTCCCCTGGCTCGTCCTTCTTCTCCAGCCTCTGCAGCTCCAGCCCGGTGCCCTGCTCCTCCAGATGGGTGGTGGTGGTACGTGACAGCAGCGTGCACGCATTATCCTGTAATGTCACATCGCAAACTATCACCAACTTCACACTGCCGACATTCCTCCGCTCTCCTCTGGGAGTAGTAGGTTGAAGCTGTGGTGTGAAGGCTTGCTTGGTTTGTGAGACACATTCTTGTCAAATACTCAATTTAACGAGCTCCACAACTAAGGACCAAGGGCTAAAAGCTGCTTAGCAACAGTATGACAGGGAATTCCTCCCAAGAGCCTGATAGGTTTTACAATTTATTGCAGGTATTTAAAGCAACAAATCATTTTATACAAGATTACAGATTGATTTGGTACTGTGCCAGCAGGTGGATGCATAAGAATACACTTTCTATTCCTGATCAGGTTTAGCACAACCTGGTACACAGCCAAGCCCTCTACATGGTTTTCATTCATATCTGAGCTGTCTTTATGTATATTTTCCATAAACTACTGTTTACTTTTGGCTTTTCAGTTCTAAAGATTCTTTACATGAAACCTTCCTAGATGGAAAATCTCTCTTTAAAGTAAATATTCTCAACGAAAAGCTGAATGAGAACATTTTAGCAATGATTATCTGCTTCACTCTCTTGTAGTGTACCCCAAGGTTCCTGTCTAGGTCCTATTTTATTTGCATATATGTAACGCCACAGAGATCTTTTTATAAAGTAAAGTATTATTGCTAAGCCACAGCCATACTTTCCTACACAAGAGTAACACTGGAGCTTCTTAACATTATTAATAATTAATCCTCATTCTTTATGTATTTATTGTTTTCTTTGTTTGTAAAAGTCATGGTTTTTGTATTTCAAATTTCTCTGTTAAGCACTTTGGGCTAGACACTCCAATGTTCTTCTTCATTTCCATTTCTTCTGGTGCCAACACCTGAGATCACTTTCAATGTCATCATGCTGTATCTACACTCCCCTTTTTTCATATATACAGAATAAAAAATACACAGTATAGGTGTGTGGGTTTACCATGGCTCTGGGCCTCTGCTCTTCTTCATGGCCTTCCTGCTGTCTTCGATGGCAGAGGTTCTTCTGGTCAGGCCTCGGCAACTCTGTCCCGCTCAACATCTGGACTCGCAGCCAGTGGTAAACCATCTCTGCACTTCCTTCACAATCTGCCAGGCTCACCTGGGTCGTACCCTGCATTTTCACACAGACAGTTTAATTGTTGAATTTTCTGCTGATTTAGAGAATCTGACATCAGCAGGATCATTGCATCTGATTTTCTTCAGCAGTACCAGTAGTTCCTCCTGAGCCTGAGGTCCCAGCGAGCAGACCGACAGCTGCAGGGCACACACCGCCAGGGCGTTTGCAGGGACAGGAATGCGGAAGCCTTCGTTGAAACTCATCTGGGGCTGCGGCTCCAACGCTGTACAACAGTAAAACGCACAGGCCCTGCCGGCGTCCAGTGGAATCAAGTGCACCTTCACATACCTGAGCGTGAACAGAGCAATATTTCACAACATGAGATTTATAGTTCTTGATGACAGAACAACATAAATGTGTCACTGGTTGTCAGTTACAATTTGCTCAACATCAATATGTGGAGCTACACCAAGGCTCAGGATGAACTATCTGAAAAATATTTGACTTCTATTGTTGAAAGAACGCCACAAGGAATAGTTGCAACATTAATCAACCTTTAATCATCAACATGAACTCTAAAGTACTCACACTTTATATCCATCTCTCACAATGGACCTGTTTAGGTTCTTGAGCTGTAGCAGGTGAAGTCGTAGAGACTGAGAGTTAGACTCCCACCTGTAGAGAGGAAAAATGAACAGAGGATGTAGAGTTAGATACTAACAGGGAACAAGCAGCCACCCACATGCAGTCTACACAAACAGTTTACTCACAGCAGTCCCAGTTGGATCTGGGCGGGGTCGCTCACAGATGTCAGCTCTTTCATGTACGACATCTCCTCTGACTCCTCCGGCCTGTGGGAGGAACGTCAAAGAGAGAAATAAACAAACGGTTTAACTTTTAGTTTAATGAACTTTAGATATTCCTGGGACCCAAACACCATGATAAGTTCTACTTTCTTCAGGCCACTAAAATGTCTGTGTATTGTGATATTACAACTTAATTTTAAGATGATTAAGACTATTTTTGCAGTCACTGACGACTGATAGTGTGATGTGATTAAATTCCACTGGGACAGGAAACAGAAATCCCTCCACTACAAATGCTCAAACACAGAGGTGTTTACTTTCGGAGTTGCAGTTTTCTCCTCGGTCACTAGGTAGCACAGTTGTTCCAGAAACCTTATCAATGCAAAATGTCGAGCTGGAGACATGAACTGTAGTGGGAACCACTGCAGAGGCGGTTGGAAGTGTCTGTCTGTTTTTCTGTGGACATATTTTGTCACTGTGATAGCATCACAACTGGAGCAGCTTTGGCTCAGGAGGTAGAGCGGGTCGTCCTCTAACCTAACGGGTCGGTCAGTCTCCCCATTCCGACTAAGATACTGAATTGCCCCTTATCGCTGAGTCTGCGGTTTGTGCTGTGTGATGGAGAAAGTGCTGCACATAGATACACAGTATAAATGTGTGTGTGAATGGGTGAATGTCAAAACTCTACAGTAAAGTGCTTTGAGAGGTCATCAAGACTGCTAACTATATAAATACAGACTATTTTTCAGTCACAAAACTCCACAGGTATGAAGTTCGGAGATGGGTGTGGTCCCACCTTTAAATATTGTCTACTCGTGAAATAATGTGGTAATGACTACTTAGCACTCATGTCTTGGAGCATCAACATCAAGATGGTCTCTATAAATGTTCTGTTTCAGCAGTGTTGGAGTGGACGTCCTCTCACCTTCGACCCCAGGCTTCAAAAACCCCACTGTCTGTGGCCAGAGCGTCCTCAGACACTCCTGCAGAGACTCTCCTGGCCCTCCTGCCACTTCTGTTGGCGCTGTTTCCTCTCAGAGTCACTCCTTCAGAGAAAAAGACATCCAGTTAATCGTCAGGTCACCTTCATTGTTTGAGACAAAGATCAGCAGTTTTTAACTTGCCTGTAGATGTAAAAGGCCCCTGAGCGCCGGTGTCTCTGTGACTCTTGCTCTCCAGTTGATGCACCGCGGCGGGGCTGACTGTGTCCTCGCCGCTCAACATGGCCGTGTGCGATAGGGCTTGCGACTGTGCCCGCAGCCCCTCTAAAAGGCCACGACCGGCCTGCTCCATGTACTCCTCTGTCATCTGGGTGAGGGGGCAGTCCTGAGGGGCGGAGTGGTAGGGTGTGTCCATAGGGGAGCTGGGTGGTGAAAGGGAGGATAGCGAGGAGCGGGAGGAGAGGGAGGCTAGGGACTGCGGGGTGTCATGGGAGCGTTTGGTTTTGCTCTGGGTCAGAGGGTCAGGATTGAACATGGAACAGTCTCTGGATACAGTTTCTGGGGCCAGCAGGTAGCGCAGGTGGGGATCTAGCGTCTCTCCCACCCCTTCGTGACGTTCATACTGTGGGAGACCGTAGATGTCACTGAAACTGATGGAGCTGAGGGAGCCTCTGCTGGAGGCCAGGGAGCCCCGACTGGAGGCCAGAGACCCCCGACTGCTACTGGACGACACCGTCAGAGAACTGGCCGACCAGCTGGAGAAAAAGCAGGTAAGAGACACATGAGAAAAGACAGAGAGCTGCGAAGAAGATCAGCTAACCTCTTCAAGAATGAGTGTGGGAGCTGCACCTCTTCAGCTGCGTGTGGAGATAGGTGGTGATACGCGTTGCCTCCTCCAGCTGTCTCAGCAGAATGTTCCTCTTCTCCTGCTGCAGGATCCTGTCATGAAATACACATCCATGCATGAGAAATTCAGTTTGACAAAGTTAAATGAGCCGTCACTCTCTACCATTTCTGCATCTCTATTTTAGAGATGAAGAACTGATCATTCATGCTTTTATTACCTCACGCTTTGATTAACAACAGCCCATTTCTGGTCTTGATCAGAAAACCCAGATATAAATGCAGTCATTACAAAATTCAGCAGCTAGGCTTTTAACTAGAACAAAGAGATATGATCACACCTGTTTTATCATGTTTCACATTCATCCAGTTTGTGTTAGGATTGATTTTAAGATGTTACTGATTACTTTTAAGGCTCTTTATGGCCCAGCCCCCGGCTCTATCTCTGATCTTTAAATTCCCTATTTACCTCTGCACTACTTGCACTCGACTTTTTTCAGAAGGCATATTCCTGAATTGACTTGAAGTGCCAGGTTATTATTGGTCTTTTATCTCTATTATTATTATTATTATTACTATTATTATGTATTATTCATTTGTTTCCTTGTTGTGCAGCAATGATGACGCTACGAGAAGATGTTCTCTGGGCCAGATCTAACAATTTCCCATTAAGTGGAGAAATGTTGATGAGATATTGTGACTTAAATGCGGTTTGTCACATTGTCAATTTGTAGAGCAGCAGTGCTATAAAAAAGTCATACATGCATTGGATTGCTGCTCTGCCTGAAACTGAAAACACAGATCATCAACATTATATCTCTGGAGGATCCTGAGGGAGAAAATGTATTTAAATATTTAACTCCAAACTGCCAAAGAGGTTATGTTTTCACCTGCATTTCTTTGTTAGCAGGATTACACAAAAACTATTCCCATTCAATCTGTAGAGGGATGGGCCATGTTCCAAGGAAGAACCCGTAATATTTTGGTGCAGATCCAGATCAGGGGTGGGATCTGGGAAAGCTTTTTTTTTTTCTCCTTCTTGAACATTGCGAGATAGGGCGTCTTTCAACATTTTTGTGAATTTCTTAGGAAATAATGCAGAGATTTTTATGGCCACACCCCACTGCTAAAAGTGGAAACACTGCTCTCACACTCACATTCACACCTAAGGTAAATTTTAAGTCTTCAATGAACCTAACCCCAATCTGAATCTTTTTGGACTGTGGGAGGAAGCCGGAGTAGCAGGAGAAAAACCATGCAGACACGGTGAGAACATGCAAACTCCACACAGAAAGACCCCACCCGTACCGGGATTCAAACAGTGCCAACAATACCACTGTGGCGAAATGTTGAACATGACTACAATGTTTGATTTACAAAATATCAAGAAAGTATGAGATCTGAAAGTATGACAATAATAACATCAGTAAAAACTTTTGTCAAACACAAAATTTGACAACACAAACTGTCACCATTCTGACCTCTGATTGGCTCCCTGGCTCTGGGAGCTCTGGGCCCTCTGCACCTCCTCCTCCAGCCTGGAGCGCTCCTCCTCGAGCTGCAGAAGCGTCTCAGGAGGGTGCTGCTGCTTGCTGACCAGAATGATCTCCTGCAGAAGGGCCTCCTTCTCGCGCAGGAGCTGCAGGAAGTCCCGGTCGCGGTCCGCCTCTGCCCGCCCCGTCCAGCTCTCACTGTCCAGCTGTGCTAGCTGGTGCTGTATGCTCTGAACCCTGAGGGAACGGCACAGAGGTTAGTACAGGAAGGGTCGTTTTTCAATTCTCTCCCCACACCTGGAATTTGTTCGACAATGGATACACATGACATATTTATAGTTGGGCAAGTACCTGCTGTGTCTACTTGGTTTCGAACATTTGTTTGTATAAACCTTACTAGAGGACAAATGTGCCTGGCACTGTGACTCAAGTACAAAGAGCACAGAGTTCAGATGCCAAGATCAACACTGTAAAAACTCATTCCACTGTAGCTCTCTTCCTCAGCTCAGATCACACACTTCATCAGCAACATTCACACACGTCATCGTTCGCATGCAGAGGCAACAACATATATCTGCATAAATCTCAAGCTTGTCATTTCCCTCGCTCTAGTTTTTGCATAATCCTACAACAGAACAAACACAGATAAAAACATACTCTTATTGATGGAGGTCAAAATGGCTACGTATTAATGTTATATTGTATTATATGAGACATTGCTAACGAATATAACAAAGCTGTATTGAAGGCCACGTGGGAGCCAAGCTGACACTTGGACTATAATGACATTGTTATTTTGTACGTGGGCGACCTGCTGCATCAGTGGCTGCTCAGGTGTGTATCAGCACACAGACGTTGATGTAGACAGAGTTGAGCGGGATCTCAGAGAGCAAAACCCTCAGCTCAGATGAAATAACTGTGCTTATGTGTCCTGGATTTCAGACAGAGTGACTCAGTGACAGAGCATGCAAGTTTCCACAGGTCTCCCTACTCTCTCTCACCCTCCCTCCCTCCCTCCCGCTCTCCCTCTCTGATGTCATGGTTGGCATTGCTGTTGCTGGGTCACCACAGCAACATGAATCTTGTAAAAAAAAAAAAAAAAGGCAGCGTAATAATACGGTGACTGTTGCTGCTGCAGTTATCATCACACTGCTGCACCTCACAGCTGGAACATACCATGTCCAACCGGGAGTGTATCCATCATTAGATAACACGCGACCTTCATGACACACGACACCTGAGCTTAATGCAGGAGCGACTGCTTGTCAACATTACACAGAACTTCAGGCCTCATTCAGTGTTGATTTTGCCAACATGTAATTTGGCCTGTGCTATAAGAGAGAGCTATATTTAACCAAAGAGTGTGTACATTGAACCACCTTGCGGAGGAGCAGAGTGTGCGCTGAGGCAGGCGGTGGGCAGTCCGCTCTCTGGCCGCGCACACAAAGGCAGCACACAGTCAGCAGCAGCGTGGCCAGGCAAGAATGTGACCACCCAGCTCATTCCGCCGGGCCAGACACCGCTCAGCAGCCACGGCCACCAGACGCAAATACTACTCATAACACCTACTCCCACTGGACAACGTGCAGGGCCGGGGGAACGAGAGGGGACTGCCGGGGCTCGTGACTAAGGGCTGCAAGTGGGTCATAGTACTATGACTGGTAAACAAGCAGCCGGACACACTTACTTTTTCTTAGCTTCCTCGTACTGCCAGTTGAGTTTCACTTTGTCCACCAATTGTGAGGACTCTTGGGAACCATACTAAAGAAAGAGAGAGAAATTAAAAAGGATTTAGCTCACAGTAGTTCACGTTACAAACAATTTTGGAGACATGATTTCCAAGAATTACAGCAAAATTATTTCAGATGTATGAGGGGAGTATGAAGAGCTTCCTGCCGTTTATCTAGTCAACATTTGAGCAACTAGTCGTTCTTTTAGTGTAGAGGTTTCCACAATTTGAGCCCTGATTTATTGATCCTTTATTTGTTTACATATTTCCAAATTGGGACTAATAAAAGTATAGAAAATTAACTATTAGCAGTTCCTGTTTGGAATAAACAAATTGATGTTCAGACAATCATCACTGGATTAAGTTGAAACAACAATGTGAGTTTCCAGGAGTGTCTATTTTCTGCAATATGTAAACAGATTTATCTGTATTTTTTGGCAGTGATGAAGATTTTGATACACTCATAAAGATATCTGAATCTAAAAATATAAGTTTTATATCTATGTATTAACATTTGAGCGAGTTATCATTCAATCAAACTTTTGACACAAACTGCCATTCACATTGCTACCTCCCACCTCCTTTGACTCTCCCTCCCTGTATTTAAGAGGGAGGCAGGGAGGAGCAGCAGTTCCTCTCACCTCTCCCATGATGTCGGTCTGACAGCCGGTGTCACAGTACTGCTGCAGATTGCACGAGTCGCCCACAGTTCCAGTGCTGTTCGACACTTCGCTGACTGAGTCGCTGATGGACAAGCTGCTTTGGAGGTTCACCGTCAGCTTCGCCAGGCTCTGTGGGATAGAACAGTGATTGACAACAAATCAGGATTATCAATCAGTAGTACATTTATCACCGTGATGTGACAAAAGCAACAAAAAGTGTAAATTGCCAGGAGGAATTTTTAAGGGGGATTTTTACGGGATCACACATTTATTTAAACAGTAAGAGTGTGTCATTTGCCTCCAGCTCAAATTCATAAATAGGAGAAAATGCTTCAGTAAATGTGGCCTGACAATCAAACTGAATCATCATCTATTATTCATTATATATTACTCAATCCTATCTTCTGCTTTGCTGACAAAATCAGAGATGTGGTTGGTGATTCATGTGTCTGGAAATGTGCTTCACACGGAGCAGATGAGAAGCAGCAGAACAGTGGAGGCTGACAGACACTAGAGGTCAGCATAGAATATTTCACAGACACATGTTGCAGGAGTAAAGATTGGATAGAAGGAGGTTATCTTTAAAGGACAAAAAAGAGAGAGCTACCTGGATGAGGTCCTGCCTCTCCTTCTCGCCCGTGGTGATTGTCTTCTTGATGCTCCGCAGCTCGTTGAAGATGGCTTGAGCCTCATCCAGCTTGTAGTGTGTCTGACTGTTGGACATCTTCCTGTCAATCCTGTGACACAAAAATACATTAAGAATACAATTCATGCTGGCCACTGAATGTCAAAGCCCAGATGTGAAAACTACTTAAATATTCTTTTACTCGGTGCTAGAAGGTGGATAATGGAACTCATCCCTTTGAAACCTAAACCTACAGCCTCAAGGATCAGCTATCATCAAGTGTGGGACTCCAATTGTGAATTTTAATGAAATGTATCCTGCACAATTTGAAGTGGCTATCGCACATCATTGTCCAAGTATCTGGTCTTTTTTTTATGTTTACTTACTTAATATGTTCCTTCATTTGTTCACTTTCTTTCCCAAGTTTTTCTTAAGTTATCCTTTTTATAATTAATAATGATGAAATTTGTGGTTCTGATCAAGTGTTTGACGAGTCTATGATATAGATGTTTAAATGATGATGGTTCCAGGTCAGAACAGGTAGATTTACCGTTCAGTTCATTCAGTCATTATTTAACAGACTTGAATTAGCTGAATGGACAATAAATATATTTATTTAGGTGGGACCTGAAGGGACAAGGTGCTGCTGGCAGCTGAAGATACACTTAAAATAAATAATATATAATATATTTATTATCAAAATATTATTATATATAATAATATTATATTTTAAGACTATATGCAGCTTGTCAGCTAAATCACCTTTGAGTTTTCACGAGTCTACATCTGCACAAGCCCCTGAATGCTAAAATCGACCTGCTGGGTATGATTACTTAATATTTACATTCACTTATGTTGAGTTTTGCAGCAGAAGCATGTAGAGTCAATTATTTTCTAATTAATAATGACGGGCCAGTGTTAATGATAATCTCTGTTTGCACATGCTGAGACATTGTTTCAGGGTTTTTAGTGCTGCTTTCAAAGGCTAAAGGTGAAATCGGACTCTAGACCCCTGGTATCAAGTGTCAGCCAAGAGAAATCTAAAGTTTAACAATCCACTCACAAGAGGATTAAACAGTGTATTGATTATGAAATTAAAAACGAATCAACGAAGCCAGTTCGCTCCACTGCTTTGATCAGAACCTGTGTTTTTCAGTGTCTGTGTGAGGAGGAGGAGAGGGGGAGTTTGTTTGGTTGGTTGGTTGCGGGATGGAGGAGTGCGGCATCGTGCCTCCTCCATCACTGGGCCTGGCACGTGGCCCCTGCTCTCACCGCAGCCCGCTTCCTTCACTCTCTTTCAACAGCAGGTACTGTTCATCTACTCGACCCTGCCTCTTCCTCCCAAAACAAGTCCTGCTTTGTTCCCCCTACCCCTATTGGCAGGGCCTGGGAGTTTATGTGCTTAGCAAAAAAAAGAAAAAAAGGCACTACCCACCCTGTCAGTGCCTGCCTGTACTGAGGCCCCCACCCTGTGTACTGTAAAGTAGTAAATATGCTTTTACTATTTCTAAACAAACCATATATTTGCCATGATTAGGGCCCAATTACCACCAGTTGAGGTGTTTGCTATCGACAAAGTCTAATAACTGAAAGTATGTGAAGTGTCTGAACATTTGAGAAACTTGGTTGGTCAAGATGAGGTAGAATGGAGGCAGAAAAGATGCTCAAACATCCAACTGTCCAAAAGAGATAAACTCCTGACTCCAACTCCTGAATTATTTTGTTCAAGCGGTGACAATTAGCGAGGTGAATTTTCGTTCACATTAGAAACTGCTCATTTGCTTTATCTGATGTGTCGTGGCGTGGAGAACAATTAGCTAACAACTGAGATGGAAAGAAGAACAACCTGGCCTCAAACGTACTGGGCAAAAACCAACCCAGGAGAAACAATAGGCCACGGACACGGACACACACACACACACACACACACACACACACACACACACACACACACACACACACACACACACACACACACACACACACACACACACACACACACACACACACACACACACACACACACACACACACACACACACACACAAAAAGGCATAAACACACATACAAGCTTGTACACACACATGTACACACAGGCGAAAAAATTGGAGAGGAGGATGCCTCCATGTTTTCTGCAAGCTGTGTATTCTCCTGGCTATTCTGGGAATCACTCGAGTTGTGTATTACCTAAGAGATAAGAGACTCTTTGCCAGGACTCAGGAAGTGCAGAGGAATTCGCTGCCAGATATCTCAGTGTTTTTTTAAACTGTTCTCGAGACCACACCTCCCACCCCTCCGCCCCCCCTCCCCTCTCCATGGAGCAACTTCCTCTCCAGGCCGAGCCTTGGCTCCCTGCACTCCACTGGTGCATCCTCTTCCTGAGGTGGAGTCCCCTTTTCCATCAAAAAACTCCCTCCATTTGCCTTTTCTCAAACACTCTCTCTCTCTCTCTCTCTCTCTTTTAACTTTGAGAGGTGGAGCAACTATTTCTAACATTGGAACTTCTCTCAAATGTTCCCAGCACAGAAAGGCACTGTGTGTGTGTGTGTGTGTGTGTGTGGGTGTGTGTGTGTTTAAATACCAACACAAACTAAAGGCAAATGGTGAACTGCATCCGAACAAAGAGAAGGTTATCTCCTGATTATTCCATTAATATCCTGTAATTTCAAACAGCTTTTTGAACCAAATCTTTACAATTTTCTAAATAATGTCTAACAGTTTCAATATATATACTAAATTATAATTGTAAACCATGCGAAATAATTTGAAAAGGGTGAAGACTATATATAACATGGTTAAACAACATGAAATAATTTGGAGGAGCTCATGAAGGCACGTACAGAAGAAAAAGAAAAACAGAAAGTTGGAGTTAGAAGAGAAAGGACGACACTGAAGGCGAGAGGGAATAAAAAAAAAGGGAACAGGCCACTGGGTGGGGGGCAACAGCCATGAGAGGAAGGGTGGGCCTGGGACACATAGCGGCAGAGGAACACTCACTCCTGCAGGGTCTCCACTCCCATTTCCTTATACTGCAGCTCCTGCTTCACCTGGGCCAGCTCCTGCTTCAGTCTGGAGAGCTGCGGACACAAGGCCCAGCACTGCGTTAGCATGGCGCACAATGGGCTTCTCTCACCACCACTACCAGCCAAAAGTGCTTAGTCATGACTATTAACATACTGGAATGTCTGGCCATGTTGATACAGAGATGAACATGCACGTCAACATACACTGGATCTCACACATTGAGGCTTTTCTCCCCTGAGAATCATTTTCCAATTTGGGTTTATGTTTGGAAAAACACTGAAATGTTATCTTATTACATAATCTTAAAAAAGAGATGAGGATAAATCAGTGTTGTCTATTGTTGACATTTCAGGGGCAATCTTCTAGTTTCACACATCAAATTCATTCTACTCCTCATGTCTGTGGTTCTGAACATTTCCTTAAAGTTTAAGATAATCATTCATCAGGGATGTCACCAGGGTTTAACCCTTCAATGTGGACCCTTTCAAGTCCACCAATTTTGTGGGAGTGCAGTACTGAATCGCCTCAATGTCTCTTTCAGTAAAATAATACTATTATAATATTGTTTTATGAATGAAGAATCCAACAAAATGTGTTTATATGTTCTTTGTTTTAAGTTTCTAAAAAGTTTTGCATCAATTTCATTATGTTCTACATAATTTGACATGTATTTGAGTTAATGCGTCATACATATATAACTGCCAGGCAAATATAAACAAGATTAAGAGTCTGTGGCCTTTGAGCTACGTGCTAATGATAACATGCGAACATACAAAGTCAAAGCTAACATGCTGATGTTAAAGCTAGGGTTGGTAATACTGGAAAAGTTAGCAAGAGCAGGTCAGACTTTGAAAAAAATGCCACAGATACATCCAACCCGCTCCCATTGACCCTCTCGTCAAAGCTACGCCCCCGAAAACCATGAGCGCTCTCTGCCTGACAAGTGCTAGAAGCCAACTTTTCTGTGAATGATCATTTCATTCAGGTTGAATTAAGTGCTTATTACAGTCCTGATGCTGAGATGATTTTGTTTGGACGAAAGTTTGGATATTGGATGTGTCAGCATTATTACATAATAAATAATTAATATGACATTTTGATTTTATCCACATCGCCTAGTTCTAATTGAAAATGTCAATAATCTTACACAACTTTTTGTGAAAGTTACTCTATTTACAGATATAAAAACAAGCTTGGATCTTTTCGTGGAAACATGACGTACAACAGTTCTAGGATTTGTTGAATGAAAGTGAATTATGAATAAATAATCATCATAAGATTAAGAGAGGTTATAAAACACTGGCTCTGAATTGTTCCATTGAACAGATTTCTATTGTAACATTACGATCAAGTCTGATTCATCTTTTCAGAACAGCTCCTGAGGGACAAAGGTCGCTGATCCAGGAAACACCCTCACCCATATGACTGATCTCAGAGAAATGTCCAACTTGGTCATGTGAGTAGCCTCTGCCTGACCCTTTGATGGTGATCTCATCCTCATCCTCTCGAGGCCCCAAGCCAGAGCCACAGTATCCTGTAGGGGCCACACCCCGGCCCCCTTTCTGCCCAAAAGGGCCCCTCGCTGCAGCCCATTGTTCTCCTCCGATAATGACTTACCCGCTCTCGTCTACAAGCTATTTCCACTTTTATTTGGTCAGGGTCGTATTTCGCGTTCGAGGACGAGCCGGAGAGCGCTGTGAACACATAAGAAGAGAAGGACAAAGGGTGATTAGCAGGTAGTGAATAGTGAGGATTTTAAAGTGAACCTGGTATAGTAAGAGCTGAAGGGGAGATTCAGTGACATCTCCTCACGCCCTCACTGGCTGTAGACACCCCTAGGACAGCTGGCTGGAGTCAGGAGGGTAAACTGGGTGGAGGTGATTAAAGGGAGGGTGGGGTGAAGCAGGAACACCCCCCACAAGTTCGTGAAGGGACATCAACAATATACTGTTCCATGTCCAGGCCAGAAATTTAGGTCAGCTGATGTAAAAAAAAAATGTATATTGTTTTTAAAGGAGTCTTCCAGTTAACACTTCTCTCATCCATCATCTCTCTTTCTTTGATAATGAAACTGAAGAGTTGTGTGCCAGAGCGTGACATTAGTGTCTTAGGCTACATCCATACAACTGTGTTTTCATCTGTTTTCAAACCTTAACGATCGCTGTCCAAGCGTTTTGGCTTCATATCAGTTTCAATGATACTAACACATCTGAAAAGGTATATCATGTGACCACTCACTTACACTGCGCATGAGCATGCCGGTATAAACAGGAAGGCATCCCACTGGACAGAGGAATTGTCTCAGATTGCTCAAATAATATCTGGTCTCCTACACAAAGCAGGTGTATCGTTGTAAAATTCAGAATTTCACTACACAACAGCTGTTAGAAAAGACAACAGGGTCTGTAACAGCCTTCCAGAGGATCTAAAGGGGGGGTGGAAATGTAGATATTTTAGAACGTAAACTAAAAACCCATCTTTTCAGCCTGGAGTGTTTTGTCATTTTTATGGCTTTTTAGAATTTACACTGGTTATATTTATTATGGTATCTTTTTATATATATTTTATAATTTCTTTCTTCTTATTATTTATTCTATCTTTTTTTTAATTTACATTTCATTGTTTATTATCATTTACTTGCTTGTAAAGCACTTTGTACTGCAATTGATTTGTTTGAAAGGTGCAGTATAAATAAAGTTCGATTGACTGATGGATTGTGATTGATTATCTATTTTGTGCTCTATACTGGTAGCCGAGGCTAATGCTGGTTGTCTTCTTCCAGATAGGGGTCATGTGATAGGAGCCTGACGAATCAGCAATCGCTACATTGTGACTGAAAATACCTAATCAGCAGGCGGCTGTGCGAGTCTATGTCAACATGTCCAAACATCTCCATTTCTGCTCGTCCAGACTACAATAGTGTGCCATAGTTTTCAAACTAAAACGGGGCCGGCAGCATTTTTGCAGTTCTGACACTCTGGAATAGTGTGGACCCCAGCAGAGTTTTAAAACGAAATCATAGCATAGTGTGAATAAAGCCTTACTGCTGGTGATGGAGCGGTTGTCCTCGGAGAGCTCGTGGAAGAGCAACATTTCCTGCTGAGCCAGCTCCAAACGCTGCTGCTTGACCAGGTACATCTCCTTCTTGGCTTTGAGGGCCTCCTGGGCCACCACAAGGTACTCCTTCAGCATGCGCTCCTGCTCCTGCCGCCATTGAGTCCGCGGGTTCTCTATCTGGGTGGTCTCTGACAGCAGAACACGACAAAGGTGATTAACAGGCAAATATTTCTGTGAAGACCTGTGATAATAAAAATCTGAAATGCCTGAAAGTGCTGTTGTGGCCTCTTTGAGATAAAACGACTCAGTACACCACATAAGAAAAAATAAAAACACAGGAATCTGAGACTAAAAGACTCTATGCCCAATGTGATGATATTTCTGTATTAAAACACTGAACTCACTGTTGATGTGGTCGATGTAGTAAACTCCCACTTGCTGGTCGTAAACTTCCTCCCACCCGAGAGGCAGTTCATCTCCAACACAGTCTGCAAACGTCAGTGGTTTAGTGATCCTGAAATGATTTAAAATCAATTGAGTGCAACAGTAACCCCAAGGAATGAACATCTCCACTTTAATATCAGCCTCACAAATAAAAAAGTATGTGCAACATAATGCTTTCCCTGACTGGGACTCAAAACTCTCCCTTTCTTTTTCATCGTAGTGGAACCATCATCATTATCTTCATCAATATTAATCAAAGATAATAGCACCCATAAAAACTATGATGTAGTACTGATAATTAAACTATACAGCATCAGTGGATTTACAGGAAGACAGTTGGAATCTACTAAATTCTTATTATTATACAGAGCCGTGGTTTCCCGTTTCCCACATTATGTCATTTTCCTTGTTAGCGCTCTGCTGTGCCTCATTTGTCATGTTTATAATAGATGTTTTCTATGCTAATCAAGGAGAAAGAAGCAAAAAGCAAACATTTGTTCTAAACAGTATTTCTTCTGGACCTGCTTTTGTTTCACAGCACAAACTCAAACAAGGAACGAGGCCTAAAACCTTGAATGACGAATAACTTATCTTTATGCAATTTCTGAAATGGATTAAAACGCTTATCTCCTATTCCAACATGTGTGACATACAATTTCTTGTGCTTTTAATACCCCAATAAATTGTCAGTTATCATTAGAAATATACTGGTCGCACGAAGATAAACTTACTGCAGCAAAAAAGTAGCAAATAAAACAATGAGCAGATAAAGAAAAAGAGATACAAACTAAAAAAATTGATAAAAAATAGATAATATAATAGAAAATGTAACATGCTGGGACAGAGCTTAGTGACTGTCAGATTCACAAGGTTAAAAGATTTTCATCTCAGTGCTGCTCAAGGAAGAACCACATCAGGTGGTCAGGACACCAACCTGTCCATAGATTTTAAAGATAAACTAAGTGTTCACACTTACTAAACTGAGAATTTATATTATTAATACCCATAGGGACTTGCACGGGACATTTAAAGTATGAATGAAAACAAACCCTGAATTATTCTACTACACTTTGACTTCAACTGTCACACAAAGCAGGATCCTAGACCATCTGGATAATATGGCCAAAAATTCCATTAAGATAAAATGTTCAGTCAATATCAATAATTATCACGATAAATATCACATTAATATTATTTCTTTTAAGTTTAAAGACTGATTTTTGCTCCTGAGGGAAAGTTGTGGTTTTAAACTCTTATTTATGAGCAGAGAACGACAAACACTTGATGAACAGCAAAACATTTTGAAAAACTGAGGTTGATCAATAACGTGTTATACCTACTCACTGTGCAAAATGCATATTGATGAAAATTATATTGATATAAATAATAATAATAATATAATTATATGTGTGATCACAACATGACAGATACAAATAAATAAATAATTAAAAAAAATCAAAACAACAATGCAAAAAGCTAAACCGACAAGCTGGATAGTTAGCCTAATGTTAGCTTAGCAGACTAACAGCAACTGCCATAAAGTTTTGACTATAGTGTGATCAGTGGTTAAGTGAGGTTAAACTATATTAATATCAAATTTTTCAATATATAAATTTGTAGATTAAACTTAAACATTTTTCATCCAATACATCCATGATTTAAACTGTTTTTTCTCAAGTGCAGCCGTTCTGTTGTAACTGTTGCTCTCTCCTGTGAAGGGCAGATGATCTCATAAATCAAACTCATATATAAAGTCTGTTCAGATTTAAATTTGGTCACAGGGAAATTCTTGAAAATGTTATTTGCTGTGCCAAAGCTTGAATTTGCCGGGTGAACTTGTAACGTGTAATAATTAATAAACCACTTGTGTGGATGCAGGACTCATCAGCACACACTATGTCAGGCTATAACATTGACTATGACAGGGCAGCGCTTATGACATCAGGCTGACACATAACTAACTCTACTAATCTGCACATATCAGTGAGCTGTGAACCAGTGGGTCCACTGGCCGCACTGTCTGATTACCATCAATCAACGCAGAAAAAAAGGGTGGAAGGTGCAGGGGCAGTGACCCTGTCCTCAACAGTATGCTCACAATGCAGACAGTGCACGAGGCCTGATCCTGGTGAGCTATTGCATACAATGAGGGGATGGCCCCAAGAGAGTAGCTGAGGTATTCTGCAGCACATTCCTCAGGAGACAGACGCAGCGGCAGCAGCTCTGCTCTCCGGACACGCTCAGGACAAACTTCCCTCCATCTCAACGCCAAATGCCACTAACACTAGAAACACAGAACATGTTCCTCCTCTCTCGAAACACTCAGAAAGGCCTTTCTAAGCACTTTCCATGCCATTAGGATGTACTGAACAGAGTCTTGGCTGATGATGAATCACATAGGCTCGTAAAAAAAAAGGCCTTCAACAATGCCTCAAATTCAATAAACTCCCTTTGCATTTCACACATTTTTGGAAAGTTCCAAAGGCTACAACACTGACCTGCAGTGTTGCATGTAAGGCGTGACCTTAATTCAAGACTATTTCCATCCACCATGGAGATCATGTTGTCACCGATGTTTGTTTGTTAGCCCCACCAAGGAGGTTATGTTTTCATTTAAGTCTGTTTGTTTGTTAGCAAGAGAACACAAAAACTGCTGGACAGATTACTACCAACCTTGGGAGAGAGAGAGCAGGGAAAACATGCGGGAGGACTCAAGCCTCCGTCCATGGTGCACAAACTCAACCAGGTGAGAAATTAGGGCGCCCAAAACCATTTTCTATTTTTCAGGATATAATGCCTATCTTCATGTAAGAACCTTTGACATATGTTTGACACGGATGGAGGTATTGTGAGAGAATCCACAGACTGAGATATTGTGGTACATCAATTAATGATTAGATAAGTTTTAATACATTCTCTCACTGAATTAGATCAAATACTGTAGAGGATATATTCCCCAATGACAGGACACATTCATAGAGGTTATATGAATGGGTCGTGTTATGTGAGCGACCTTAATTTGCCTTATAGTTATGGTAAGTAAAAGAGATTTCAGAACTGCAAAAATATTGTTACCTCAGCCAAGGAGGTTATGCTTTCAGCCCCGTCCATTGGTTGGTTATTTTGGTGTGTTTGTTTGTGTGTCAGCAGGATTTTGCAAAAACTACTGAATGGATTTCCACAAAGGATGGGACCTGGACCGAGCAAGAAACCACTGAATTTTGGGGTGGATCCAGATAAAGGAGCAGATCCATTTCCTGTGTTTTTAGTTTTCACCAAGTTGACAGGGAATAACTCATGGATCTTGATGAATATGAGCAATTTGGTGCAGATCATACCAAAAATCTGGATCTAGTGAATGTAAATGTAGTTTCGCGAGGGCAGCCATTCTAGCTTTTGCAACAAACTGATTAATAACATGGTCTTTTGGTTTCTTTTAGGATCCATTACAGTCATCTTGGGGAACCACTTTTTGTCTCATCATTTCTCTCTAGCTCTACAGCTCTACGTCACACAGCCCTTCTTTCTAGAAAAGCACTGATAATGACCCCAACAACGACCCTCATATTCCCCCCAAAAAAGATTTGTTTATACAAGCAAAGATTGAGCGCACACGTCCGCAGACGGTCAGCAGCTTGGTGACAGTGAGTAAAAAGCATTCTCACATGAGCCCTGTGCAGCCAAGCACAAGGACAAGGCAAACACCAGCACACTCCCCGCCTTCTCTGGCTTCAAGTGTTTGTTTAAAGTAAACATACGTCCCGACACTACATGCATTTGTAAATACTTAAAAAACACTTAGAGCAGGCAGCTACACCTTTGTTGTTGGTTTTTATGTAAATAATGACTAAAGGTGAAGAATTATAGCTGTATACAGGAGTTCTGACATATATTTGATTGAGCTAACATGGTTTTAAAAACACAGAGGGGAGACCACAAAGAAAACTGTGGAAGTGACGTCAGTGGGAGTTTAGTCCTGAACTGCTCTTTGACCTCTCCAGGGACAGAGAGGGAGAGACACAGGGAAAAACATGTCCTCTTGCAGATCTGAATCCCAATATGTGAATGTTTGGTTTGTTATGCAGTCTTGTGACAGCAGCCTCTGTTGTTCCGAGTCATGTCTTGGGAGACTCTGACCGCTGCACAGCACAGCAGACTCGCGGAGAGGAGGATACACAGCAGCACAGAGCAGGAGAGGAGGGATCTGACACACATTTAGAGAGCGAGGAGGACGCCGCCAAATTATCGTAAAACTACAAGGAGTCACACTTGGTTTACGAGTGTTTTTGATGGAACCCTTTGAACTGTATGAAATCTGCCCTCTGCAGAAAAGCATAACAAATTTTTACGATCATTTCCATCAACCAGTGTTTTCCCTGAGAGCGGCTCGGAGAGAAAGATAATCATGTCACACTCCTGTTAGACCTGACACAGTGGCCCTGAACTGTCTGTCAACAATATTTATTTCCCCAACTGAGTTTAATGCACATCTTACACCGCTAGAGATGTTCTGATACTAGCATCCTAAATGCCTCTGATACTGCCAAAAAAGTTGGGTCGGAAATCTTTGAGTAAGCAAATCTATGTATCCATCCAATAACACGTTTTTAGAACACATTAGTTTACATTAAATAAATGTTTAACTTTGCCGCTCCAAACCAACATCTCAGCTCTGCTATGTAAGGCATAAAACTAATTTCTATGATAACTCTATTGCTGTAAGATTATGATGGAGCTCCTACAGAATTACTGTAAGTCTGCAGCAGGTGCTGGCAGTGACTGTTACGGAGTTTTCAGCTCTGCTGGCAGCATGGTCCTCTGGATGAGACGTCAGTCTGTGGCTCGGTTGGTCCACCACTTTGGTCCAGACTGAAATATCTCAAGAACTGTTGGACAGACATTCGTGATTCCTCGAAATGAGTGGTAAAAACTTTGGTCATCCCTTGATTATTGATTTAGCAACAGTCCAGTTGTTTGTCATAAACCATCTGGTCATCTGGTTTATGACCAGATGCTTTCAGAATTAATGACACTGCCAGAATACTTTCATTTATATGCTGTAATGCAAAGTACAATATATTTAAATTTGTGATAAATACATGGTATTAATATGATCTGTTAATTGATTGAGCCTCTCTGCCAATAGTAAATGAATTTGGTTTATAATAAGAGCTGAAGTTTTGATGTACAATTTTACACAGACTCTCCAGTATCCTCTTCCAGTATGAAAGGAAACAGAAAATGAGACAGATATCTTAAATAGACCAACAGAATGACAAGTATGTTCAGCTGTGGAGGACTGAAATGCTGCTGGGCCTTTTTGTGTCTCGCAACTTCCCAGCAAAAATATATTTAGTTGTCAAAGACATTCGCTAATTCTAGAATAATTTGTGCCATCCTGAATTGTCCCAGAGGATATTTCTATCTGTAGCCGACCCCCCCACCCCTTCGCCTGGCGACGGGCGGCTGCATTGGAAAGGCATGTGAAACTGGAGTCTTGGACCTTGTCTGGTCTGGTCATCCCAAGCAGGCCTTTGTTTCTCAACCACAACAATTAAGATGTGCCAAAAAACATATTTTGTCAAAATAATATTCATTGTTACATTCAATTACAGAAGCTGAGTTTTCATTCTCTGGATATGGGTTACTATGCTTCAGCTTGCCCACAATGAGCTCACTAAGAAGTGACAGCCACATGTTTTGAAGCTCCCAACACAAATCTAAGACGCTCCTGCTGCTGCTGCTGTCTTTCATACAGTTCAGTCAGTTCAAATCAAATTAAGATTGTTGTCCATTACACCACCAAATGTGTTAATTTAGACGAGTAGTCACCACAGGCCAAAGCAAGATTCCCAGCGAAGGAGTTCACATGGGATGACTTTTTTGACACTGGTGTTTAACAGTGTGATTGTTCACTGTATAAATAAACCAAACACTGGAGTGATAAACCACCAGATAGAGTCAACCACGTCGGAAGACTGCGAAGAGCTGCACGCCTCAAAAGGAATCGACTAACTCATCCAGCCACTGAGAGTCTTTTATCGCTCCAGTAAACCAGCTGCTGAGGTCTACAAATAAGAATTGAGGCTTGACCTCTGGATGACAAGCATTGCACATGAGACCGAAAAAACAACAAATGTGATGACGCCGACAACAGTGTTGTAGGCAGGCATGAGGCAAGAACAGAAAAATCTGCATGTTCCCATTTTAACTCCAATATGCACCACAAACGTCACCTGTTTTCCTTCCCATAATGTTAGCTCCTCTGAGGAGCGGACAACACACACACACACACACACACACACACACACACACACACACACACACACACACACACACACACACACACACACACACACACACACAGAGAGAGAGAAAAACAGGCCACTGTTGTTGGCCTAAAAATTCCTTTCTGTGTTAAAAAAGAAATGTGAAAACAACTTTGGGAGGAATGTCATTTATGTCCAGCCTCTCTGAGGGCCTGGTGCTGCGTTTCAGACCGAGGCCTGAAGCAGCTGACGGACTGACAGACGGTCAGACACCCGCTTCTCCCATTATGTGCTGAATCTTATAGAAATAGGTCTCTATAAGTAGACCACCATCCCTGTCTCGGTTCACATTTAGACAGCGTCTCGACACATGGGAAGGGCCCGTCTTATCAGGAGCAGTGCAGAGCTGGGTCCAAAAGTAAAACTGTCATGGCAGCAGGGGTAAATGGGCTGAAAGAAAGGTCATGCATGAGTAATTTCAAATTATTACTAAAATAAAATAACTAGAATGGCATTCAAAAGAGCGCATACCTCCGTCAAGGCTAAACAGTCCCTTTGAATTCAATAAAGCAAAGAACACACACTCAGAGATTACAGCCCCCTAAACATATCTGATGTTTTTCATCAAGATTCACTAATAATTGTCTGAGAAATTAATGAAAATGTTGGAAAATCCTGGATCTGCCCCCGGATCCAAACCAAATTTTCCCTGACCCATACCACATCCTCCCACCAAGTTTCATGGTAATCTGTCAGGTAGTGTCAGTTTAATCCTTCTAACAAACAGACAAATGCAGATGAAAACATAGCCTTGTTGGCGGAGTATTCTTCAAATGTAAAAGAGCTATTTTGAGAAACACTTATGGCACATATACTACTCACCATGAAAGCCAGAGTAGCATCTTGACCATAACCATTTTTAATAAAAAATATAAGAACGTTGCTTAATGCAAAGCTCTAACACTAGCCTATTTAAAAATTCTCCTTTCTCCTTCTCCCTCATGCCTGTACAGTAAAGCTTAGCTTAGTTAAGAATAATGAATGAAAACAGGGGGAAACTGCTGTTCGAGTGCCAAGCCAAAGGAAGTAGCCTAGCCCATAATGTGTTCATTACTAGTGTTTAACATCAAATTGTACAAATTGTTGTTTTCTTTGCCCTAGAATGGGCCCTTTACATGTAAAAACTTTATATTTACATCGGGAGTAGCTTCTCTCTCCGGAGGCTGCCATGTTTTTTACAGTAGCCCAGACTTGACAAACTAAACACCTTTTGAGTTTTTATGACAACTGAAGGCTGCCACAGGTTCTCTTTCGTGAGGTGAGAGGTATTCAGCTGCAAAATGCAACTTCACCACTAGATGTCAAAAAATTCTACACACTGAACCTTTAAGTATCTATAACTCAATGCTGGTGTATAAACAGTCAATGACTGAGAATTAACACGTGCAGGGTATTTTAACAGAAAGATTTATAAACTATTAAACTAATTACCTCCGCCAAGGAGGTAGTGTATTCATTGATGTTTGTTTGTTTGTTAGATAGTTAGCAGAATTACGCAAACAACTACAGGAGGAATTACCACAAAACATGGTGAAAGGATGTGGTATGGGTCAGGAAAGAACTCATTCAGTGTTAGTGCAGATCCGGATCAGGAATTCACCCATCCAGGAATTACTTTCCTCACTTTTTGTGTTCTTCAATATTCACATTGATTTCTCAGAGAATAGTTCATGCACCTTGATGAAACATATCAGGCTTATTAAGGGGACTGATATTTATGATATTTAGGTACAATTTGGTGCAGATACAAATACAAATCTGGATCAAAATGTGATTTCACAAGGGGACTGTTGGGCCTTGGTGGAGGTCTGCACACTACTGAGTGCCATTCTAGTTGTTGACAAATGCTATACATTGATAAACACTTAAATTGTCCACAAATCAGTCATAATTATTGTAATTTTTATACGTTTGAGTGTTTATGCTGTATATTGTTAAATAAATGCTAAATAAGTTGAAAGGGAAGTCATTTTAAAAAATGAGCAAACTAAACTACAAGAAAAGATGAAAAGCTGCTGAATTAGAGTGTATTTATACCAAGAAGAAGGAACGTACAGAAATGTACACAGCTTACCGGAAGCACCCGTCTTGTCAACAATAGTTGGAAAAAACTCAAAACAAAACAATGGTGGCCTCAAGCTTGAGGTTGCTCCGCTGAGTTAGGCATGTCCTGTTTAGGTAGCATTCTTCACAATATACACATAAAACACAAGCAAATGACATCGTCTGACTGCTGACTACAGCTGCATCAGCTCCGTCAACACACAGAACTGATGCAAAGCAGCCTCAGAGCATTTAGAAAGTGTTTTAATTGGTATGAATCATCCAGAAACACAGGTTATCAGCTGGATGAACTGGACGCGAGAGGGAGTCACGCCTGTAACACTAACTGCTGCAGGAAAGTGGTTTGACTTTCATTAAAGGGAGCTAGGTGAAAGCTGAAGACAAGCACATTGTCTGCTCGTGAAAAAGAACACAGAAAACACATACGGCAAAATGACACCGGATCAAGCAATGGCATGTTCGCAACCTCCCCCCACCAAAAGACAAAAAAGAGCCATCATAATGAAAACACTGGGGGAAGCAAAATAACAGCGGGGTTCAGCGCATGTGAATAACCTTTCGGTGCTGGAAACACAGCTCACCCTTTCCAGAATAATTGAATTTGGTGTGCTTTGTGACCAAGTATAAAGGCCTCCCTTTGCTGAGCGGCAGGCCGGCCATGACTGTTGCATAACAGAGCTAATAAAGGAGGCCTACAGGGCCCAGGATGGAGAGGAGGAGGCAGACACGTGGGAACTGCCTCCCTTCTGCTGCTTTGTCTGGGGCCGCGAGCGAGCAGAGCCCCTGGGGCATTAGCGTAGGCATGCCTAACATAACGCTCATTCCACTGTAACAAAAAAGCCCCACAGAGCAGCTCGGCTTATCTGCAGGAGCTGGCAGGGCCGCCCCGAGCTGGTCAGGGTATCCACCGTCCTCGAAGACATGTTCATCAGCGAGGGTGAACGAAAACGAGGACGGGTGGATGGAGACGGTTTACAAAAAGAAATGTTTTAAGAGCTTTATTCTACCCTACATTTCTTCTTTAAAGTTATGTCACGTCGGATTAAAGATAAACACAAGATTCTGCTCTTCTGCATTGGTGCCAGCCATGTGTTGACCGATAGATGCTCCACAGCATTTCACACACCCATCTAATTTCTCACTACACGCTGTCATCTAACCAAAACAGCTCCATCCAGCCCCTCTCCTGCCTGCAGACGCCGATGAACCAGCAGCAGCAAACTTGAACTCTGGCCGATATGGAGCGCCGTTACACCATTTCATGTTCATCACTGACAATTATGTTGCAGCTCAATGGCTCTTGTGTTTTAGAGATCAGGCAATAATTCGTCGCCAAGTTGACTCTCTGGGGCTCAGCGGAGACAGACCTCGCTGTAGGGTGTGCGGACACGTCAGGTCACAGGATGGTAGTACCTGAGGTTTTTCAAATCAGGAGTTGAAGGGGAGCTCCTGAGGCAGCTGTTCCTCTTCATACACAGACCACATTATGGCCAAAATATGACAGTTTGATCCCTGCCAAATAAGGCTAGTTTTACACTGGTTATGTCATAGTCTCCAACACAAAATACCATGGTCCAACAAACACTGACAGGGCAACATTTTCCAACTGATCCACAGGCTTTAACTGCTTGAAATTAATATTTGTAATTGTTGATGCCCATTTTTTTTTGCAATAATACCACAAAATGTGAATATTTGTGGTATGACAGTAAAGTGTTGGTCTGACATTACAAGATATTTGAAAATGTGATCTTGGGTTTCGGGGAATGCCAATCAGCATTTTAAAAATATTTTCTAGAGCTCGACCTATGTGGATTTTTGGAGGCTGATGGTAATAATAACAGTGAGTGACAGGTACACGAACCAGAGCGTGAGAGAGAGAACTGCATTGCATGCTACTTATGGGTAACACACAACTGCAGCTGTAACTATGAGGTCCGACTGTCTGCATGGACAGTAACAGCTTTATGGATGATGGCACGAGTACATGAGCGAGCACAGACATACAATGCAGGAACAGAGCAAAACACCAAATTAGAGATCACATGTTGTTATGAGAAGTGTAACAGGCTTTTTTTGATTCATGACAAAACTGTGGCAGGACAGAATATGGTGGTATTGTAAGAAGATCACCTCAGTCCTCACTGGTATTTAAATATCACTGGCCACAGTGCCTGTCTACATTTGGTTCATTTTTCTGATGCCATGCAAACACATCTGAGGAATCTAATCCCAATGACTTTGTGTCTTCTCTCAAGTCTCTGTGGAGCAGTACGTCATGCCAGGTTGAAGCCAGTTATTCATGATAATTCAGGCCTATTATAACATATGGTCGATACCAGACAACAATCCTTCACCTGTAAGCCTTTGATTTGTGTTGTACTTAAACAGAGCAGCTATCACAATGTGCCTTGACGAGGACAAGTATGAGACCGTTAAGACCATTAATGCATCTCCTGCCATCCCCATCGTGCTCAAGAGTCGTCCGAACAGTCCATTTAAATGCAGTGGATGGAAGGAACTACTGTACATTTGCGCAAGAAAGGCGGACTGAATAACTGACACCTTTTTGTATCCGTTGGATGTTAGCAGAAAGCCATCTTTTACTGCCGTGCAGTAACGTGATCTATAGGAAAGTCAGTATCAGGTGGTGACAGACATTCCTCTGACCGAGATTTACCTATAAATCACTGAGCGGTGAGCAGCACCAGAATAAATGCTGAGAATGTTCTTTTGTCATGCAAACATAAAACCCCACAGTTCCCCCTTCAAACGCTGACGACTGCTATCAGCTTCACCCAACAATGGTTAATCAACTTGCTGGGAGGAGGGGGCCTTGAAGGAAATCAGGTTTCTCTTATCTAGATTACATGCAGCTACTACATTCCTACTGTTGGAGCCGACTGCAAGAAAGCTGCTTTAAAATGTGCTGTGTGCAGCAACAAGCAGACTGGTTTACTCGGGGAGATGGAAACTCTCACTGCACTGGTGTCCCCGCTCCATACTTGGGAGTGTTGTTTTTGTGGATTTCTGCCTTTTCCCCTCTTAATGCAGCCGAGTTCAAATAATTCCCAGTAATCTCACAGAGTCGGCTCCGAATGCCTGATTGAGCCTGTTTCTGGGCTGCTGATATCCCAGTCCCCCACAAAAAGCACATCCTTGCAGCTTTTCCCAGTGGCCCAGCGAGCATTCCTCGCATTTTTCCACAAAGATTTCTGGGAGTTGGAGTTTATCGCCTGTGCTACACTCTCCATTCTCAAATGCAGCAAGAGAGTCACACACACCGAGGGTCATTTTGAGAGGATTTTTGTGGCAGAATGGAGCAGAGACTTCAGAGATGTGTTAGGGCTCCAGGGTGTGTGTGTGTGTGTGTGTGTGTGTGTGTGTGTGTGTGTGTGTGTGTGTGAAGGAAAGGGGAGCTGGGTAACAATAGGTCTCTGTGTTAGGTGTGTGTGAACCAGGAATGTTTCAGGTCACTGGAAGTCATAAATCTGCAGAGCTCCGTGATGAGTGTGGATCACTGAGGTCTGCAGACATTTAGGTTTCCTCTCTCATGGAGGAGAGAGGCATGAGGAAACCCAGGTGAGCGGTGTTAGTACAGTGAGCTGATCAGACCCATCCTCTGACACACAACAAACCGGAAAGACCGAGGGCTGCTGTCTAACCCCGTGTCATTGCTACACGGGAGGAAAACTGTGATATTTCAGGGTTAAAGGGGAGACATGTTGGGACAGTGGTGGCTGGGGCAGCTGCACGGTGGGTGACCGTGGGCGTCACGTCCCGTGTTTGCATGGGAACTTGTTGAGGAGGTGGGGAGGCCTCGATCATCTGCTGCCAGATCTCAGCTGATTCATCGGTGGTGGCTCCATGATCCACAACAGCCCTGGAAACTAAACTCAACTAAACTGGTTCCTTCACTTGTAGCCGGCCCCCTCCCTCCCTGCAGCCGCCCTGACATCTCCTCCTCCAGCCTTGCGGTGTTTTAGTGAGGGAGGGGGGGGGTCTTGTTGTATTAACCTTACTCGGTGTGTATGTATGTGTGTGTGTGTGTGTGATCCCACTACTCCCGGGCCTCACGTACCTATCTCTGGGGTCAATCCACGAAGTTTGCCGGGTGTTGTGGTCGATGAAAAACACTCTGCCATCGTAATCCCGGGCTTCCTCCCAGCCCGCGGGCAGCGGCAGCTCCGAGCTCTCTCTCCGCTTACCGCCGCTGACCCACGGCATAGCGTCGGGATGGTGAGAGGGCACGAGCCCCCTGCCCTGCTGTGTAGTCCCCCCGAGGAAAAGAGAAAGAGTCGCTCCTCTCTTCACCGCATTACAACCGACTCCGCCTCGACGCACTTGTCCGCTCAACAAAAACAGAACTTTCTGCCGAGCTCGTGCGCTGAAAAGTTCCGCCGGAGGTACATCCACTTTTCTCCCGACAAACCCCCCGAAAAACCAGTCTCACGGCACCGCGGCGCTCTCACGGTCCTCGGTCCTCCATGTTCGCCTCCTCCTCCATACTTCATTCCTCCGTGTCCATATTCGGGAAGAGCGGATTTGCATAAGTGGTCGGACGTACGACACAGCAGCTCCGTCCAATGGCGACGAGTCACAGCTCCACGGCTTCATTACACTTTAATACCATGTTTAATACACAGTCACTGCCGTGTTTAAATCTGACACATGTCACACGCTGCAGGTTTAATGCTGTGGTTCACTTATTGAACCTCAACCTGTGGATCCACTTGATTTAACCAACCACACAGTATATATAAGATGAGTGGTGCTTGAGACTGAAACAGGTTCAGCAGTTTAAACATGTCAAACTTTAATTTAGACCATTAAAGCTGATACAGTGGTTTAATCATGACTGCAGGGTTATATCAGCGGCACAGCAGCGCCACCTGGTGTCCAGCACAGACTCAACTGCGTTTGCACCGCAGCCAGGTTGTTTTCAAAGTGTTCACTGTGTGGCAGTGGCGGTCCTAAGATTTTTCTAAATCAGGGGGCTGTAAAGGGGCCACAGTTTACACAGAGGGGCCAATGATATGTCTAACATTCTTGCACAATTCCTGCTTCATTAAGGTGAACTGAATGCCGTGGCTGCGTCTTTCGGAGGAGGTGGTCTACGCGGCCCACAAAGACCGCCTCCTTCGTGAGTCGCGAAGGCAGAACCGAAATAAGAGGGTCTGGTGTACAGTAAAGAGAGAGGGGGGAGGACATGCCAGGGTAATACAGCACGGTACAAGGTACCTGGGCTGCCGCTGCAAAATGAATGTAGCGGAAACCAGACAGCTCATGCATTGGGGAAAGTATTAACCGAATTAACCGACATCAGCAAGATTAAGTAAAGGAATTTATGACCATCCTCACACATTACTGTATATGCCACTATATATAATGTATATTGTATATTACATTATATCTGTACAGGAGAATAGTGCCTGTCTTAATCCACACACACTCCCTTCTCTCTCTAAGCATAACCAAAGGTCAGGTTATAGATAAAGGGCCAACTAGACATTGTAGTGTCTACGTTGAGGGACTTTCATATCTAACTCAGATGTGCCAGACAGAGAGGCACCAACTTCAACTTTTTTGCGTATTTCACCAGTGGAAAGACGTAAGGACACAATGTGATTTAGGAATGCATACTTTAGGCTTAACTGTCCAATAGGATGTGAACACCTACATGTAACATACAGAGTGACAGCAATTCTAGCCTTTCATGGATGTGCTGTTGGAATGGGTGACTCAAGTGGAGGGAGATATACTGGGATGCTGTGGGAGACATCTTCAGACTTGGGGGTGACAATTGCTCATGTTACTCTGTTAGCGTTTGTTTATTGTTCCACCTTCTGGTCTCCTTGATGCATCAAGTCTACATTAAAATCTTCTGCATAAGACATCAGCTGCTGCCTGAGTTCTCCTTTCACCAGCTTCCAGAAAACTTCAATAACATCGGTGAGAGGTTATAAATGTCGGTTACGATACATTTTAATTTTAAGTGCCCAGCCCTACTGGTAACAAAGCTGAAGTTGGACATGCTGAGAAAGTTTTAAAGCCCCTTGTTTTGTTTTTTAAACATGTGTATCATTAGCTGTTCGGTTGAGTTAAAGCATGTACTCAAGTATTGGACATCTTGCCGGAACAGAGGAGGAAATAGACACTTTAATAATTGTTACACATGCACTGTGTATGTGTGAGCCAGGATCTTTGTCTCCCTCTATCTGTGACCTGTAGGGACTGCAACAACACTGACCTGGTTTACTGTATTTCCTCACTTGAAGCCTCTGGTGCACTTACAATTCATTGTGACTTGAAAATCCACTGAGGTCGAATTTGTGATTTTGAAAAGTACATTCTTCATGTCTGGGTCACTGTGGAGATGCTCTTCTGAAGTTGAAGGCAGTTTTTTTCTTACTGGTGGAGTTTGGCATTATTCGGCCCCCAGTGCATCAGACACATGCACTGCTGTTGCAGACTCACACCAGAACACCAGACTGCGGGTGTGCATGTGTGCAGCCGAACAAACGTAGAGTCTTTGTCCGGACGTCTCTCCAGTCAGCTGAGCGTTTTCTGCTCCAGAGGAGGAGGAGTTTAGCAGGCTGGGGATTTTATCTGTGCATTTTTGTTTGTGTGTGTGTGTGTGTGTGTGTGTGTGTGTGTGTGTGTGTGTGTGTGTGTGTGTGTGTGTGTGTGTATGTGTGTGTGTGTGTGTGTGTGTGTGTGTGTGTGCGCGTGTGTCTGTGTGGCTGGGAACCAGTTTCTCTCATCACAGCTTTGATCTATAGCCTCCTACGTCCATTTCCCACAGGCTGTGCTGTGTTCATACGAGAGCCACAATAAGCTGCACTGTCGTTTCTCTTTCAGTCACATGCAGCAGGAGGCCTGACTGTGGCACAGCTACACCAAACTGATGAACATGAAAAAAGTCACATTATTATCTTATGAACATATATGAAGAAATCTCAATATTCATGGAGCTGCTTTTATTTGCTTTGCATCACTTTATTTCATGGACAATAAATCAATTAAGAGCCTGGAGCATTTCCACATTGAAGAGTGCACTAACATTAGTGTTTTCATGCACACGTGTAAGACAAAGTCCTCATCACAACACACAGATTAAAATCAGGAGCTTTTATTAAATGTCTGGAGGCAGCTCAGTTCATGAGAAGCTTATCTTGGTCTGGCATTCGTACATAAATAAAAACCTGCCCTCATCGCGCTGTACTACACATGTATATTTGTTTTTTAACCGGTCAATAAAGTTTACATGTGTGTTTGTTTGTTAGTTAGTTAGTTAGCAGGATTACACGAAAACTACTGAATTAATTATCAAGAATTGGTGAAAGGATGTGGTATGGGTCAATCATGAGCCCTTTACATTTTGGTGCAGATCTGGATCAGAGTGTGGATCCAGGAATGTTGTTAACTTTCCTTAGCATTGTGGGTTTTTCAACATTATCCTTGATTTCTCTGAGAATAATTCAAGGATCTTAGTAAGAAAAAAAAATGTTTTTCAAATTCAGTCATGTTTAGGGGACTGGTATAAGAGTGTGTGCAGTTTGATACAGATCCCAAACAAATTCAGGATCTCGTGGGTACTGTTGGGCCTTGGCGGAGGTAAACACTCTGCCATTCTAGTTTATTTTTGCACTGAATCTTCTGAGTCTCTGAGGACATACAGGATGCAAAAACTGACTTTTTTCATAAAACATAAATATCCTGTCTACACGTAATGACATCCCTTGGGGCCTGCTATCACAGAAAAAAGCATTTGACAATGATCTTGAGGCAGCCCAGTCATCTCTGCCTCTGCTGCCCATTGGCACAGCAGAGGAGCAGAAGGACCACAAAGGGGAGGGCCCGAGCAGGCCCCCCTCTCCTCCCCGCAACGCAGGACGTGTGCTCCTCTGAGTGGGAACTGTTTGTGAAACAGCTCCGAGTTCAGAGACCGAGCAGTCAACTCCAATTATCAGGTACCGTGAGCAGCGTCTGTCCCGGCTGGACATCAACAGGCCTCTCCAGAGAAGAAGGACTCTTGCGGCTCCGTCAAGCGTGGAGGACAGAGAGCGAGGGATGGACACGTGCGCCTGCGCTTTGGAGCTGCTGGGGATGCTGGTCTATGTTGGAGCGTGGCTGTGCGCTTTGGCCACCACTATCTTACCACAGTGGCTGACCATGTCCACCGCCCTGCTGCCTGTGGAGAGCTACGAGCTGGGCCTGTGGGAGACCTGCGTGGTCCAGGACGTCGGGGGCATGGAGTGCCGAGCTTATGACAGCCTGCTGGGCCTCTCCAGTGACATCAAGCTGGCCCGCATCCTCATGTGTGCATCCCTCGTTGTGGGCATGCTGGGAATCCTGGTAGCTATACCTGGACTGTACCTGGTCAACATCTGTAAAGAAGGCAGAGGCTGTCGAACCAAGAGGACTCTGACCACTGTGGGAGGGCTGCTGGGGATGGTCTCTGGAGTGCTGTGTCTGATCCCTGTCTCCTACATGGCCCATTTAGCCGTCATACATTTCTTTGACGATAAAGTACCTGATGTGGTGCCAAGATGGGAGTTTGGAGATGCCCTGTTCTGTGGCTGGGTGGGAGGATTTCTCCTCATAGTGGCCGGGCTGCTCCTGGTCACCTCATGCTGGTGCTCACAGGTGGAGCCTCAGCCGGCGCAGCAGCGACGGTACCAGGTGATGAGTACGGACATTAACTTCAGGAAGCGCACAGAGTACGTTTGAGGGATCGTCCATGATAGATTGACCTGCTTAGAGACTGACAGCACAACACAATCACCCGCAGAACTGCACTTCATTCAAACAGCTTGAAAACAATGATGTTCACATCTGGTTTTACATCACCGCGTAGGAGTTGCTTCAAAGGTTTTGTAAAACTCGGCCTCGTTTCAGCTACTTCCAATGACTCACCTGCACAATCAAACATTAGATTCTAAGACAACCTGCTGTGACCAGTAAAAATGAATATTTTTTTAAAGATATGTTTTATAAGATGCTTTATATTCCCTACTCTGTGACTGCTTCAGAAACTTTCTCCTATCAACACCAGCAAAGACAAACGTAGCCTGATTCACAAGAAAGTTTAGCTTTTAAAATGCTGTGATTGTAAGTTATTCTTCATACTAAAACATAGAGGCAGCACACATTTTTCATGTGATGATTCATGTAAAGACGTTGTTTCTTGTTTCCATTAAAAATGTAATTTTTTTTGCTCAAGTATTGTATCCTCTGTTTGTTAGTCCTGAAAATGATCAACTCTAAAATCGGTGACATGAAAAAGTTACTTAAGTTTGTCCTCAGTTATGTCAGAGGGGAAAACATGGCTGCTCTTTTAGTCACGTAAACCTATTTTCGGTGTGGAAGCAGCGTTTCCCAGTTGCTGTCTTAACAACCAGACGACAAGCCGAGCGGGGGGGGCGGTGGCGACTTGAAACAGCCGTCTTGGTTCATCAGGTGTGTCTGCGGCGGTGGAAACGCAGCTTGAGACTAATTCCATCAGATTTCCTGGTCACTCGCTGAGCTAAGCTGTGTTTAATGAATGCTTTAATGGGCAGTGTGTACTGTGAAGAATGCAGAACAGGTTGCCCTTGCGCCTCCCGCTTTGACATAATTACACAGAATTGCCAAGGTCAGAGGGCGCCCCTGCTCCCTGCACTGCAGCACTGTCTGTATCATTTTCACACACACAGGCCCAGTGACATATATGGGGAGGATTTGTAAACCTAATGGTCCTCGTTGTGGTGTTGTGGCTCTTATAGAAGGACGTTAATGAGAGATAATGATGTTAGCATGTCGGGGCCAGAGACATGACCGACTTCACTTATCAGTGCATCTGTCAGGCCTCGCGGAGCCTCTGACGCCACATGGGCTGCAGCGAGGGCCCCGTGTCTCCCAGTGTGAGGGCAGCAGTCAGCAGGGGAGGCAGTGAAAACAACTTCATGATTACTGTGAGACTCCAGTGGCATGAGGAATTATGTCTAAATGCATCCGACTGCAAACAAACAGGGCTGCTCTCAGGGGGCCGATAAGTCAACTGCTCACAGGGACAGGACATATTGTCAGTTCAAACCCTGATAAGATATCACATTCAAGAGGTTGGAAATCACAGTTATGTGAGATCAGTCGTCCATGGCTCAACACGCTCATTAAAGATATGATAACATTCCTGTGCCCTAAAGAAATCCAATGTTTGTTTCTGATGGGGTGTTGAAATGTAAACCCGAATAAAATCCTACCTGAGTGACTGTGGTTATTTTGCCACCATGGCTCCACATGGACATGACGCTGACTGTATAATACATTTGATCTTATCTTGATCTCTGGGGATGATTCAAACTCTGAGGAGGATCAAAGGAACACGTGATGACTTATCGCTCATCTGCCTGGAGCTTTACCACCAATCATCTCTCTTGGATCCAATGAACGATTAATAAAATGTGATCAGCTGGACTAAAATATCGGGTTGTCCATTAACCAGAGGGTTGGTGGTTTGATCACTGGCTCCCCCTGCATTCCAAGTATCCTTAGGCAAGATACTGAACCTCAAATCGCCCCTGACGGCTGTACCGACGGTGTATGAATGCTGTGTGTGTGAACAATTGTGAGTGATAAGACTTGAAAAGGATTATATAAATACAGTCAATTTACAATTCAAGGGTAAAACACTGAATACTTTGATCTGACACCTTTAAATGTTTTTTCTAGAAGTGATCACATTCCCTTCTGTCTCAGTCTTCCTCCATTCTAGCCGACAGAGTAGATGACTTGGCAAAACAGATTAGATAAAGCATTGCCAGCTCTGGGTATTATCTGCCTGACATAATATTATCTCCTATCTTATCTCTGGGGTGGTGAAGACAGAGGCGGAGGGATGGACAGAGAATTATTGAAATACTTTTACCCAAAACTCTTATCTGGAGGAATGTTTCTGAATAATATTGAGTTATACTCAATTAGATTCAAGTCAGTGGATGTCCTGTTACAATTTACTGGCACTGTGATAACACGGCTCACCACCGTCTTGATGTGGTCAGACCAGGTCTACCATTCACCCACTTGTGGAACTTGTGTTTTTGACGGAGAGCTGTGCTCGGCTGAAGAGGGTCTTTTGTTCCTTGGCAACAAGCCGCCTCCAGAGAGGTGCAGCGGGCCACTGGGCCACAGTATGTGTTCATGTGTGTGTGTGTGTGTATGCGTGTGTGCTTTGCCTGGCAACAATCACGACTGTGAGGCGGCCCCCTCTCCGTACTCACATGCCTGCTCGCGTCAGCCTCCTACCCAGGTCACATGAGCAGGCCCCCCAGTCAAGCTGACCTGCTGCGATCCCTCCTCACATGGTCACATGGTCATAGTCAGAAGCCCACACCTCAGCAGGTCATGTAGCCGCCCCCGGCCCGTGCGGTAATAAAGCTGATCAGTCATTACAGGAACCTGCAGGTTACTCACTCCACAGAACATTCAGATAATGCTGAAGAGATAAAGTTTATTATGACATCTGCAGATAGGAATCTGTCCCTGGACTCTCCGTCCAGTTTAGCTGTTAAGTTGTTACACTGACTTAAAATAGATTTCACTAAGAACATGGCAGCAGGGACTCATATCATGTCACACACGATGTTTTATATTACACTACTAATCAAAGCTGCTATACGCATTATTTCTGTATTAATGATGGATGTTTGACAACATGTTTGTGAAAGGTGCCACTTGTGACAGACCCATGAACAGACTGTAGTTCTCTTCAACTCCACACAACATTTTAGCCTCTTTCAGATCATCGTATTGTTTTTTCGAGGCCACAGCTTAATTTTTCAGGTTCATTCTCATGGCTCTCATAGTCGTATTTGCCTGTAGCAAGCAACTTCTTTCAGCAAAGAAAACCTCAACCTCCCCAATAACCCTGTCTCACTGAAGCATTTAGAAGCTGTAGAGCTTAACTAAGATAAATATCTTCCCCCATCAGGTGTACAGAAACCCGAATGCTAATGTTGCTCCATATCTGTAAGACTGTGTAGATTCATTTAAATGACCTGGTTATGTCACAGTTTGTTCTTGCTGCATCCAAGAGGCCAATCAGTTACAAGTCTTGTGTTCTTCACAGCTACAGAGCTCCATGTTTATCTATTCCTTGGTAAACTCTTTCAATAAACGTACTTCTACCAGAAAGCCCTTCTTGATTTTATCTGCATTGTTAATTACCTCTGTCAAGGGGGGTTTGTTTGTTTCCCAGCAGGATTACGTCAAAACTACTCAACCGATTTCCATTCAATTCCGGGAAAGGGTTGGACTTGGAAGATTGTTTTTCACTTTCTTCAACATTGTGGCATTTTTCAACATTTTCTTTGATTTCTCAGGAAATAATCAGTGGATCTTGATGAAAAACATGTGACTGGTTTGGGGGACTGATATTTATGAGTGTGGGAAATTGGGTGCAGATTCAAATATGAGTTTTAATGTGGTTTCATAAGGGGCCTTGATGGAGTTATATTTATTTTATTTTATTTGTTGTCTTGCTTATTGTGAAGCATTTTGTAACTGTGTTTTGAAACGTGCTGTATAAATAAAGTTTATTATTATTATTATAAGTGGATTCATTAGAATGGAGGCAATGCCAGCATTTGAATGTCACATTATCAGTTATTCTTTAATAGTAGTAGTATAATTCAATTAATATTTTTTAGATTATGGTCCCTTAATAAAGAGTAAAGAGACTCTATTATTCCAGGGGAAAATTACACAGCTTTTTTACTGATGTTTCACCTGTTTGTAATAGATGTCATTTAACGCATTCTTTCTGGTCATGCAGTAAATTTTACACATACTGGGAAAGCATTTTTCACTGTTTCTCAGAGGCTTTTGGGAACCTGATCCGCTCATAGCCATTCTTGGAGGAACAAGCTCCCTACCGCTTGCCAATAAGTTTGGAAAAAAGGCTGTTTTGTTTGGAATGGGGATTGCAAAAAAATGTATCCTGCGAGTGTGGAAAATGGAGTCTGTACCCACATGCGATTTATGATTGATAGAGATGTCAAACAAATTACACCTGGAGAGACTGAGATTTTATAATGAAAATAGAGGAGGGGTGTTTGATAAGATATGGGACCCTGTTCTGAAATGTGTTCAGGGCGAGGACTAGTGTGTTATGTTATGTCCGGTGTTAAGCACCTTGCTGTGTATTATCCTTTTAATTTTTCTATGTATAGATACCTTTATACTTAGAGAAAAACTGCTTTGTATTTAATTTGACTATGACTGTGGCTACTGTTATTACCCAAGATGTACTGTGTCTGTTTGTATTATTGCTAAAAAAACATAAACATATTCAAAAAACATAATAATAAAAAATTAAAATACAAAGAGTATGAAAATATTTCTGGTTCATTATAAAACATAGTAAAATTAGACAACACAATGGGAAAGACATTATTTTATACACTTTTCCCCAAAATTCTCTCTGAGATATCTGATGCAGTGTTGTAGATACAATCTTTAAGATGTTTTGTGTGTATGGGTTTGAAGGCTGATTGTACACATACTTATAAGTTGTCCGTTAATCTGATTGTGTCTTAGAGTGTTGTCATTAAAAAAGGGACTTTGTTGTGTTCCTGCAATCACAAAAAAATAAAATAAAAAGTAAAGCAACAATAATAAGATGTGATCGAGCAGCACTGTGATTTAAATGTGACTTTATGGCATTGTCTGCTCCTGAAGTTGCATGTTTTTTTTCATCATGAGACTTCACTGAGGAATGAAGGATTGTCACTGCTCTGGTTGACTCCATTTGACCTCTGTGCCATGGTTGTTACTGTCCAGGGACCACGGAGCGGGTTGCTGGTGCTTCTGGGGGCCACTGACCTCAGCGTGTGGCGGGCATACTTGTAGGAGAGGAACAGCAGGCCGCTGATGAACATCAGGATGGAGGCAAAGATGCCCACGCCGATGGCTGTGCCGACCTGCTGCCTGACAGGAGCCACAGGGAGGTGAAACTCAGGAGGAAAGTCTATGGTGCTGTTGATGAGCACAGAGTTCATGTTCCACACCAGTGGCACCAAGGAGCACGACCCCGTGAACAGATACAGGATCCCTGTCAGTATGAAGACCAGCCTGATGTTCCTTCGATCCACCACTGTGAAGTAAACCATCCTCATGGCCACTGCGCCGCTGATGTTTCCTGCCAGGCCGCAGATCATCGCCAGCGCCATCAGCACCTGAGCCACAGGGATCTCCACTGGAAGAAAAGAGTCTGACATGCTGAGGCTCGGACAGAACTCCATCTGTGGAAGGACGTGTGTGTAGAAACACACCCTCCAGATACCAACCCAGGCCACGCCCGAGTTGATGACGGACACATCGTCCACATACCACAGCCGCCACTCGTTGAGGCCGGCTGTGCTCATGGTGAGGATCCACGCCAGAAAGCCTGTGGCCAGGCCCAGGAACTGCAAGTGAGCCGTGTGAGCCAAGTACATCATGGGGTCCAGTGTGACTGCTAATGCTCCGAGAGACTGATCGCAGACTTACACATCATCGACTTCATGCAGCATCACTGGTTTCATCACACCTGATGAGAACAAACATGATCCCCACAACATTAATATACTAGTATTACTTTCAAATGTAAAATAATACTTTTACATGCTGGGTACTAAAGCTTGCAATCTGACAGGAGGAAAGCCGCATCCTTCAACATGTCAGTGGGGGCTGGTATCACAGCAGATACACCTCCGAAAGAACCTTTAAAGGTTTAGTTCACTCAAATAATCAAAACACATACATCCTCAGGTAACCTCTTACAATTCAATTCAATTCTAATTGTATGTCAAAACATATATTATTTCAAGGCACTTCACATAGTGAGGTGGAAACCTTACAATATTATAGAGAAACTGTTGTCCATTAACCAGAAGAGTCCTGGTTCTCACAACGTGGAAAAACTATTGGGATTGTGAGAACCAGACCTAATGTGGCCATCTGCCTCGACTGGTTGGCGTGAACGGAGAAAAATGGGGGAGAGAGGAGAGCTGGGTGGAAAAGAGGGGAGAGAAGAGAGAGAGAAAGGATGATAATAATATTATTATTAATAATAATAATAATAATAATAGAGTAGTATCAGATCTGGATCCTGCTGCTGCAGGAGTTAGAGATACCTGCAGATACATAGGCAAGTGAATCATTTTATTATCCATAATTTTGTAATTGTATCTACTGAGGCTTTAGAAAACATCATCAGCTCAATACAATTAACATAAATGGAACTAATCTTCTAAGAGGAAAGTTTTAACGACAGTATTTTTATATAAATGGTTGAACTGATCCTTTAAGATGTGTTTACTAAAGCAGGTGGAGAAAAGTGATGTAATGAAATGTAAATATAATCTAATGAACTGAGGCATTCAAATTTCACTATTATCTGTATATAATATTTACTGTGCGAGGTAGAACTGTATTGTATTTAATGTGCGTATATCTGACATATCTTGGTCACAATTCTCAAAAAATATGGATCATTATCAAACAATTCTTGAAACTTAACATTAACCACTATATCCTTCTTACAGGGTTTAGGAATAAGTTCTGTGTTGCAGTTCTTACAGACTGAGTCTGTCCAGACACAGGGTGAATTCATGGTAGCATCGTAGTAATTCTGAAAATATTGTGTAAAGGAGACAAACAAATACTATTCAATCTTCTAAAAAAATCGGTATGTACACAGACTTCAGACACTACAGAGATAAGAGACAGTGTTAAGTGCTGCAATGTACTATGACCACAACTGTCATAATAACTATAACTATATAACTAATATAACTGAGGGTTAAGGGAAGAGGATGTCACACCTTGTTAAAGCCCTATGAGACAAATTGTGATTTGTGAATATGGGCTATACAAATAAAATTTGATTGATTGATGATTGATAATACAATACAACTTCTGCTGCGTGTGTGGTCATTGTGTGATAATCTGACTGTCACCATAGTAATTCTTTGCTCAAGCAAAATTAACATGTATAACAATGTTTATATAATACCGCTCTGTTTGTACAACCACGCCATAATGCCCACATTAAAGTGTGGTCTTTGATTTCCCTTTTTTTTTCTTCTGGCTTCTCATTTACTCAGCTCTAAACAGGTCCTAGAATTCTTTTGGAACAAGGTAGTAAAACCGACTATGTGATCTGAATAAATTCAGTCTCATATGTAGTTACATTATCCAGGATAAGAACAAGGAAACATCTAGAAATACAGCGGCGTGAGGAAAAAAAAAGCTATTACGTACCTTTAGAAGTATTGAGCATAACAAAACCTCTGAGGTGAAAATGCAAAATGTACTTTTAAGAATGATTAAAAGTGCTGCAGTGGAAGTGTGGAGAGTTATTCTTCAGTTACAGCAGGTCCAATCTGTTCAAGCAGTGCTGTAGTTAATGATTGTCCATTTAAATCTCTGCAGGTAATACAGTGAAATAAAACAACCTTCACTTACATGCTGTCCATTTACTCACCAATATGAGTCTCAAGTTCAGATTTAGTCGTTTTCAGCAAACACTGCGTCTTTCCACAGATGGAATCTGAGTGATGGTCGACATTCTCGACACCCTGAACCACCTGAACCACCTGAACGTTAAAGATTCTCCGTATCTGGGCACTGCATTTTACCTCCACATTATCAGCGGTGAGGAGGGCGTGCTGGAGTTAATGAATGACAGTGGATATGAGCTAAGAAGAAATCAATCAAACAAGAGTGATCTCAGCAAACTCTTTATTTGACATAAAGGAGCACAGCTGATAAAGTGTTAAGAGTCGGGCTGTAGCAGTGCATGAAGCAAACTGTGACATACTCAAATGTGCAGAACAAGCGTCCTCCAGCAGGAGTTTCACATCTGAACACACTGATTTCATCCTTAAGGTCTGAAAAAGGTTTTGGAATGATTTACTCCCATGTTTGGTGGCACAATGATCAACCGGAAACATTTTTAGTGTTGAAATTATTAATAGGTCAAGTAACATCTGTGGTAACTACGCATGAAACATCTGCACCGTGAATAACAAAAACACAGTGAAGTAATAAGACGAAATACAAAAACACTTGGTCAACATACGTGTGACGATATCATAATGTAAAGTTTTCTGGTGGAGAATAAAACCGAACAACTGTGACAGAAGTGGATTAAAGAGCGTTCAGTGACATGCAGTGACGTGGACGACTCCCCGGGCACTTTCACTTTCACTGTGGATTTTACTTGAGTTCAAATCTGGATGTGAAGTGCTTCTTCTGTTCAGTGAAGTTGAACAAGTGCTCTTTAAAATGACCAGTTCATTCAGCCTTGTTTTTTTTGTCTTTTTTGCAGAAGAAAAGCGAGGGCACTAAAATCTTAGTACAAGGCCACTAGTTTAGATATAAATGTTAACAAACATGTTTGTGTTTATTGAAATATCTGGCCAGATTTGATGGATTATGTGAATTTCAGAGTGTGATATTATTTCAACATAAAACCTGATAAATACTTCTATTCGTTCAGCATGTGACACACATCATCAGGTAGCACGGCTGCTCAGATCAGTTGAAGATAAAATACTGTCTCCTCCTGCCTGGATTCAAAAGGCTACAATAAATTACTAAAAAAGCCAAAAACAAAATAAAAACAGCAAAAAAAGAATAGATACAGTGGTTGGTTGAGAAGAGCAGCATCTTTCACAATGGAGTTCTGGATGCTGTCAGTCGGTGTCAATCCCCACTTCAGGGGATGTGAATTGAAAAAAAACACAGAAAATGCAACAGTCCTTGTTGCAAACAGGTCGTTGGTCTCCGCAGCTTGTTGTCTCTGTCTCCCTCTACTGGACACAGGACTCAGCTGCATCTTGAAGAAACACAACCAGAGTCCTGGGCTATTTCAAAGCCTGTGTCCAACTCCTTCAGAAGGACAGCCTCTGTTCTATTGGCAGACTGTCCATCAGACACTTGAGTTGCTCATCGCCCAGTTTGATTTTGTCCTCGAGCTTGCGCTGCTCAATGATGAGCGCAGACTTCATCTTGACAAAGTGCTCATAGTCCGTCAGGCTGTCCACCTGCAGGTAGTTGGCCAGGATGTCGTAAACAACACATTCCCGCCGGTCCAGGTTCTCCTTCAGCTCCTTCGCATCCTCATGCTGACGGATCAGCAGCTTCCTCTTCTCAACCAACGTACGCTGAAAGGGAAAGGAACATTAGGATTTGTGAGGATGTGTCATATTTCCTCCAAAGACCTAAAAACCATCTGTTAGAATTCTAAGGTTTATATTCACTAACCTTCTCCTCAGCTGTAGTGTCCTCCTCCAGACTGTTGAGGGCGTTCTCCACTCTGGCCAGACGGCCAGACAGGGACAGCAGCAGACTCACCACCTTGTCCAGGTCCCCGACAAACATCCTGAACTTGTCCAGCTCGTTGGGTTTGCAGACCTGTTGCACTTGGGCCTCCACCTCGTCTCCCAAAGCGTTGTTGTCCAGGATGTCCTCCTGAAGACTCTCCCTGGCCTCCCGCAACACCTGGAGCTTCTTGCTGAGGCTGTCGATCAGCTCTTGCTACATGAAAAACAGAACATACAAAAAACCACTGAGCGATCAATACTATTCAATGAAAACAGAGACCTCAAACACTGTTGAGGAGCTGTCTGTGTGTGAATTGTGTGTGTGCGCGTGTGGTACCTTCTTGTTGGCCAGATCAATATCCAGTTCGTCCTCTGAGTCTTCCTCTTCCTCTTGCTGCTCCTGCATGTCCTTCATCTTGATAAGGAGTTCAGCTTTGGGAGCAGATGTGCTGAAATATGTAGAGCTGGTCACCATGGCGACAGCTGCTGCCATACTGTCCTCCTTTTCTCTGAAATAAAAATGTACAATTTTAACTACTGACAACTGATGAGAGATGTAATTGACCACACAGATTTTGTCTGTTTGGAGAAGCAGCTGCATTTTTAACCATTGAGCCATCACTATCAGCAAGTTATTTCAACTTTTTCTTCATGACTTTTAGCTAATATTCAACTGTGTCGTGTGGACTGATGTAAAGAAACGGGTTAAAGACTCAATCAGATCACACAGACTGACCTTTCCTCGGCAGGTCGGGTGACTGTCTGTTTGACCGGCACCTTCCTGCGCTGGTGAGCTTCCTCCAGCAGCTGCCCCCCCTGAGGGAAGATACCCTCCATCAAGTCCATGGTGGTCTTCATCTTGCTCTGATCCAGTATATCAGCTAGTGACTTGTCCTTCCCCATGATGTCCCTGGCCAGCTCCTCTCTCTTCTGATCCTCTGCCACTCCCGTGATCACAGCTGTCCTGTTGCTGGGGGGCTCGTCTGTGAGCGGTTCTGGCTGCTGACAGCTGGAGCTGATGGGATCTGTGATCGTGGTCATGTATGCGTCTCTGTGGGACTTTGTGTCTGTCTCAGCAGCTGGTAGCCTGTCGGGCTCTGTCTGCCGAGTGAAGGCGCAGAAGACAGAGTCCTGCCCTGCAGCTGTCAGACTGTTGAGTCTGTTAACACCAGGAACCTCAGCTTCTACAGTAGGCGGGTCGCTGTGCTGCAAATATGGACTTTTCTCCAACTCTGTGACGCCCTCTGAGTGCACGATCCTGATGGGCACTTTCTTCACAGCAGGATTTTGACTTTCTATCACATGCTCCATCCTGAAATATCAGAGACAGACAGACAGATCTTATAAAATGAAACTCTCTCTGGAGGAGGAGGAGGAGGAGGAGGAGGAGGAGGAGAACAAAATCTCTAGTTGCAGTTGTTCCAGTCATACGATGATTAAAAGTTTCACTGCATGATGGCAAATTAAATTTTTTTCCGTGCCCAGTGTGCTGGAATATCTTAGACATGTGACTCCTCCCACTACTTTGGTTTCTGCTCGCTGTAACAGTCCTGCTCTACAATCTGAAGCTCACTGCAGATGATATCAATTCAAATCAATTCAAGGAGATGAAAAAAATAGTTTTGTGTTTTGGGGCTTTAAAAGACATTTTACATTTTCAGCATTTAGCTGAATTACATCAAAACCACCAGTGGCTTTTATAGACGTGCGGAGAATCCCTCTAATTTACTGTGGCTTGATGGCACACACATGCTGATTCTACACAGGCAGAGACTCTCAATAAGCTCCTTTGTCCATGCAGCATAAAGACACGATAAGTTGAGGAGCTGCAGTTACTGTGTTCTGACTCAACACGGTGGTGGTTTGAAGTTGCAGCAATATTACGGCATGTTTGAACAGCTGTCCTGTCAGATGAAATAAAAGAATAAGTTTACCTGTTGGAGTCTTCATGCTGCAAAGAGACTGGAGGCCTGTCGCTGAGTCTCTGAGGAGAAAACTGTGGAGATGGTGAGCGCTGCCCCTCCATACTGGTCGGCCCTGAAGGACTGTAGGAGGAAGCCGGGGGCGAGGAGGCAGGCTGAGGATTGGACGTTGACAGATGATGTACTGCCCCTTGTCCTTTGTCCACAAGTCCTTTGCCCGGCTCAGGATCTCTCTTTGCAGGGTGGGTGGGGACAAAGGCGGAGTTACTATCAGTTGTAGGAGAGCAGCGGGTGTAGACTTCACTTTGGGAACTGGTGGAGGACTCGTGGGCCTCTGGGCATCTCTGAGGGGGAGGCTTCTCCAGCACAGGGGTTTTCCTCCTCGCTCCAGATGGCGGCTCGTTGTGGCTGTGGTCCCCGGGCGGAGGGAGAGCACACTCAGTGACACCGTGTGAGAGAGATGTGGGTCTGTGGTTCTCGGTGGCAGGAGCAGCTCTGTGTCTGCAGTCAGGGTTGGCTCCTGTCATGGGCGGAGGGGGTGGCGCTGAGTAATGTTCAAACTCCTCCGTCTTTTCTCTGACTTTACAGTCACTGGGCCCTCTGTCAGAGAAGCTGAGGAGCACAATAGAAAGCTTTTAATTACACAGCCAGGCAGCACGGACTATCATCTGCAGCTCTATCAAATAATACACTGCGGTGGAGGACTTGTTCCTCGCTCCAGCAGCCACTATGATTATGCCAGCATGAAAAGACACACGGCTCCCTCTCTTCTGCGAGCCTCCTCCCTGGTAACTGTTCAGCTGGCAGCGTGAAGAGGAATATTTCAGTTCCCACAAAGTCTGCAAAGAGGAATAAATAATGCTCCAGTGCAAAGAAGTGGGAGCAGATCACTTTTTCCTGTCTGATTCACATTTACACTTTTAACTCTTTGGAGGTTTGAGTCCAGAGGAAGAAAAGATCAATGTTCGGCGATCACAGCGACCATTAAAGGCCTGACAGTGAACTAATGGAGCATAAGTGACTGAATAATAAGATTTGAGAGCATAATTTAACCATAAAACACAGTGGAACGCTGTCATTAACTAAACGGTAGAAGTACACAAACTCCTAATGCTGTAGTTTCTAGCACACAGGGGACACGCCGATGCTTGCTCATACAGATTCAATTAGGAGTTCTCAGAGAACATTAACACATAAAGCACGCAGCTTTGATGAAAGTCAACGCTGTATTTGGATCTGCAGTCACAAGACACAGAACAGTGACTTGTGGACAGAGGCCATAACACAAACCTCCCAATCTGAATTCTTACAAGCTGCGACAAGTTACCCAGTGTACAACTGTTGGTAAGGTGGACACCCTCCTTCAGTCTCAGCTCTGGATAGAGCGTGACAAATCTACCTCGCACAAACATGAAACATGATGCCAGCAATATCCAGTGGTCATGTTACAACTATGATGTCAGTGTTCATCCAATGATTGACAAAGGTAAACATGGTCACAGGAAAAGTAACTGAGATATCTGTGTCTACATAATGAAGCTTCTGTTAGGCATGTTCTCTCTGGTCCTCTCACGCTGCTTCCAGACATGAACTCCAAAGGATGTCTGCATAATTGGGTCCGGACTTTCTCTCGAGTTTGCCTTTCACACATGAAGATCACATATTTTTGTTCACCTACATACAACATATCGACACATCATCCTGAGATATTTAGATCCTCCTGCAGAGGATCTCCTGCTGTTTTCTCACATTGGGTCATTTGGACATTTTTCAAAGGGGGCTGGCAGAAGAAACTCCACAAAAGGTACGTAGCCTCTCACTCGGACATTTGCATTCTCACATACAGCCCCTCCGGAGAGTTCAGTGCATATCCAAAAGCAGCTTCAGTGTGTACATCAGAACTGAGACTGAAACCATGATGCGAACCTTCACAATCTTCTATACCCCAACCAGCTGTCCCCACCCCCCGGTATAAATAAGAAATCAGAAGATCCAAGAACCGAAGTGAGGATTTGGAGAATGGTTACACAGATCATACACATTACTTCACTACAATATTATAAGGAACAAGAGAAAAATTGGAAACTGTGGATTTGAAACTAAATAAACATAAAATATATATATAAAACATATTGTACCGACTCACCCAAATTGAAGTTTTACTGCTAACATGCCACAGAACACAAGTCAAAGCGAGTGTGCTGTCTGTCTGGTAACTCTCTCTATGACAGAGGCCACCTGTTGGTCTCTCTTTATGCCGGTGTCAATGACACTATATGGGTGGAGTGCACTTCACTGAGCTCATCTCTCAGACTTCTGAATGACAATAACGTCCTGTGCACTGTTGCTGTCATGCAAACGTGAGCATCATATGGTGTGGCTCCTACAAAGAGGTCGCTCAACACGGGACACTCTACACCTTTCAAAGAGTCTCTCACCAGTGGGAGTTTAGATAATGCACAAAGGCTCCTGAATAACTGGTTACAAAGCATGAAGTCATTTCCAGCTGAGTCACTATACATAGTTTAAGAGACAATCAGACTTATGTTGAACCAAAAAGCAGCTTTTGAACAGCTGAGGTTAACTCTGGATATAATGAAAATTATTTGTTTTTGCTTCGAGTGGACAACTGAAAAAGGAACTCTTCAAAGTTTTCAGTTTGGTTTTTATGGTCCATGTTTAAAATCTTAAACACCTCAGTCTCTTGTCCTCATTTCCATAAAAAAAAAACATAAAGAAGTTTTTCTGTGTGTAAGGTGATGAGAGAGGAAGCTATGCTAAACAAAATATACAAATACATCTCATTTCTTCTGGATTCGCTTGGTCATTTTAATCTGTCCTTACACAACCTCTCTCTCACTCTGTCCCTCATTGGATTTATTTTCCTAGCTGTCAGTTTCTGCTGCTCTACGTCACATGGTGTAATGCTGCGTGGCCATTTGTTGGGGAATAAAGTGGGAGTACTAGTTTTGATGCAGTTGATTTCCCTAATAAATATGTGGCAGAATATTTCTAATTTGGGAAAAAGATTTTAACATGATTAATCGTACAGCAATACTCTCACTGTCAGGTAACGATCCACTTCTTTCAACTCCAGTTTGAAACTCTATAGACTCAAACAATATAGTATAAATACTCAATAACTAATGCACTACATTTCAAAATAAAGGGAGGAACATGTCAGATGTGTTCAGCAATGTGAAGATTAAAAGTCAGCTATTTATATGGGAACATCTAAGGATCAAAAGAAATCATCAGTGTCTTGTACCCTGCCCATTAAAACAAACATAGAAAACCGGTTTAACCCACTGAGACCAATCCACTTCGTTTGCTGTAAGCTGCTGTCAGACATGCACTGAACTCTGCAGTTCCTCCGTATTTTTCTGAAGGAGGTGCATGTGTGACTGCAAATGTAAGAATGAGACGCTCCGCAGTTTATACGGACTTTATCCGCCTGACCTCCTAGTATAATGTCGTAGAAATCCAGGAGAAGTCGATGTGTGAAGGGGCTGACCCCTTCTGAACACAGAAGGGGATGACCGCGAACGATTTGGGGGGTTGATTGCTTCTATCATGTGACAGATGCAAAAAAGGAAAAAACTAAAAGAAAACAAATATCTCCCGGTGAAAAGGCATTGACACACAGGTAGAAAACACAGACAAAAATGTCAATAGGGTTTGTGGCGATAAGAGCTGACAACAGTGTCAGGTTGTTGTAAACATGATCACGTGATCAGCGGATTTAAACCATCACTGCTTGCCTCTGTGTGCTGCACCCGGCTGCTCCACCTCTCAACTGAATAATGCGGAGGATTTGTTGCGAACGCGGCTGTGGAGAGAACCTCCCACTGTGTTGTACATGTGTGAAAGGTAAACTCTGGGTAAACGCCGTAGCAACTTCTCTGAATTTTACCCGGAGGGCATGTCTGAAAACGGCTATACACACACACACACAATACAAGACGTGCTCATCGTATTGATGTTGGTTATTGAAGCCTTCCATTGAAACCTACAGTTCTACTCAGAGCTGGAGTTGGCGCCTCCATAGAGAAGATGTAAATATAAAAGGGGTCATTCTACGGTAAATAAAACAACAATTCAAACAATTTAGGTGATTATACACATAAATGTTTGTGAAACATCAATAGGATTATTTTATATTCAATTTCTGCCAATAGATCCCTTTCAGCTAAATCGTACACACTGGGCCTTTAAGCTCAAGGGCTACTCAAGAGTCTAGTGCCATGCTAGCAGCTCTGTGAAACTGTACTAACTAATGCTAATATCTATATGCCAACATGGTGACGGAGCTAGATGTTTTAGTCTGGACCAAACAACTAGACGACATCGCCACCCAGAGAGCTGAGCCACTAGCATGGTTACAAATCCAATTATGCCAAGTTCCAGATCTTATAGATGATAATTTTAGCCTTCGAACAGACCCCCCCTGAACCCGTCGCCTTTACATTCCTATAGGCCAAAGAAACAGTTCCTCACTGTCACAGACAGGCCTCGTCTACAGCAACGAGCCTCTACAAAGTGCAGCCGGAGAGACGGCTTATGTTGTCACAGCTGCGCCAAGGAAGTGCCACTGGTATGCCTCCACAGATTATAAAGACTTCACTGTTCCTCTACAATCTCACTGCCCTCTGTCACTGATAAAGCTCATGAGAGAAATAATTAAATATCACACTAAATATGCTGTGATATAGCGATATATGTCATGTGATGATAGAAAAACATCTGTCACTTCATAATCTAATCTATCGTTAATCTGTTTTGCTCCAATCACACTCGCGAGGCATGTTTTTATTGCCATTTAGAAAGGTTTGTTTCTGAACAGAACAGAAACTGAATTGGCCAAATATGCAGCAGATCCGTTCCTACAACTGATCAAACGCTGCTAACTCTCTTACCACCAACAGCACAATAATGTCAAATAGTACAGAGAGTCTTTGCACTAGAGCTAAAAAAGTAAGGTTGAGTGCTCAAAACAAACCCCAGACTCGAGGCTTTGGCCTGTGGCAGATAATATGGCAAAGAATAATGAAGAAGGAAGGAGATAACAGCTGGTTTTACAACTTACGTTTGCAAAGACATTGACCCGATTTACTTTTCTGAGAAACTGGCACAGGATACACAGGTGTATGTTATCTGGATATGAGGTTTTGCTTTTGTTCTACAACCCTCAGAGACCATGGTGCAAGATGAAACTAAATAATATGGTCCAATAGTACATAATGTTTAGCAATCCCATGAGTCAAACTAGTAAACTAGAGTATATTGCATTCTATATTTGAGAAATAAATGGAAAGTCCCACTGTCATTGAAGCTATTGCACCAGCAAGTTTGATCTAAGAAGATGTACTCACGCTTTAACAGTGCAGAGCAGTTCAGCAGGTTTACTCTCCGTCTGGGAACACTCAGACTTTCTCCCAGGTACTGGAATCTTCTGTAAATAAAGTTTAAATTTGAAGAGAACAAAATACACAATCAGTTATGTTAAAAAAGAAAGAAACTCTCCACTATTCAGAAGTGAGGCTTCCAGCTATGACAAGAGCCGAGTCATTATCTCATCCCTCTTGTTTTCCACTGGTGAAAAGACTCAGCAGCAGTTGATGCCCCTCTCACTTCCTCAAGCTGAGGGTGTGTCATTATGTACAAACATGGATTAATATTTGACTTGGCTTTTTCCTTTGTGCCTTTCACTTCAGTGAGTATATTTGTTTTAACGAGAAGTGAAGTCACCTCTGGGGCCTGGTACATTTGCAACTTTTAAGTGATTAAAACAAGGGTAAAACCAAGAGACGGCTCATTTAAAACATTTAAAAAATATATTATTCCAATAAAATGTTTGCTGAAGTCATTTGGAGATTAGAAAATGAATCTGACTTTGTGCCTCACCTGTCCATACATGTCAGCTGAAGGAGAGGATCTGGATCTCTCGTGCAAACAGGTGGTTTTAGTTCTCTCCTCTGGCCCTGGATCCAGGATGTTATCAGCTGAGTGGTACCGTCCAGACGCTCTGGTTTCGGCTGGTTTCTTCTGTGTATTCCACCTCGCCTCATACTCTGCAAAGGTGCCCAGTCGTTGCTGGTCGAGGACAGACTGTTTGTGTGCAGAGTAAGGAACTCTCTGGGCTTCCTCAACATACTCTCTGCTGCTGATCCCTTTCACTGTGTCTCCTGCTGAAATGATGGAGGGGATATCTTGGCCTTGGTTGAGCGTCTGGCTTTGAAGGGGCATGTGATTGGGGAGCCCGGGTCTCCCACTTTCTTTAAAGAGCTTCGGTCGGTCTAGTGAGGAGCTTGTATTCTCATTGCAAGGGAGGTCTTCCTTCACCCCAACTTCATGGATTTTGTCTGGTTCAGAGAAAGACCGTACCTTCTTTTCTGCAGTAAAACGCTTCCGGCCTCCAATACGAGTTACCTGACCAGCAGCAGGCCCCGATTGAGATATTACTGATTCAGTGACAGTTGGCAGAGGGGGGACATCTTTACGGGCCAGTGCTGAGGATGGGTAGTTTGGTAAGGCCTCCGCTGCAGGGTTCTCGGCTAAGACAGGCTCCAGGTCTTTCCTCCTGAACGATGTAGCCTTGAGCACCCTCGCCTGTGCTTCCTTCAGATGATCCTTGTAGGTGTTGGTGAAGGAACCGTCTGCAGACGTTGGGGTGGTGCTTTCAGTGGACTTCCAGATGTCCTGCTCTTCTTCAGTCTCACCCTCAGCACTGGGAATAATGGCTGCACTCTTACTTTTCTGCAGCTTGGCTCTCCTCATTTGGATTTCATTCCTTAATGTCGTGGCAAAACGTTCGTTGCGCTTTACCTGCTTGCCTTCAGGAGACTCCTCCGAGATCGTGTCTCTTGTTTTCTCGTGTTGGTCTGCTGCATCCATGGACAGAGAGTGCAGCATGGGGGTGGCATGGGGGCTGATTTTATTGTTCGCTTGACCATGATATCTGATGTCTTGAGGTATTTCTCTGTGTTGTAATGGGAGAGACCTTCGGTGTTCAGATTGTCTGGTAGGAGGGTAACTTATGAACTGAGCTTCTGCACTTAGTATGTTGTGTCCTCTCTGGCTTCCCCTCTCATCAGAGCTGGGATTAGCTACAGAGGTTTCTGGTACAGTGGTAACTTGGTGCTTGCTATATCCGTTATTATCTTTATTGTGTGAAGAGTGTTGTTGGGGCAGGTGATACTTCACTTTGCTGACTGTCTGTGGGCTAAGAGATTTACGCTCAGTTCCACTTTGTGCCAGGTCTGCTCCGGTAACACTCCTCCTGTCGTCTGGTTTTCCTAACATCAGCTGGGCGTTAGGCTGCGTGGGCTGGCATGTTGTGACACAGTAGTATCGACTAAGTCCACTGCTGTCAGTGATCTGCTCATTGACTGAAGTAGACAGCGAGGCGCCTAAGTTCCTTCTCTGGTTCTGACCAAACTGTTGTGCAGACGTGTTAGTAGGCAGTTCTTGCATGCTACAATGGTAGCCACCTACGTTCTGTGGCTTTGGTGCGGACGTAGCCCAGGGCTGAGAGTAAAAAGTGCTTTTGTCACTATGGTGTCTCTGATGGTGAGGCTGGCCTTGCCGAACATCACAGCTGGACAGGGAGTACTGCTTGTTTGAGCTGAACTGGTTGTGGTTTGATTTGTCAGATGAAGGGTACAAACCGTCGCTGTCATTTTTCAGGGAAAGGATGTGACTGCGGCGATTTTCAGAAGACGTCTTACAGGAGCCGTGTGAATCAGGTCCTTCAGGGTGTGCTACGACAAGCCCCCTTTCGTGTACCTTGGTCGCAGCAAAACTGTCGCTGCGTGCAGGTGGAGGTGGTGGGGGAGGGGATGGAGACGCACCCTTCTTTTTCTCTGGGACGTGCCAGACTGGTCCATAGCTGATTCTGCTTGAAGTGGAATTGCGGGAGCCAGCCGGGTCCTCAATCTGTGGACCCTCAAAACCTGCGTTAACACCTGGCATCTGAAAGTACGTAAGCCTATCATCGTGTTTGCCAACTTCAGTCAAGCTGTGGGTGTTTCTACTATTGCTGTGATTGTTGTGCTTTCCTCCTGCATCCCACTGGCTCACTTTATAGAGCATGTTCTCTGTTGAGGCAGTGTTGCTCTTTGAGAGGGTGTAGTCTGGTGTGCCAGAGCTGGTGGAGAAGGAGCTGTAGGCTGAGTCTCGTTTCCCCCCTCCCAGGTGCTCCATACTGTTATTGGACTTGGCAGGTGACAGCTGACCGGCAGAGTACGGGTGTGAAACATGCTCTAGACTGTCCATACTCCCAAGAGAGCTGAACTGGTCGGACACTCGGCGCAGGTTTGTCTGCTCCCAGGCAGAGGAAAGATCAGTGGAGGATGAGCTAGAAGTTAAAGAAAATGAAAAATGTGAAAATACAATACAATACAAAACAATACATCTACCCTACGATAGCTGTTAGTTATCAGGTTATAAATTATGGCCTAAGTTATAGTTTCATGGCAGTCAAAATTGTATCTAATTAATTATTAACACAGCTCATAAACTGGAGAATACAGAAAATACTTAACTACAAAGCAGGAATCAAATTAAAACCCATCTTTTAGTTTTCTTTATACTGTACATACATAATTCTATGTTTACATAGGGTATAGAATCCTAACTATCCATTCATTTAACCTTCAATCATTTTAACCAATGCAATATACAATTTCCTTGGCATTTCCACATCATACTTTACAGCCCACTGGACACAACACCTTTTAATGGTTATTTTGGCAATAAGAAAGACAATTTAGGAATGAAAACCTCTTTACAAAAAAATCATAAAGTTGGATCAAACACAGACTCAAAAGGCAAACTTTAAGATCCCAGTTACCTTGCATCATATCTGGTTTGCCAGACTGGCGTGGGCGGAGACTGTGTTTTGGCAGTCTCTGATTGGTTTTCGTTAAACTTGGTGGAGTGCCAGGAGTGAGGCCTGCTTATGGGTTCATTCCGCCTGTAGAGAGGGCAAAGAAAGAAAAAAACAAAACACCAACTGGATTAGAGACCAACCCCTTGTGGAAAACAGTATGTTTGCTTCCATAGATGAATCTGGGTGCCCAAAAGCTACAGATAGAGCTGTTGCTGCAACTTTGCTGCTGCTCCACAAGGAATTATTTTTGTCTACTTTACTGCATCTACTGTATATAGACACATTTTGTAGTGTTTACATTCACCAGTGGATACTGTTGTGGATGGTTTAAATCTACGTCTCGGCTTGAACACAAACTTTGTACAGGAGTTATGCATGTGACACATACCCTTTAAAGCGGTTCTTTCTGAATTGCATGTCAAGAGAAGGTAAACAGAACATGTGAGCATAAAAAAAATTAATCACACAAACCAACATCAGATGTAAGATGGTGTTTAACATGCTTTACAAATGGGACGAACATTATTCATCTAATGACATGAACAAAGAGGCATGCCAATGAGGGCAGGTAATAAACCACAGGAGAGGGAGAGGTGCAGTGAGAGGAATGAAGATGATATTATTACTAGACCAATGATTGATGTGATTGTGGATACGGAGCGGACAGGAACGGAGGAGAGTTAAAAAGGGGAGAAGGTACTACTGATTACGATGAAGCCACAGAACTGTACCTCATGGAACTTCGCAAAATCTTCGTGAGAAAGCTTCTTGCCACATGCACGTCATTCTCTGAGGGCATTTTCTGAGCTACAATATCCACCATTTTCATATTCCTAGGCAGCAGGGAGGAGGAACACACACACACACTAAGAGCTCACGGACAATTGACTGGACTCACAAAACAAAACAAGAGAAAGACCACCAGACATTTGGACTTTTAGCTCTTAAGTTTACTGCACAGACGTTAATGAGTTGTGGAGGTCAGTGTAGCAAAAATTCAAAGGACAAAGGTTCTTAAACAAAGCATTATCATAAACTGCTCTTAAATCACCAGATTATAATATGCAGTCTACATAAATGTGCATGTTGGCTGATACATGATGTTATAGCGCCCTCTCCTGGTTACAGTTATGTCAACTTTTGTTGTCACTTAACAAATTTTCATAGTAGTTGAGGAATATGAAAAAAACACCTACTTGAAGGATCTTATACAAAACATAGACAAGACTAGAATGAGTCACACTGTGTTCTTCTTCTGTCATTAGGCTCATTAACAAAATGCTACAGAGCTGAGGTGAGCTGAGGTCTGTGCTCAGGCTTTGGCATATGGTCCCAAGAGGGAACACAAATCCCAGCATGGGGTGGGGGATTTAGGAGAATAGAGAATCTCTTACACAGTCAGATCAGCCACCTCACCCCTCTGTCCAAGCTGTCGTCTACCTCGTAGACAGTCTCTCTCTCTCGTGAGCTCAAAACTGACATGGTTTCACAGCCACAAGGGACTTATTGTAGTAACACCTGTAGTAATAGTAAAAATGTGGGGGGGTACTGGATTATTGAATTACACTAATGTGTACTCATCAACCTACAAATTTGGGAATTTCATTTTTAGCCCCTTAGCAGTTATTTTAGTTATTTTTCTATTAACGTATTGATGTAACTTAGACTTGCTAACTACTTTTACTGAGAGGGGACTGTGAAACACTGGTCAAGAATTTCAGACAAAGCTTTGGTTGCTTTCGATCTTGTTGGACTCAAGACTTGCACCACAAAGCCATGAGGTCAAGAGGTCCTGCACCCTCAGTCACCTTGTCTAAAGCCCTTCAGTGATCTGATGACAAGCGGTCCAAAAAACAGCTTCCTTCAAATGAAGGCCTGAAAACAAACCGTTGGCTAAAATGAATTGAATAAGTTATATATTTATATTGGTCCACTACACTCATTTTACAGATTTGGAAATCTCAGACTGAGACAGATATCTGCTTAAGCTCAATAAAATGGGACAATTCTACAAAATTAATTGTGGATTAGAGTTAAGGCCTATTTAGAGGACAAAGAAAAGCCAACATGGAGCTCAGTCTTCCTTGTCCCCTCACAGCCTGTGTTTCTGGGGCACTCGGAGCTAACCACACATGGCGCCTGCTATTGGTATGCAAATGAGGCTGGTTTTATTAGGCCTATCGTCAGGGCTACAGCTGGGCCAGCACAGATATGCTTGGAAAGTGAATCAGTTGGGTGGGATGGGGGCAGGGGAGAGACTGTTCTCTAAACTGATCACTGGATGATCAGTCCCACGTCACTTCCAATGTGTCCGGTACCAACCGGTCCACATTCATATATAAACAGATCACACAGAGGACTCATTCAACATGACACACAAACAGCCGGTAATTAACAATAAATTGAAGCTGAAACACTGAGGAGAATATTCACTAATGATTTTACCTATAAGCCTCTTCCCTCAATGATTAACTTGCATTTGTTTTTTAAATAAAAAAGCTAAATCTTGCTGATCGTGGCTTAACCTAGATGGCGGATGACCTCATACTGAATGATAAGACAGAACACATTCAAAACAATAACAGAGTATTAGGGTCATATAGTGAAACAATGAAAGCCACAATATGTTAAATGTCCCCAGCTCGTTCACCTAAACATAACAAGGCGGACAGATGCAGGTGAGACTGCTCTCAAACAGAGGTATCAAAAGGTTCAGGGCTCAACAGGTCAGTCAAACTTAATACAAAGTTAATTGGACTCACCGAACATCTGGATAAAAGGAATTAAAAATGGTCACAATCGTGAATCGTGATGTGTAAAAGAGCAAAAAAATAATATTGGACTGGAGCTCAGTTTGGGAGGGAGAGCAGTTGTATCCGTGCGCTGGTCAGGCACCACATTCCTCAGACACTTCAAAGACAGACTAAAATAAAGAGACGTGGAGGACGTCTGAGCATCATTGTACAACTCTAACACTGATCCACTACCCCCACACACACACTAACTGACTACTCAAAAACACTATATCCACCAGAGTGGTCATTACTAAGGCTAAATTCTCCCAGCTCAACTAGTTTGAACAGAGGGGAGATTTCCTTCAGGATTATGGGGGTTTCACCCCTGAGAGGGGGTGGAAGAGCGTTCAGAGAAGGAGGAGGGCTATTGTCACAGCCAGTCTCCTTGGAGTATTCCCGTACCTTGCCTCGTCTCATTGGCTCTAAGGGGCTAATATGCTAATGATGGGATGAAATGCCGGACCCCTCTTTCCCTATCTCCCCTGTTGAGAGGCAGACATGCATTTCTGCCATTACTATGACAACACGTTGATCTCTAGGGTGTGAGGGCACCCAGTTTCCTGAAAGCTTAGGGTAATGAGCATTGTAACTGGTCAACAGCGATGCCAGCGACACATGGAAAATACAACTTAGTTTTCAAAACAAATGACTCAAGCACATTTTATGTATATATTATTTCTGTTTGTTTGTAATTAGGCTTGTTTGTTTCAGTTTAAGAAATGTATGAACTGGAAATAGTATATAAAATGAATATCTAATCAATAAACCCCATGGTCATTAGGTTTAGATTTAAATATTTTTTTTTTCTCTTTTAAGGATTTTACAATAATATTTAGACATAATTAGCTGTCTTTGATTTTAAATGTTTTTGAATTAATTGCTTGTTGTCTGTGATGAAGTTAAAGTTGTCAGATGAAATTGTTATTATTATTGTTATTATTATCATCTCTATTACCTTTGTAAGCAACCTTGGGTATCTTGAAACATGCTATATAAATCCAAGTTAGCATTATTCAGTACAATACTTAATGAGAAAACTATATAAATCTATTCTTACTGTGCTGCTATTTCATTGGGTTTTCCTGTTTACAGTTTTTTGTGTTAATGAATAGTCTTATGACCTCATGCAGACTTGTTGCAATAGCATAGTAAGATTAAAATACATTGATAAATGCACCATTTCATTTTATTTATTTATTCACAAGGACAATGTGCATTAACTAACATCTTCTGTGTGTGCTAGTGTTAGTGGTTTCTGTGATGAACATTGACTTCAGACACTGTCTTGATCAGTTATCATAAAACTAATCACATCTGGAATGTGGTTGTGCATAGGAAACCATTAACATAAGTGCCAAGTGTTGTTCAGTCTGAATGGAAGTTGTCCAATACAAGCCTCAACTTGCAGGATAATTAATTTATACAGCAGCAGAATACATAATACCGTTCGTATGAAAAACTAAATCTATTATCCAAAAGATATGTCTATTTTTATTGTATTCGATTTTTTTTTACCAGTTTAACTATTCATCCTCAGAAGGAGAAGAGTACAGTTATGATATTTGTGGGGGTTTAGACTGTTTTGCGTTTGGTTAATGACAATGAGAAATGTCATAAACAGGAGAAAAGTCTCCTGGCTGAGTGACAAACAGGTGTTTTTTTCCTCTTATTATTTCCCTGGCACGAGTGCAAGAGGTCTGGTGACAGGCAATACGCTCAGCAAAGAATCGTTGCAACATAAAGGTGATAGGAAGGCAAAGAAATTCGCAGTGATCTATTGTGAGGGAGGAAATTAAGCATGCATACCAAACAAGGTTTTCTATCTGAGGTCCATAAACTTTAAAATAAATTCTCATTAAGCTTAACAAATCATATCATATTTAATATTATGAGTCTGATAAGAACAGACTGTACATACTGTATAATGGGCAAATTCACAGCCGTCTTTTCAGGCTTTAACAGTCAAACATCTGTGTCTTTGGCGCAGGAATTAACTACATTATCTCCATTAAACAAAACACATTAAGTGTAGCCTCACGTATAGTATTACTAGGTAGAAAAATGCTGAGGCTAAAAGGATCCAACCTGCTTTTGGAGGTGAGACAGTGGACTCCACTTGGTTCCTGAGGGTCTGACAAAGGCCTTCTTTTGCAGACTCTACAATCAAACCAGTCATGTTTCGGGTGAGAGAGGTGAACCGTGAGCAGCATGTAATGACCAGCACATTCCTGGGCTGAGTGGCATACCAGCTGTCAAGTCACCGGCTGCCCGCACTGACCCACAGCCCAGAAACATTTCTGTCAGTGGCCGAGGATCTCAACAACTTTACAATTACAAAACTATCCAGCATGTTCTGCGTCTGCCACATTTTCCATTATTACAGATCAGGGGAAATCATGTCAGAAATGACAGGTATCATTTCAACCTGTCAATGACAGAATGGTGCTGGGCCTCACTGGGACCAGCTACCTTGAGTCTCAGAGTTGAAGAACGATAGACGCCAGAGTTTGTAAAAAAAAACTAAGAGTATTTCTTCTTTGATTGGACTGTTTTTTAAAGATTTGATTTGAATTGTTATTTGCTGTCAACTCACCTTGGCATTGGAACAAACCAAAATAGAAACAGAGGGGTGCAGCTAAGACAAGCCAACTGTGAAATCTCTAAACTAGGATTTCCTCTGCTGAGACCCACACAATTATAAGAAATCTACTTCTTAAAACAAGAATTCCAAACATACTACACAGGCTTATTTAGTAAAACAAACGTCATTAAGTGTGAGCAACTGCACTGCAACTCCAACTCAATGCTTACACTTAACGGCTGTAAGCTTTACCAGGTATAATTGGATTGTGCACTAAACCGCTGTGCATACTTCACTCATCTAAAATAGCCACACTGGTGTATCATGGTGCTGGAAACACCATTTTTGTAACAACAACAACAACAACAGCTTTACGTGTCTCTTCCAAAGTTAAATAATGAAGCATATGAGCGACTGTGGTACTTCTGTGGCAGCGCCAGAAGGGGGAAACCAAATACCACAACAAATTTCAAAACTCATGCTGTAAAGTTAAATGATTTACTCCACAGTTGGTTGCATGTTGCAAATAATGTGAAAACTTTATGGATAAGGAGTTAAGCTCCGGTGATCCCTGATGTGATACAAGCTTTCAAAGACACACGGGTCAAATGATCTGTGTTTCTGTAAATTCTAGTTGCACTGGTTAAAGATACCAGAGTGTTGTGTGCACTGTTTGTTTCCTTACTCTCAGTGCAGCTGCTCTCAAGACAAGTGCAGACCATATAAGGTTTGGAGACATTACTGACTGGAATTAGACTTAGAATTTGCTGCATTTTGCCACATTACAACCTTTGGGTTTTTCAGTTTGCAAAGCATAACAACAACAAGCTGGAATCCATGCAAGTGTAATGTGAAGGAGAATTATAGCATTTGACTCTATATAGTAATTAGTGTTGGTGAGCTTTAAACAAACAGTGCATAAAACGTGCAATTTAACTTTTGCTCACACTCTTGTATTGTTTTTGATGTGCAAAACGAGATTTCATCATTTGACATCCTGAAGTTGAAAAATTAGTTTTGTCCAGGCATGTGCAAAGACGACACAATGCTTTCCCACAGATAACCACACCTCTTCTCTTTGTGACATGTGAAAATATACCAACAATTTCACATTATTAGTCACTGCATGCAAAATACATGACTTGCTAAATCAAGCTCCTCCCTTCTGCTCTCTGTAAAGAAACCACACCTTTGCACAGGAGCAGGTTCTGACAGCTTCCTGATCCCCATTCAGGTATCCGACGTTATCCATGAGATAAAAAGAAAGGGTTTGATGGCTGGCATCTGCATGCCCGGGCACAGGTAAGCAGTAGACAAACATCAGGGCTCTAGGTACAGTAGGTACAGGCAGCGATATGGACTCATACACCATGGTATGTTTCCAAACCCAACACCAGTCTTCCAACACAACATGCAGACTGCACTTGGATGAAAAGAGGAAGAAATAGGACTGGAATTGAAGCGTTGAGGTTCTTTAATGAACCATCATCACTTTGCTGTTTTCTAAATCTGACAGAGACTTGTTATTGTGGCCTTTGAAAATGACTGAGTGGAGATGCCATTGTAAAGTGTGAGAAAAAAGTAAACTCTTCAACACAGACCGACAGGAGCAACTAAGAGTCCTGTGGGACTAAACGTTTCTCTAAAGCACAGCATTAACAATAAGACTTGGCCTTGTAAGGAAATGTCTCTCTCTATTTTTGAAACACATGCACAGTGAAATGACAATACTCAGATCCTTTGGTTATTCCTTCTTCTCTTCTAACGTGTAATCCATCCACTGTTTATGTCCTATTCTTCTTCTGTTTCAAAATGAACTTGAATTACCACCTGAGTCAGGCTGAAGGGAATTTAGTTAATCTCCCCTTCCTGAGTTATGGAGTCAAATAATGACTAGAAGTGTTTGCAGAACATTATAATGTCACAGTGAAGCTAAACTTTGACCTTTTGGATACAAAATATAAATGATCGCTTATATATTTGTCATAATATGTCTCAGGATGAGGATAATATTTCTTGTGTTATGGCCAAATAACTTGTTTTTTGACATCTGTAACCTTTGAACTTTGACCAACAAAATCAGTTTGATCAAAAGACGTACATCCATAATTATGAACACACATATGCATATGCATGGACTGAGGGACTATACAACCACAGCCAGTGATTAGCTATGACACTTACAATATTTGTACTGCTTATTATTATTATACACACTTCATTACTGCACACAGAACTAATGCACTCTCTTTACAGTTGGAGGTGTGTATTTGGATAACAGTAAGCAAAAACATAATTTATCAAAATATATGCTATAAGTTTGTATCTCCATACAACAGCTAAGACACACCCATTTTCAAGCAAAAGAATTGACTAAGATTCCTCTTGCAACTAAACCCAGTCCATATATCCTGTTTAAGTCGGAAAGACGTCACTTCCTTAAGATTTGAAGGGATTTTAAGATTAAGATTTTAATGTTCAAAAACCCATCACTAATCTACTTCATTAGCTCTATGTGGCCGTGGTCTGATCAGATTTGATTGACATTTAAATAACATAGGTAATGAAATGCACACAGATTGTTACTGAGAGTAATGAATCCTTGTTTGCAGATCCTATTATAGACATGTCCATTGAGAATAAAACACAATGACCTAGACTCACAGCCACTTCCATGTGGAGAGATAAATGGTGAGTGGACTTCCTTGTACGGGAGGATTTGTTTGGCGATTACGTTATGATATGATACAATGCAGAAAGAAAAGCAGACGGCTAAGGAGACAATAAGACTAGTGTTTCATAAGAACAAGGTCATTTGTAATAAAGGCCTCCAGGACTCAGCTGACAAATGATTCATCAGTTAAACAAGATATGAACACTAAACAATATGGCAGAGCCAATAAGTCACAAGGGCTGGCTTCTGCCAAAAGAGTGAATGTAATCATTTATAGTGGGTTAACTGTTCAGCAACAGTGTGTTCTTTGGTGAATGTGAAAGAATGAGATGTGTGCAGATAGCAGAGAAACAATGCAAGCTAGAAATGCCTAATCACAGAGGGTGTGAGAGCAACTGACAGGGGGTGTACTGAACTGCTACCAATAGCTCAGAGCTACAGCGTCATTTGCATCTTTACTTCCCCTTGTTTATCCTTCTCACTCCTGCCTGTGTGGGATCTAACAGGAAAAATGATGTCATCCACAGCCTCTCCTTTTTTCGGGACTTGATCGTCATGAAACCTGCCACTAACCACGAACTCCTGTTGACAACCCAGCACAACCTAGCAAAACAAGATTGTCCAGCTACCAATAACTCAATGGTGACAGTTTAAAAAATCCCAGAAAGTGTAAACTAGTCTACAGACAGGCTGTGCTGACAAGCAGCGGCTGTAGGGGCTGGGATCCTCCGTCACCTTGGTTTGTTGGTAATGTTTCCATGGTGAGCTGTTAGGGCGAGGGGGTGGCGCCCTTGTGACAACACCAGAGGAGAGGGGGCTGGGATTGGTTACCTACCTTTTCACCACCAGAGTGAGGGTCCTGTGGGAGCCTTTGACGAGGCAGATCGCTTCCTGTCTGTAGCCAGTCAGGGGAATCTCGTTGATGTTGACAAGCTCGTCTCCCACCTGGAGACACACAGCGGCTGCCTTGCTGCCCTCCTCAACCTGCAACATAAACACAGCAGGTGGGAAACAAGAGTTAAACACACAAATCTTCAGACATAACAATGTTTCAAGATAGATGTTGTTGTTGTTCTTAAGATATTTTTGGGGCATTGTGCCTTATCTAACACTTGGCAGTTTGGAGATAGAGGTGAAACAAGAGCAGATGAATGCAACAACTATGACACAGGACATCTTGGCAATGTTAAGCCATATAAGAACTTAATCTTCCTTATGCCTTCTAAGTATATTAATTGGGCAGTGTGTGTTGTTAACTGGTTGATGGTCTTTCTTATCTAGATAACTCATATTTGACCTAAAAACATAGTTTTAATGTCTTTGTCTATCCTCTGATGGGGAAATTCCCAAACACACTCAGGGATAATAAAAGTTGGAATCTTGGTCATAGCTCAGTTACTTAATCCTGTCGTACCGTGCAGTGTCTCTCCTGCCGTCAGCTAGACAATAGAGACGAGAGCATCTCAGTCACCTTGGGTCTTTTCTCACCAAACTTAGGGGGACAGCCCAAGTTTAGACAAATTCCAGTTCTATACCAAAACCAACTTTTAATTTTCTAATCTTAGCTGGGGTTCACCGGTGCCATGTTCAGAAAAACCAGCAATTCCTTTCTGTTTGAACTGAGGATGACATGTGCTTACACACTTAGTGGGAAAGGTCTAGGAGTTCAGAGGAAACTAGATGTCAAACTGTCTTTATAAACCATTGGATTGTGTACGCTACTATGATGGAATAACAGGGTTAGGGCCCAGTCACACATATGTAAATGTATAAATTAAATTAATAAAGGTTTTTTAAATGATAACATGTTGTGGCAACTTTTTTAACATATTTACCATTCAAACAGGAAAAAACATAAATCCAACCAACTCAACTTAAATTGGCCAGAGGTCTCTGCTGGCTTCTTGGCTGCTCAGCTCTGTCTCTTTCTATCAGGCTCTCTGCCATGTGTCGCTCCTTCCTGTGGCAGCTCTTTCTGCTGCCTCAGATGCGGCGAATACTCCCCTGGTACTGGTTCTCTCTGAGCCACCTCCATGCCCACACATGTTTTTTTACTAAGGCTCAAGGAGACGTCTTATATTGCTTGATAACAAGAAGCCAAAAACCACAGACTGACTGGTATTTCAGGCTCAATGGGGCTCACCTTGTTAAGTGTGTACCACGTATTAAGAAGGCTGAGTCCTTACCACCGGTTTGAATCCGGTGGGGGCCTTAGCTGCATGTCGTCCTCTCTCTCGCCTACTACTAATGACTAATAACCTAATCATTTCAGCTATAAATCAGAGATAAGGAATTTAATTCCTGTTTTCCTTCTCTATGTACATGAATAGAAAGAATGTTCATGTTGTTTATTGAGGAGGAAAAATATTAATTAAATTCTTAATTATCCCATTACATTATCTTAATGCAAGTCTTTGCGGCAGTTGAGACATATAAAGTTACCAGTGTCTTGTTGACTTTCTCAATAGAGCACGTGACAGAAGAAAAACACTCTTTACCAGAGTTAACAGCAGGAGAGCCAGTTTCTACAGACCAGGATCAAAAGCTAATAAAATACTTCAAAAAGCTGCTGTTCAAGCCAGTGACATGATGTAAAAACAAACTGTATTGTATTCCAGACACCTGGAATAACACATCTGTCAATGGGATGTACAGTAAACTGAGTACAGTGCACTGAGGTCAGCATATGCTTGTGTCGATGTACTGTTATCTCTGGAGAGGACCCACCGCAGAGAAGATATTAAAAACTGAAAGAATCGCAGCTACAGAAAGGGCCTGTGACATGACAGATGTCCCCCTGGTTAAGGTCAGAGCTGTCCTCACACTGACGCAGAAAGTCAGATAACAGAAGTGCAAGACAGCACGGGTCGGTGTGGAAAGACAAGCAGTGAGAACTTGCTTGGCAGTTGGCACATTAACACACAAAAGCCAAGCTCTGCAGCTGATTATCAGTTCTCCACTCAACCTGAGAGCGGGGGCTGCATGACTCAACTGCAGAGGTATGTGTACATTTACAGACCATTACGTCTTATATGGCCTTTTCCGCAGCACAGAAACCCAGAGCCAAAGTAGCTCGAACATAGCCTCTTTTCATTCTTCTGTAATTCAGATTTTGAAGCAGCGTCGAGGCTGCAGATTTTTATGATGGCTGGCCAGATTCCTGAGATGGTCCTGATATGGAAGTGAATTTTGTGGAGACACTGAATCACTGGCTGATACGGTTACTGGAAGTAACAGTGTTTAAAATGGACATGAGAACACCACAGTTTCAATAAACAGCAAAACCAGTCTTGGTGATGTGATTTTAAATCTGGTTGGTTTCACTCAGGATTATAGCTGATGTAAGCTCAACGTAAGGACTTTGACGTTAAATGAGACAGGAATGCCCCACAAAAAAACCCTAAGAAAAAACATATATTTATTTAATCAACACAATTTAAGTGCAGTGTGAGTTCCCACTGTGATGTTTCTTACCTATCCTCTGCCATGTATAGCCCCTCCCCACGCATGGAGCAGAGCAGAGGAGAGATAGGTTGATAACTACTTACGCTAAGTGCGAGTAAAGTTCTAAAACCGATAAATATTGAAAAGTCCAAAAAGCCTAAACTAACTAATAACTGTATAATTCTTATACGTATAGAACAACAACAACAACAAAAAAACATTGCAATAAAGCATCACTTATTGCCCCCAAATTTGCTTCAGAGAACTGCACTTTCTGACTTCCCTAACCAGTCTTAGCTCCAAGCCAACTGGTTCCTACCGTAGTTTATTTACTGGAACATTTTTAGCTACATGTTTGACACTTCAGTGACAGTGAGTATTTACAAGAGCACAGTGTGTGTGTGTGTTGTGTGTGCGATAACAAAAGAAGATGTCAGTCAGTGCTAAATTATTTCTTGACGACAGCATATCTGTAAGACGGCCTTGAACTACACACTAGTTTCGCTTTTAAACAACCGAACAAGAAATATGGCTCAACAACAACTGAATATCTTGAGGATGCAAATTTAAAAAACAACAAACAGTGTCAAGCCGCTGTAAAAAAGAAAACCTGAGGGCAGATAGAAGCAGTGTTCGCACAACATCAAGGCAGGAGATTCATACTGCTTCTCCAAACATTTTTCACCATGGCAGCTCAATCAGCACGAGTCATATACCATGTCCTTTGTTTACCATCTTCCTCCAGGCTATAATCAGTGAAACTGCAGCCATCCTGGAGGCCGGAGTACCCTCAAAAATAGCCTTGTGTCTCTCTGTGGGACATTAAGGGAAGGATGTGGTGGCAAGGAGGATAAGGAATGTGTCCTTTCTGCTGACTGATGTCCTGTGCACCGTGCTGACAAGGGCACTGAACTTGGACCTCATATAGGGATTTAGGTGTTGTCCGCATACATCATTGAAAATGTTTATTGCAGTTTGACAAGCCAGCAGCGACCACATTAACAAAGACACCTAAACCTTTCATGACGCATAGTTTTTTTTAAGGTTTCAGTATTATTAGCATCTCTCACTAATTGTAGACAAATGTTTTAAGCATCTGGAACTTTTGCAAAAAATCTTCCAATTGATCACATTTGATTGTGACATGCATTAACCACATTGAATGCTTCCTAAGTACACACAGTACATTTGTGCATAGCTTACATATGTGGTGTCTCAAGATTAAAACAATATATTTACTCATTGGCATTATTTTCCAGAATTAACTGCATCACCAAACTCAATCAGAGCATTACGTGCTATATTGTTGATGTCTATCCTGTGTTTGTTGTTGTAATTTTTGTGGCGTCATTATCAAGTACGTTTCTTCTTCATATGCTTTACTCACTGTTGTTTGAATTGACATGGATCTAAAGTTACAACAGGACAAAACAATATAAGTATAGTTTCTACTTTCTCCTTCTCTCCTCTCGTACCAAAAAGGCAACGTATCTTGAAATAAAAGAGGATGGAATGAATCAATGTACTTTTGGTCATGAAGACAGTTTAAAGAGTGCAACACACAACCAACAGTGGGATTCATAAAGAATACTATAGTATTGGGTGTTAGCATGTGAACTATCTTTCAGTACATTTTGAGTAGTATGAATAGCTGACATTGTGATTCCAAATTTCTTCTCCTCTGTATTTATTCTTTCATCAGACAGTTAGGGATGAAAGACAGAACTTTTATTTTGAAAATATAGGGTTTCGTAGTACAATGTTTATATATACACATGAGTTTGAGCCTTGTGTATAAAAGGGCATTCCACATGACCCTGAAACAGTTTCAGTATAATGGTTCATGTCATAACAAGGCAGCAACAGTTAGCTCGAACATTTAGGATACACTCAGAATAAATGCCTCATCTCTCATACATTTTAATACTGAACATTTCCATCAAAGAGCCGGACTGATCCATTCCTTCTTCTCAGCTCAAATATCCTGAAATAATCCTTCCAGCATTCCATATTCCTCCCTCTGAAATCCTGACGTCCACAAATAGAAAACTATCTGAATCTTCTCGTCTCTATCCTAATCCTGTTCTGTATGAATCAGTTTTACTCCAGAGGTTGAGCAACCCCTGAGAGAAACAGAGTCACACAGGGTCCAGTAATTGGTAAAACCTGTTTACCTGCAGGTGATTAATCGCAGCGTGTAGGAACAGAGTCAGTTTTGCAGTGTGTCTGGTGCTGGTTCTTTAAGAGCAAACAATATTTGCCTCCATATAAACTGCGATCCTGGCAGAGGAGACGTATGTATGAGGTGCATGCCCAGCTGTGTTTGGTAAAACAGGATTATTTAAGTTTATTGAGACTAAGGACCGTAAATCCATGAAGACCTTGAACATAACCTGAGTTATGTGTGGAATGTTAAGAATTTTAATTAGATCCAGGATATTTTTTTTAGCAAATACCTTAAACCTCTCATCAACTATGGGCCCTTTTTTAAAACTATCTTTCAGTTTAGTTATCTGAGAGAATGTGAAAAGGAGAAAAACACGCAATAAAGTTATTACGTTTGGCCCTCCTCGACAAAAGTGTGTTCCTCAGGTTTTATTAAGACTCCCTGCTCACTACTCATGCTGAAACACAAACACATAAAAATAAGAACAACACATAAAACAATCACGTCCAGTTGAAGTCATCTGGAATTTTCTGATCATTAAAGAGATGTATAATTCAACAGTGAACTGGACTGTGGCTGACCAAAAAAAATCAACATGGGTGCTGGTGTGTTACATGGTTCAGCAGGAAGGAGTGAGACAGAGAAATAATACATACATTTTTTTCATGCATTGTTTCTCAGTTTTAGTGTTTAGTAAAAATGTTGTATTGTGAGACAGATCACTATACAATTAGACAGATCTGTCATTCCTACATGTTCAGGTAGCATAGAGAAGTGCTGTTACTTTTACACAGCATTTGCAAAAATAACACATACTGACCATGAGGGAGCAAGAGCAGCCTATATTTTGTTAAACTGAATAATCACCATCCAAAAACATCGGCCAGATAAAGAACCAATGGCCTTGAGGTAGTGCACACAGGCTTACACGCACAATAAGTCTGTCATTTTATTAACAAATGTTTATAAGAGGCTTCTTATCTGGCAGACAGATATAGTTTAGGAGACATTGTAGGCTTACTTGCATCTTCATCTTGTTAACACAAAGAATTTAACAACACACCTTGTAAATCATTGGGTCTAAACTGAGATCTGCCCCAAAAGAGGACAAATCACTAATCCAGACTTAATTTATCCCATCATGCCATTCCTACGAGCTTCAGGCTGTCACGGATAATTCACTACATTTAGAAAATCAAACAAAGCTCCAACATTCCTCCCCCGCTCCTGGTACCACATGCTACCCTCCGAACTGAAATTCAGCCCAGCACAAAAATATGAGAATGCAAATGTGCATGTGGGCTCCAATAACTCGCACTGTAGTAGGTGACAGCAAACTAAACTCTGAAGCATTTGAAGACACTGTGACATACACATGGGAGTTCAGTCCAGGATCAATTTACTGAAAAGTTTCTCTAAATTTTGAGTCAGCAGCAAGTGAGACTGGTTTAGAGTAAAAGACTTCTAAAAAAAAAGAGTTAATATCTTACCATCAGATGCAAACAAATCCAGTTGTGTCGGTCCTAACATTCAGTGACATAACATTTACAATAAAATGCTATGTCTAGTCCAGCTGGGCACTGCTTCGCCCCTGCAAAAATTCAGCAATGTGAACTCACCATTTAATCTTACAGCTTAAAGACTTAAAATGGTCACAGTTCTGGTCATTTGAATCACATGCTTGTAAAACCTATGGTAATGGGGTGAAAGTAGTGCTGACTGTATCCCTCTAAGCCCATATGGTGCCAGAGGTCCTGAGTTTCGGCCACTGGAGTTAGACTTTGGACCTCCTTTGGGTCAACACAGACTCACTCAGCCAACAAAAACCAAGCAGAAACACAGCTCCTGACTAACAGGTGCTGGTGTATTTACCTTGTCAAATTAATGAGCAAGGTCTTCTGTAGTTAATCATTACACAGTGAACAGAGATGTGAGGTTACAGTGTGATTTTAGAACTGATTGGGCACCACTGTGATTAGCTAGTCTCCCTCTCATGGTCACTGTGTGCACACTGTGGCTCAGGCCACCCACTTAAAGTTATGACGCATGATAATTACAGGCATTAATGCATGATCCGTTGAATGTGTTTTTATTTGGAAAAAGTCTCTATAAAATCCTGACTTTTAGGCATTTCACAGCACATTCAGCCAAAATGCGCCACATGATCCCAGCTTTGGAGCACCTCTGTGTAAAACACTTTCATACTCTCTACATAGAGTAGCTACATTTCCAAATACATGTTTAAATTTAATATTTGAGTAACTGAGCACAAACAAGACAGTTGTGCTCTTGGTTTTGAGGTCGTACTTCCACTTAGAGGTGGTTTGAGCTAAAAGCTACCATCCTCGTGCTAACATGACGTGACAATGCAAACACACTGACGTTAAAGCCACAGTAACTTTAAACATTTTTTAGTTGTAGAGTAAGTAGAGTAGAGACCACCAAGATTACAACAGGCGTGATGCCTCCAAACCTGTGGATGTTTCCAGCCATTTCATCATTATTATATTATTGTTATTAATAATAATAGAAAGGGAAGTGTAACAGGGGAAACTAGAAGGGCACTCAGAGAGTGCATACCTCCAGCAACACCCTAACCCTAACCACATTTAAATAAAAAAATAACTAATAATAAAAAAAAAAGTTCTGCACCAAATTGCACACACTCATTAATATCAGTCCTCTGAACAGGACAGATTTTTCATCAAGATCCATGAATTATTCTCTGGGAAATCGATTAAAATGTTGAAAAATGTCCTATCTCACAATATCAAGAAAGTATGAAAAGAAAATCCTGGATTTTTACCAAAATCTAATGGGTTCTTTTCTGACCCATACAACATCCTTCAACCAAGTTCCATGGTTCTCCATCCAGTAGTATTTGCATAATCCTGCTGCTAACAAACAGACAGAAATGCAAATGAAAACATAACCTTCTTAGGGTAGGTGATTGCAAATATGTCAAATATTTATGTAGCAAACTGAATAAACTACGTAAAAACTGAGGATAAAAATATTGCTGTCATGAATTAAAAGCAACCTCATTAGTATGCTTTAAGCATTGATTTAAGCTGGGGCAGCAATTTATCACGCCTGATCTCCTCGGACAGAGCATTCCAACAGCATCACCTTTGGTTTTAACCAGAGGTTTTTGCAAGATGATCTTAGGCAGCACGTTTGAACATAAGGGGAGAGCAGTTCTGAGGTGAAGGGAGGTGCCAGCTGCCAAACACACTGTGTAATTATTGTCATTGCAACATTATCAGATGAGTAGTCAGTCCACCCATCTTCAAACGTTCTTTTTGATCTGAACTACTGGTCAATTACGCCTCCATGTCTACAGCAGCAGACTATGTATTCCAAATACTGAATCAAAGTCTAGCTCTCTCTCTCTTCTAGCCATCATCACCTGTGCCATCATGACAAACGTCCCATGAATTAATTCTAAATATATCTATTGGAGTTCCTTTGTGAAATGACGTTGAGGATGTTCACTTGAGGAGGGGCAGACTTCAAAGTAGGTGAGACAACTGGACGTGGACAGTAACTGATGGTTAAGCTGAATGCTGCAGCATTTAACATCATATTTTACTGCATATAGTTGTATATACATTGATGACTGATTTATGGCTTTAGTATTGAAGTGTATAACCTGTTAATGACATTTTGATTGGATCAGACACATGCGGTTCTCCATAGGACGTGTAAGTGTGAACGCAAACGTCCTTGTGACAGTCTCCAGTGTTTCTGCAGACTTTCGGCCCCCTAGTATAAAGTCTGCAGATGTCGATGTGTGAACACAGCGGGAGATCCCCCTCTGGATTCTATCTATTACGCAACAGATGCATAAATGAAAAAAACAAAACAAATATCTCTGGATGAGAAAGCGGTGTCACACACGTAGATGACACTGACGTAGATGTCAACAGAGTTTGTATTCATTAGTTGATGATGTGTCGATGTGCTGTAAACAAAAATCACGTGATCTCCGCAGCAGAAATAATACACAACATCCTGCCTCTGTCTCCTGCCTCGCTGCATCTGAGCAGAGAAGCCCCTGCTGTGCTGTACATGTGTGAAAGGAAAACTGAGAAAGTCCAGACCCAATGCTCCTGAGATCCTCCACAGGACATGTCTGAAAACAGCTTTACACTTGACACCTCAGTTCTCATATTTTTTTGGGGATTACTCACCTTGGTTATGAGCAGTTGCTCTCGATGTTCCAGTCCACCTCTGAGTGTAAATCCCCATGGTGCACCTCCAGAAAGAAATACATCCACCAGCTTCCAGCCCTCACCATCTCTGCTCCTCTGATCCAGATCTCCTGGTTTCTGCATCACGTGCCAAAGGCTCTCAGCTTCCGTATAGTGTAAATCATTTGTATATCCCTCAGCATCCATGGCACTGTTACAAAAATAAAGACAACTTTTAATGATAGTATTAAACATTAGCCAGTCAAAACTTAATAATGGGCACATGTTCCAAAAGCCAATGGAGTCCAACTTGGGCTGTACTCCTAGGACTCATTTTCAGGCCCAGGCTTTACTATTTATAAAATGCTGTCAGGCATATAATCTGTGAGCAATAATGTGAGAGCATGTTCTGTTTCAGTGATATGCTGATGAGAGCTTGCTGTAACTCCCTAGTGTCCAAACAGCCTAGAGGGAGCACAAAGCTACAGCAAGATAATAAGACCCCATTGATTGTCAATTTTAGAAATCATCAAGAATCTATTGATCGCTTTCACAGCTCACCGTTAACTGGCCCCATGTTATTCCATTGGTCTTTCAAGCCTTCCTGAGCCTGAGTGTGACCTGAAGAGACTACTAAGCGTTTGCCAGTGACTGGAGGAAGCAAACATCATTTAGGGACTCATTTTAGACTGGCTGATGAGAAAATATTTAACTGTAAATACTTTTTGATGCCATTTTTTAAAACTGACTTTACTTTGGACCATGTTTTTGTAATTGTTAGTATTTGCGAATGTTTTATATCATTGAAAATCTCTCTGAGGCATGAAATAATAGTTAACAAAATAATAACAATTTTGTTAAGAAAGTAAAAACGGAAAGATAGAATTCTTAAATGTAGTCTATTGAAAGTAATGTGTTGTTGTAATTAAGCTAACTTATAATTTACATTAACTTGACAAAAGTAAATGTAAACAATTTTGACCAACTGTATCTGAATCAGACCAACACTGATTTGTGAGCTAAACTAGTTATTTCAGCTTATTTTAGCTATTTCAAACCAAAAATGGCTAATTTGTAGCCTATTGTCTTTTAAATAGTGGAGATTTTAACCTGCATTGAAAACAACAGAAAAGTGATCATAGTTTAATCAAGTATTAAAGTGTATACTGCATCACATTAAACTAAACCTGACACAAAAGCTGTGAGAATATTAGGGAATTTGAGGCAAGCCATTATAACAACATCTTTAAATGAGAGCCTATTTACCAGTTGACCAATTGAAGCCTGCCGATATGAACCTTTGAGACGTATGTTTATTGACGTTTATGATTATGTGCTGATATGAAAACTTTTATTTTGCAGAATTGACAATGTAGAAAAATTGTTTGGCTGTTGGACGTGATGTCATTATTATTTATTTACTTATATTTATAGTTTTTCAAGGTAAAGTTTAAGATTAAACTGTAAAATACACATTACATTTCTTTGTCATTAGGGTTTGATACAACATCTTAAGAATCATTCCCATTATACGTACATTATATACAGACTGTACAACCAGCTCTGGTTCAAATTAACACCGCACACTAATTCTGCGACTGCACTGTAAACTCAGGTTCAACTCATCTAACTTTCCAATACTCATTTCTGTCAGTTCAATACAATTCTGTGCTCATGTGAAATCCCTCACACTGTATATACTCATGTGCAATCTGTTACACCGTATATATGTTGCTCCCACTGTAAATTCTGTTTACATTGTATATACTATTTCTATTTTTATATCTCCTTGCATTTATATTGCATGTTTACTATTATTACTTTTACTGATGCCTACTTTATGACAGTCCTCTTTTCTGCTGCTAAACAAATTTCCCCATTGTGGGGAAGGATTCTTTTATTTTACATATGCATAAATATTCCCATATCGTTCGGGTTTCTACAACAATGAACCTTTATCGTGGCATCTCAATTCTAATGTATCAAAGCCGTGGGACTACGTACTTCAGCTTACTAAGAAATACAAGCTGTGATATCAAAGATGTATAATTTCCACAGGTTTCTAGAGCTAGTCTTCCACAAAGCGCGACCTTTCTGCTCTTAATTTGAAGGGGACAGCGCTTAAGTGCATAAGATGAGTGTGCGAATGTTACATCCAGCGGATAGTCTGTGTTTACAGGGAATAAAACTACAACCGTCACTAGTTTAACAAATCGGTAATAGTCCGTAATCACCTGTCGTCATATTCCAGCCAGGCTCCCTTCAACTTAATGCTCTTATGCGAGAGAGAATTAAACACTAACAATGTCGAGCAGCACAATGGAAACCATCTTCCCCTGTGTGCCGACAGCCGGGTGACCGGAGCGGAGTTACACAGACACGCTCTTTGACGCAGGTAACCGAAGCTTCGTGAGAAACAAGCGCTTGTGTCTGAAAAAACAACTCCACTCCATGAGACGTTTGACTCTGTCCACACACACACATCACAGAATAGCAGTTTAAACAGCTGATCTTACCTGGGAGTTCAACTCCTGGATAAACCGGTGGACACGAACGCTTCCCTCGGGTGAGTCACGCAGCTTTATCGCAGGTTTACGTTACACATACTTGGTCTTTTTCAGCGCGACTAAGTTCCCTCTGTAGTGAATCGCCTTTAAAACAAAGGAGCGGCTGAGCGACTTGTTTCGCCGGGGAGCTGCGGAGTTTCTCTGCTGTTTGTGAGCAGCAGCAGTTCAGCCCGTGTCCCTGCTGCCTGAACCGAGAGCGACACACTGACACACTCCGGAGAGTTTAAATGAGCTAAGCTAACCTAGCTCCATCCATGGACACCAGGGACAACAAGTGGAGCAGAGCGCAGCGCGAGCGCCATCTCGCGTTAGCGGACAACGTTTCCCTTTAAAAAACCACTTTGCTTCACGCTTGGGTGAATAAACTCACTCTGACTCACTCCAGACGTGAGACTTTAACCAAGCTTTCCGGGTTTAGACTATTTTAGTCGCCATTTCGCTAACTATTAACAATTTCGCTAACTATTAACTTCTTCCAGGGGGGTGCACGTTTCCATGACAACCCGTTAACTTAAGGGTCGGCAGCAGGTCCAAACCTAGCGAATTCGCGGAAATGGGTGAGTGGTGAAACGTCACCAGCGACCACACTTGGAGAACTTTACCTTAACTTTACTTTACGAACATCAACACACGCAGTAATTGATCATCGGGGCGCGTTGGATAACTTATTTTAACGCCATTGGCAAAGTATTGACAGTATGTTTAAGAACTGGGGAAACTGGTTCGGACTAGAGGGGGGAAATGGCCGAGGTAAACAAGAAGGCGAGACTGTTGTTGAAGCCAGTGAAGACAACAGCAGTCCTGAGATGGACGGAACAAAGGCCGGTGCTGAGAGTGAGGATACACACGCGGATCCTCATCCACTTCTACAGAAAGCCAAGGGCTTCAGTGGTACGTGTGATGCAGAACAGTAAAGGTTGTTCTGGTGGACTTAGTTGAAAGAGTTTGGTCGCCTTGCTTTAGCTTCCATGTAGCCGCAGCCACCTGTAGTCATAGATGTTCTTCTTCTGCAGGTTACATCTATAACTTCGCCAGCACTGCCTCTAAGAACCTGTCCGAGTCCGTGGTTGAAACAGCACAAACTTTGAAGAAAAGTGTCGAGGAGGGCAACATAAATGGAATTATCGATAAGGTAAATACCTCTTGGCTCTAGTTATTTAACTGATTTCACAGCCTCGTGTTTTTTTTGGGCCTGTCTGATGGAGTATGTTCTTCCCTCAGACCCTTCTGGGTGATTTCCAGAAAGAACAAGAAAAGTTTGTTCAGGAGAATAAAGCAAAAAAGTTTGGTAAGCACTGAATAATTAATTCAGTTATTTTCCTGAGCTACTTTCATTAATAGTGGCCTAATTGCGCGATGATCAAAAATGCATCACATGTAAGTACAATCCCATCAGAATACTGTGACTACAGACTAGTTTTCATTGTTCCTAGGTGCTGCTGTGCCACCATGGGTTGGTTTTAATGAAGAGGACACTGTACAGCAACAGATTTTATCTCTCTCCGCAGTTAGTATGATTCCTTATAAGACATTTATTTTGATATTCAAACCAAGTCAAATTGTTCATCTATATAGTATCAAGAAAATTGAAACCTCAGTTTTTTTTTTTTTGACAGGACAAAAGAAACTTTTTGCGAGACCCTCCTGCTGGGGTGCAGTTTCACTTTGATTTTGACCACATGTATCCAGTCGCCATGGTGATGCTGGAGGAAGACGAGCTCCTCAGAAGGATGCGCTTCCATCTGGTCCCCAAACAGTGAGAATGTTTCACGTGCTGCACATATTAACTTTCTGTTCCCATCATGTGCATCCCTGTGCAAGTGTGGGTTTATTTAAAAAAACAAAAATATTTTTATTCCACCACAGAGGTGATTGTCTATTTCCTGTTCTTTTTGTTAGGGTGAAAGAGGAAGCCTTCTGGAAGAATTACTTTTACCGCGTGTCCTTGATAAAACAGTCGGCTCAGCTCACAGCTCTAGCAGCACAACAGGCGGCGGAACAGAGAGATGTGGAGAAAACTGTCTGCAGTCCTGTGGATACTCGTCAAAAGGGTACAATCTTATTGTGTAATGTAAAGGTAGAGGGCCTGTCTATAATCTGAAGGTTCTTGTCAGTGAGAAGAACACGGATCAATCATTTTAAATGATAGCTTCTCACCCACAAAACCAGAAATAATAAATGTTATTGAAAAGGGGATGAGGTAAAGCCAAACATTAAATCAAACAGTGAGTCGACCTAAGGAACGTTTTGCACTTGGAACTTGTTGATCTTAGTTTTTTCCCTTTTTTAGGCAACAATTTGCACACTTGCAATGTTAAAATCAGTTGTATTCATACTTTATATATATTGCATGCATTACTCTGCAGCAATGCATGAGAGAACATGAATATTACTTCAGAGATAATGTCAAAATGATTTTTGCAGGTGTAGGTAAAGGGAAAACTCCTCCAACCATTTGCAGCACCAAACTAAAGTCCAGTGAGGTAAGTCATTTGTTAATAGAATAAAATAGTAGTATTTGTTTAAAGCAGTAACTGGACTGGAAGAAGTGTAACATTCAGACCTCCTCCTGTTTCTGTAACGCCAGGATGAAGAGGAGATCTCCACCAGCCCACCTGTCTCTGAATTTGTTAGTGATGCTTTTGACTCATCCAACATAAATAAGGACGACTTGCGCAAAGAGATGGAACAGCTGGTTCTGGACAAACGGGAACCTCCTAGCACACCACAGGGTAAGTCTTTCTGTTGAACTGGACCATGATGTAACTGTTTCTTGTTACAGTGCTGGTTTAAAGCAACTGCTTAGAGTAAGTTATGATGTGTACTACGACGTTACATTTAACTCTAAAAGAGTGTTGTCATGATGGTTAGAACCAAGGAGGAAGGATTTATGTGATAATGACAATGTGCAGTGTCAGTGCTGTAAACTGTAAACACAAGCCACCATGGTGGCACGCACATTTTCTATGTGTACAGATGATTTTAAAATAGCATTTTTTATAACCTACTGTACTCCCCTTGACACAGAACTTCTGTGGTGCATCTATAGTAATGCAGAACTGAAAAGGCTTCAGGTGACACATAATGATGCATTCAGAACTTTGCTCAAGCTCAACATGGACAAGTGCATGTCACATGTTTGTGGCTTTTGCAATGTACTTTCATGCTCTGCTGAGGAATTGTATATATAAATATAAGTTTAGATTAACTATCTAAAAAAACGTGATCATAAAGGCCTTGACTGAGGCACCATTTATCTTGTTTTTGGAAACAGAGGAACACGAGTCTATATATGTTTTAAACTCTGTGGACTTGCAAAGTGTGATTTGTATTTTCTATTTTTGAACTGATATGGACCTGAAAGTCTGAAATTAAGTTTATCTTTCTGTTTTTCCATCTTGTTGAGTGACTCAAAATTTTTGTTCGTTTTTCTAGATGAGACCCCAGACTGGGAAAGAGAGTTGCAGGAGGAACTTAAGGAATACGACGTGTTGGCTGATAAAGAGAACCACGATGACAACTGGGACAAAGAGATTGAGGATATGCTAAAGGCTGATAGCTAGAGCACCGGAGCAAGCTCCTCAATCTTAACTATCTGAAGGACATCTTTGAGGTCAGAAAGAGCACCTGACAACGGAGTGTATGCTCCTGGTGAAATGATTAATTTTAATGTTGGTCCTCCAAGAGAATGAGAAATACAACTGAATGTTGATAACATTTTAGAGGCCTGAATAGTTTGATGCGTTAATATTGTATACTGTCTCCTTTGGTTAAAAAGAAGAGATCTTGTCCTGCACCTCATATTTATAATGTACGCCTCCACGGTAAATACAACACTAACAGTAGCAACAGTGAAGAAGCCGACTCGGTAACATAAGTCTGAATAGTTTTTGTCTCGCTTTAAAGGTCTGGTTGGTAATTTGTTAAGGAAAGACTTTTTATCGTATTTGTTGAAATCTTCTTCACAACCCGTGAATATGTGAATGCGTCCAGGTAACGCAGGAATAAATACAGAAGCCAATATGATATCGCTTTTTATAGTAGTTTCATACTTGTGAATGTACTTGCGTGACTGAACATGCTGTCTATATTTGTTGAGACCAAATGCATTGTCTCCACGTGCACACATATAGATGTAGATGCTGACATAATGTACTCTGGAAACTTTCGAGTCCAAACAAGCTTTGTTTTTCTTCCTTCTTACTTCAACACTTACTCAGGAAAACCGATTCAAACTCCTCTGTCTGTTTACACCGATGAAAACGGTTCCAGGTTTATTAACCATTAACTTTATTGACTCTGTTATTTTTAAATACACATTTCCTTGTTTTTACATTTGTGATTGTTCACAGAATGTGTTCTAAGACATAAAGCATATTAAACCAAAGCACATGTGTCTCTCCTGCTTGTCGAGAGTATGTCAACACGTCAATGTGTCACAACACCCGGAGACACGTTTACTCTTCAATCACCAACTGTTGGCGGTTCGGTCCCTAATGCGCTGTGAGAAACCTGCGAAGAATTGAAGGAAACAAGCTGTTTGTGACGGCGCAGTTCTCTGACCCCGGAGTCCTCTTTATTGCTGAACTTGACAGGAAACACAACCGTTCTCCTTTTTCCATTTCAGTGCAACACTGCAACAATAAACTACACAATATAGTATCCTCTGCAAGTCCAGTAATGTCACACACAGGTTGCACTTCACTCAGAGTGTAGCTACTGTTTATTTCACTTTACAGACTCTATCAGTCGCACATCTGAGATACAAAACTGCGCACACAATCAATTTTACATGAAAATTCTTCTCATTTGAAGTATATAGTGATTAGAGGAGGATATTTCCTTAGAGGGTGTTTCAACATGTAAAACAACTGACACACAGAAGAAGAAGAAAAAAACTAAAGTGTGTAGATAGAAAATAGATTTTAAACAGTTTTGGTTTCAAACAACAATACCAGCTTCTTAAAGATGTAAACACAGTTCAAGATGAACATAAAATATACAAATAATTCCAGTTGATTTGCACAGTCATGTGTTCAAGGCATCTTATGTATCTGTAAGTTCTCATCCATGTGACTGGAAACTAATATTTAAGTACATAAAAAAACTCTTCTACAGTTTATCACACTATTGCTATTTGATGCATGATTCCACTTTGTCTTTTCTCATCAGAGTCACAGTAGTAAACAGGTATTTTACATGCTGTACAATATGACACGTGTCGCTATCATTGGCCAGAGTTAATTCATTTTCATGTTAAATCCCAACCAGTTTTGAGTAAACAGTGAAACGGCCTAAGGAGTATTTTTCAAGGTGTTGCACACCACACATGTTTAGACCTGCGATCAGTTGTAAGGTGAAGCTTTGCTCATAATCACATGGGGTCACCAAACTCTGTGTGCCAATGAGAATCAAAGGTTAAAGAAAGCTAAAATGACCCGCAGAGATCTTACAGCTAGCTTAGTGAAGCTTTTTAACCTATTTTTGCTCTTTGTTTTGGTAAATCAGCCACACATTTATTTATTGTATGTTTATGTCTAAGCATTCTCGATCACCTCACTTCCAGCAGCATCAGGCATTTGTTTACTCCAACGTCAGCTTCATCCACTGTGCTTCAAACCAAACGGCTAATTTCAGTCGCCGGACTTTCATGTCTGATAGAACAGATTAACCTGTATACCAGTCCAGCTCTTTACGCAAGTTGTTTAACAGCTCAAATATTATTTGCACAATACAATTAAATGCGACGCAAAATGTAATTTTATGTTCTCGAAAATGAAATTTTTTTCCTGCATTTTACACACATAAATACTGTGTGTGTTGGGTTCTGTGTCCTGTCAAAATGTGGGTAAACAACAACTTCAATACTGTTTCCTGAATACATCCTGTGTAGACCTGTCAGACTAAGAGCTGCTAAATATCTCGATTTTGGTACCACATCTGCTTAACAATTGAAAAAGGCCATTATACTGTATTTCACTGCTATGTCACTGTTTTCTTGCTTATTTCTACCAGATTTTGGCCCAAAATTTACAAATACAGCCACAAGTGAAATAATCTGGTGCCATAAAGCCTTTACAATACAAAATTAGATATTTTAAGTCACTGAAGTGCACTAATAGTTTTTGTAACAAAAAAATATAAACACAGTTGTAAACATGAAGAAATAAAACAGTGATTCTTGTATTTGCACATAACACATTGATAAAATAAACTCAGAACCTGCTACATTGCAGTAACATGCAGATGCAGTCATGGGACAGATTCTTTCATTTGAAATGAATGGATGTCCATCAGAGATTAAGGCATTCAACAGTAAGTGGGATCCTTCCATTAGAAACTGGTAGAACAGACTATACATTAGATGAGGGTCTGTAAACTGTGGAAATATGACACACAACATTTTCTGTTTCACAGCCGTTTGATTTCAAACGCCAAAGGTGTTGTGCTTGAAACTGTCATCAAGTTCATGGTCATCACAATGCATTATGAGGCGAGATGAAACGTCAATCTTTGGTTTTGTGGATGCAATACTTTTGACTTCCCTTTACAATATTATCTCAGTCTCTTTTTTAGAACACATTCTGAAGTCTAGAATCTTTGGGATTAAAATTAAGCAGTTCACTCAGACTGGACTGAAGAGCTGAATGATGCCGTGTGTTTCTTTGCTAACAGTTAACCTCATCGCACTGACCAAATAAATAACTCAGCAGGACATGGAGAGATAGTGCAACATTGTCTCAGAGAAGAAAGAAAACAGATCCAAAGGAAAAACAATGCCCACCGTATGTATGTGTGTGTGTGTGTGTTTGTTTGTGTGTAATACAAGGTTGTGTGAGCTCAAAGGTAAATTGGAGTTAGTGTCGGCTTCATACAGCAGAGCAGCTGGCAGATGGGTGCATGTGGAGCAAGTGGATGTTGATGCGCCATGTTTATGTCAGACCGATTTCCTCCAGCACGCTGCGCGGGGTCTCTGCTTCCTGTGGAGGGAGAGGAACCAGAGCTCCAGTGAAGCGCTCGGTGAGCTGCACTAAACACACACACTGACAACAGATTTCAACATGGTCTCCGTTCAACTCAACTCTGCACACACACTGTGATGCCATGGTTTATGTAATATAACGTCATTAATATCTCAACATCAGCAATGGTTCAGTTAAAGCTACATAAATCAAAACAATTTTAATTCAATACTATGAATACATGTAAGTGGTGGCTCATCCCTCTGAACTTTAGCTTAATGTTTGGGACGTGGCACTGCAGTTGGACGATGACTGTAAAGCTGCATTAATCATACATTTTTTATGATAACGGAATCAAATTTAAGTCGCTTGAAATGAAGAACCAATAACTTGCAATAACTGTAGTTCAGTTCACCATCCGAATTCTCTATTCATATTTGTGTGAACAATAAGTTTATTTTCTCTGCTGTTCTGTGAGAAAATGAATGTAATCTCTTTATTCTTGAGGCCTAATTGTGTAAAAACTGGGTTCCAGTTGTGCCCCTAGTGGTCAATAATTCCATAGGGCAACTTTAAAGCTGCATTTATCAATACTCTTTTATATGTATACATATACATGTAAAATGAAATGCATATCAAAGTAAATACATATAAATGAAAGGGGTGGCTTTTAGTGGGAAAACCAGAATTCTTTAGTTCAACTTCCAAACTACAATATGTTGTCATTAATACATTAAAAAAATATTTTGAAGTCATAACATGAGGATGGACAGACGGCGTTAAATACACGTCATCCACTGGCCTGCATTCATCGACCAACTATTTGATATATATTTACTTTTATTTTAATTTATGTTGTACCTACATGAACATACAGACATTATGGAGGAAATTATAAGAGCTGGTGGTTTTTGGCAGAAAGAAAGAGAAGCACTTACTTTGGCATCCTACAACAAGGTTCAGCACAAAGTAAAGAGAAGAGTTGCATCAGAGCAGTGAGGAAGAAATCTTGCTTTATAATGGAGGAGTCAAATTCAACCCACTTCCAAACAGTGACTTCGAAGTGTCACTTCAATTTTCAGTGTAAAATTCTCAACCCAGATGTTGAAACATAAAGTCTGTATTGTTTACCAAATAGACTGTTCGTGCTTGGGGTCGATTTTGCCCAGATGATGTGTCCTTTTGTCACCTGACACATGGATAAACATGAGTGGAGCTCAGCACCATTCAGTGGTAAGGGCACGGAGTTTGTTTCCAAAACAGAGGAAAATTGCAGAAAAACTATAACACTAGACGTCAACTCAAACTGCAATAGGTTTACATCAAAGAAAGACACCAGTGTGCGCAAGTGACAAAGAATCATAAACAATTTATTGATGATCTATCATGTACATTGATCAAATTAACCACGGCGGTCCATTGATGCAATCTGTCTTCATGAGTTGGACACAGGTGAACAATGACGGATCATATAAAATATCTTAAGTCCTTAGACAGTGTGCAATTATGACGGATCAGTCTAAGTGTAATTATGTTTTAATGTCTATTAAGCCCTTGGTTAATCTGTGCAAAGTGCAAATATTTATTCAGTATGAATCTCATATTAAAACTTACCTTGAGTGACCTTTTTTCTATTTATCTAAATAGGAAATAATCAGGGTCTATCAATTTATAGATATCAATAAAGATATAAAGAATAACAACTCATCTTATTACTGGACAAATATTCAAAACTAAGGCGATCTAGTGTTTGTACCACGTCTGAGCAAGAAACTGTTTCATACTTAAAGCTACAACAAATCCTAACATCACAACGAGGACAAAACCTTAAATCCAAATACATACTGTCTGATTAGAAGTGAGAATATATTAACAAAAAGACAAGATAAACAAACGTAGAATTGACTTGTCTTGTATTCACTTCCCCCCCTCCGATGTGGGATGGGTTGAAGGGATGTGAATTCAGACGTAAAAAAAAAGACGGATCAGGAAATCAATAAAAATATGAAGTGTAAAACAAAACACCTTGACAAAATAATGACTTAAATGTTAAATCTGAGTTTAAATAACATCCGAATTCAGATGCTAATACATTGTGATGTGGCCCTCAAGCATTTACATACTTTGAAGATATAGTGCAGAATTAAACACCGACATTTTGTGCATCTGTACTACAGCCTGTGCAACAGGGGGCAGACTTCCCCCACTTATTCTGAATGGTAATAACCCACTTAGAGTTATGTAGAGACCATCCATCATAACAAAATACTGGATATGAATTGTCCCTATTTTTTAATAATGTTATTCACGTGTCATTGTGATCCAGCAGTGCACAGACAGATTTTCTTTAAACTAAAAGAACAGCAGCTAATTCAAATAAAGGTTTTGTTTGCTACTTTGGAAAAATTAAAAAAAAGAAATCTTAAAAACAATAAAACCCACGAAAGGAAAAAGGATAAAAGAGATGCAACTGAATTCCGGTAAGTGGACCTTAAGTTAGAATCATTAGTTAAACTGCATACTTTGTGTGGTGATGGCACATGCTGCCCTGCTGGTGAAACAAATAAGTGGAGCGATGACAGGCATGTAACAATATATCACTACAGAACATATGACTCTTTACACATATTGATGACTAATTCCACTATAACTGGTTCATATCATAATAACGATTACAAGACATTGACCTCCTTGTTCGTCCACCAATCCGACCTAAATGTGTTAATCAATTACTGTAGTTTTTAACTTACTTTTAATTTTGTGACAATATTGTATCATGACTGTCATGTACTGAATTGAACAGTGAACTGAGTGAGCAACAGTGAAGATTATGACACCCCCCCCAAACCAATGACAATGAGAGGTGCTCAGAGTGCAGAGAGAAAGGTGCCAGGCACTGAGGAGCTCAGCATGCAGGGTGGATAGCGGCAGTGGCAGCAGCAGTGGCGGCAGCAGCAGCAGCAGGGGTGGCAGCCAATCAGTACACAGGCACATTAAAGTACTCATGACGGGGCTGAGGGAGAGAAATGCACACAGCTTAGAAAACACAAGAACAGTGAGGTCGAAACAGTCACCTCATTCACACACTTCATTCACAGGGCATGCAGGAGACAGTACAACAGGCAGGAGGCGCCACTTGGAGACAAAAACAAACTACTCTCACTGTGACCCCTTTTAAAAAAAAAACAATTTCTAGTTCTATTAAATATATTTAAATTTCAGAGAAATTGCCATTGGCTTTCTTGTTGTGAGTTAGATCAGAGGAGACACACCACTGTCATGTCTGTACAGTAAATATGATGAGTGAGCCAGCAGGTAGTTAGCTTAGCTTAGCATAAAGACTAGAAACAGGAGGGAACAGGTAAAAAGGTTAAAAAAAAAACTCACCAACTAACACATGGAATCTTTTGTACGTATGTGAAGTTTTTTGTTATCTTGCATAATCCATATGAGAATTGAAAGGTAAAAGTGACGGTGTTTATACAAGGGGCTATGTGAAGAAACCATTTCTCAAACTGGTTCACTGACTGTCTGGCTCTTTCAAGCATTTCTAGATCTCACTATTTAGCACATTATATCCAGACATTATGACAAAATATCCTGCATACAAACGCTGCCATCTTGCACATTTGGACCCTGAAACTTCGCAGTAGCGATCAGGGGAATGGAGCTGCGGTAGCAAGGTCCCATTCACACATGTGCTCAACCAATGATAAGTCAGCCTCAGCTGTCAATCATGATGTTTCACCACATTTCTATAGCACAACAACTGATAACTAAAATAACTCATTAAAACCAAACTTACTGGAAAAATTAACACTTGAACAAACATCAGTGTGATACAAACAACCCAAACTGACATAAATCATCTCTGAGAATTATATTTGATGTATACTAGACTTTTGAGTTTGGTGCATGTCCCATCCACTGAGAGAAAGGAGGATTTATGACCTATACTGCAGCCAGCCACCAGATGGCGATCAGGGTGCGTTGGCTTCACTTTTAGGGAACAGTCATGTTACCCATCTAACAGTCTATGACAGGAATAGAGACATGTTTTTTAAATTTAATTTCTCCTTTGGATTGATCAAAAAAAACTCAGCGTGTTAGATTGTGAGCTTTTTTCCAAATCTCCTGACAGAGCCCAGTTAGTTGTCTCTCCCTGCTTCCAGTCACTATGCTAAGCTACGCTAATTGTCCCTTGACTTCAGCTTCATATTTACCTTACAGACACATGAGTGGTATTGCTAAAGCTAATAAAGAAATTTCTCAAAAAGCGTTTTTATCTTGACTAAACAGCAAAAATAATAAAATGTCCACATTAGTGAAAGATAGATTTCATTTTGAGTATTGTAGTAGAAACAGTTTATGTATTGCTTAATATGTTTTTCTATAATTATTTGAACTATGGTCACACAGTCAACATGTCGCCTATTCAAACTGCAGACATGTAATCAGATAACACATCTGGTGGTGTGGACAGTGTCAATGAAATGTTACACATACATGAAAAACAAGACAATGAAGAAAGACTGTTTGATACAAACATATATTGTTGGCTATGGAGAGACAGTTACTATTAACAAGAAACCACGAACATGAGCCACAACACCGCCTTAACCAGCACAAACTGAGCTACAGACAGACTGATATACACAGCAAGAAGACTGAGACTATAGGGCTCTTACAGGCACAGACGGCCTAAATCCACAGACACAGATTAATCACCTCAGTGGGCCTAATTCTGGAAAAGACCAGAGGACTCAGAGGCCATATTTGGGACCATCACACCTGTGAGGCAAACATTTTTATGAGGACAAAAATAAACAGAATGATGCACAACACTGTTCGAGCTGGATAAAGTCTAAATCTCACAGGAAACTACAGCACCGACACATCTACAGTATGTGGTGTGGTCGGGGAGCAGGAGATTAACTGTGCACCACCACAACAGTGCCCTCTTCATTTGGTCGTATCTGCTCATTTTATCTCCGATGTCTCTCACGCAGAGTTGAGCTAAGCAGGAAATCTTCAGAGGCATCATTATTCCAAAAGAAGATCAGCTCGCTGGCACCAAAGTAATGGCCAGCTCCAGAGAAATGTTTCATTAAAGCCTTATTAAAATAGCTTCCACCAAATCCCCTGTGGTATGTTTTCCATGTAATTACTGCACTATGCACTTCTTAATTCCATAAAGCACAAGGACCTAATTCCATATGTGCCCTTTCTCAACCCCTGCACTGGTTTACCACTTCACTTTTTATATCCACTAACTTATATGTTTAGATTTTCTGAAAGATGACAATCATTTTTGTCCTCCCTCATGAAAATCACTGGAAATAACTTATTATATTATGAACCACTTATTTTAAAGTTATGTCAATTGCAGAAGATAAAGTAGCAGAGGACATTTTGAATTTGATCTCCTGATCTCGTGATTATAAAATGACCATAATGAAAAGAGGCACTTTTTGCTTTGTTTTCAGGCTGGTGATAACCTTGATGTCAACAAATCCTTTAAAAAGACCCAAGCCAACAATGAACCGATTTAAATTTGTGTGAACAATGTCTGATATACAGGATCATTCCTCTGTGCCATGGAGAGAGGGTTAACCCTTAACCTAAAAAGTTACATGTTCCTTCATTTACCATGAAAAAACACGATGCCGTAAATACTTGAAGTGTAGTCCGGCTGTGTAGTTATCCACAGCTGAAAATAGTCCCCAATTTCAAATTGTTTAATCTTTGCTTTTCATGTGCTTTGCTTAAATTAAACAGTGTCCATGTGGCCACCTCCAGTAGAAACCATTGGGTGTGGGAACCAGAGCCAAACCTGGAAAGTAGAGTGTTGGTTTTTGGTCTTTTTATGGGATATGTTAAACTAAAACATTGAGTACAGAATTATATCTTAGTGTTGATTAGATGATGATTGTTTCCATTTTGGGTCAAATGACACCATGTACAAAAAACCTGCAGAATCAATATTAGTAAAGTAAAGTAACTAAATGTGAAATACTGTCGTAATTTAGTGTTTTTCTTCAGGAATTATTTTCAACAACATACATCATTAATCTGAGCAATTTCATTCAGTGCTGTTAGTAAGACAACAGGCAAGTCTTCACACAGGCAGCATAGCTCTCTCACTGTGAAAAACACTTTCCATGTTACAGTTTAAAGTTAAAATGCCAATTTAGTAAAAGAAAACTGCATCCATGATAAAAAAAAAAAAAGAATATTGCAGTTTCTCATGTGCTCCAACGATCGAAGAAATTGTTCAAAATGTTAAATGTGACACCAAATGTTTGATGATGCTGCCTGTTAGTGAAACTGAGTGTGTTCAGACATGTGGTTAACATTTCAGTTGAGGTTCATGCCTGTTATGACCCTGGCGTTTTGTCATGTGTGTGTCACTCAGAGTTATGAGACAGTCAACGTTCATGCAGGTAAGAGTTCAAGGCACGCAAAACTCGAAACCCATGCTGACCGACAGACTGACAACACCAGTCTCGTAGTTACCAGTTGCCTGGACAGAGGGATGGATGGACCCTAGGCCCATTACAAGATCTCCTCATTTGGCAAACTCCCCCAGTCTTCACTCTGGCTCTACAAATACAGAATTGAGCCAATCAGGGTCGTTTTCTCTCTGCCTGTCTGGGTAAACTTGGACTGGCTCTCTGCAGGTTCTGACCCCACTTATTCCAAAGTGAGAATATTAACTGAATGATTTTCAAAATCTCTTCACGTCACACACTTAAAAAGAAAGTGGCTACATTAAGAACTTACCATTAGTCATTGCTGTGCGGTGTGTTCTCTATAGTGAATGTAGTTGATGGTCCTGCTGACTGTAAATCAGTGAGCAGCTTCACAGTTTGTCCTTGAGGATTATGGACTTGGCCTGACAGCACCTGTCTCACAGCTAATGTTTAGCTTTTCTAATGCTACTTGACTTCATTACTCATTTCATTAATTTAGGCCACTTTTAATTCCCACATAAACATGAGTAAAATCAGTTTTTGTGTCTTGTCCATAGCTACATGTCACATATACTATGATGCACAAAATTATGATAGATCTATCAAATATCAATGACAGGGAGACAATATTTCTATGCTTAGCAATAAGAATATTCAATCAAACTGACAGCGTTTCAGATATGTTGATGATTATTGAAAAGTGAAAATCTTTAATGATGTAATAACTAATGGAAATGTCCTTTTGTCTTTGTCACTACAGCCTAACCAAAACATTGTCAGGTTAATATTTCTGGTTAATATTTGTGGTTTCCAGGATTTCTGTATCAGTATTTAAATATTTTCAATCCATAATATTCTTATTTCAAATATTCCTATTTCAATACACTTATTTCAATACACTTATTTCCATACACTTATTTTCAAACTTCCTCAGGTACATATTTTTGTCATTTTAAGCTAAGGATTGTTGTCAAAAACTTCCCCCAGAAATCCAATGTAGGCCGTTATCTACAGTTCACATCACTTTTCTCCACTAAACGTTGATGGGCTGTCAGCGGTGGCCTGGTTTCGCTTCCCAGAACTCATTAGCGGTGGCCTTCTGGATCACTAACTGACTCGACGTTCCGAAAACAAATCCAGCAGAGCCCATTAGCCTGCTGACACTGATTGGGTCGATACTAGACAACTATGTAAAACACAGTTAACATTAAAAGATGCCTTCAGTAGCTAATGCTATGAAATCATTTTGACAGTTGTGCACTCTCTAGAAAGGAAAAAAATCCTAATTCAAGTTAATAGCTCTTTACTGTAACATATGTAATCTTTCTAATTAACTAACCAGAGTTAGAATATGTGAGTTTGAATGTGCGACATCATTGTGAAGTGTAGAAACACAGCTGTGGTTGTGAGCTGTGTTTCTGCTGATCATGCTAATGGGCAGAATCCTAATTGCAGTGACGCTGTGGTTTTGCTACTTGTTAATTGTGCTCAGTCTATATGAAATGCTAATGTGGGCTGGGAGTGTTTGTGTGGTCCCAGCCATGCAGACAATGAGGCTTTGTTTCTGGGCTTCAACCTGAGCTCCCCTCACATCTGCCATCAAACAGGGATGAAAAGACTGTGTCAGATTTCATTTGAGACATTTTTGTGTTACTGTATGTTTTAGTTGTCTTTTCAAAACAGCCTATGTACAGTGATTAATTTATATCTCTCAATTAGTAATAACACATTTTAGAAGGAAATTGTTGGAAGATGTTACTTTAGGAGATATCTCATGTAGTTATGCTGCAGCAGGAGTTATCGGTTAGTGTCTAGTCTACACAAAGACATCAGGGATGAGGTTATTATAAAGCAGAAAAACACATACCAGCAACTGCAATATCTATGTGGTGCTCGTAGCACTTGTAATACTGCTGTTGCTGGTACATTGTTTACTCCTGGTTTTAGGATTGTGTTGGTGAATCTAGGGTGAATCTAAAGCTACTGGTCTACCACTACAGCCAGGGTCACTGGGGTTCTAACGAACTGTACCTGCAAACAGACGCATCTGAAAGTCTATATTCTGCAAATCACAATAGTAAAGACAGAAATATGTGAGCTGGAATCAGGATCAAGATCAAGCAAACTAAGTGGAGGAGAAACAAGCACTGTGAAGTCCATGGAATGAAAAATCACAAGAAATAAAAGGTCAAACATTTGTGAAAACAGGACTTCAGAACTCAGAGTACCACACTGATGCAGCTCAGCTTCAGATGAAGGTAATAAGAGGAGTGGTGATCAGGAATCCAACAGGGAAAATAAAAGTGTATGAAAGAATCTCAACTGACCTCCTCCACTTCAAAAAAGAAGTGAGCGAAGACAAGAAGCTACACACAACATTTTAAACCCTGTTTTACTTTAATTATGTGATATACAGAAACTCCTACGTCGATAATTCAAGTGCCGACTGTGCCGTAGGACGGACATTGGTCATTTATAATTTTTTGCAGACAGAGCGTGTCTTATAAATATTTAAAGGGTTTTAAGAGCAAAGAGGAACAGTAAAGAGCACCCAGTGTGCGTGCATGCTCATCCACCTATTAAATACAAATCCTGAGAGGAAAAACTTCTACACAAATATTGAAAAACATCACAAAAACATGTTTTTGGTTCAAATTGAGGTAGCAGATCTTTACTCGTGTAAAACAAACTCTGACTCTGACTCATTCCTCAATTCTTCCTTAGTCTGATCTGGAGAATCTCACATATCAGAACAGTCATAATGACGAGTGAGGGCAGATTACTAATTAGGTGGGAGAAAGTCATTAGTTTGAAATCAATATTCATCATCATGACTCTCATTTTCATGTCTTACCTCCTGCAGCAGGTCAGCCTGCTCAATGGCCTTTAATACATTCTTCTTGGACGTCTCCTGAGCCTCCCCACCCAACAAGAATTCATCGAGAATGAAGTAGGCCTTCTCAAAGTTGAAAATGATGTCCAACTCACAAACCTGTGGATCAAGACATACAAATCAATATAAACATTGGATTTCTGCAGGTTTCGACAAGCTAAATTTAGACCCTAATGAATGAAATTTAGGACCATAGTCAAGTATGACAGACATGAAGGAACATCAGAGCTGAATCCCAGTAAACAATATTTTTGAGTCTACATTCAATAGATGGCAAACATATGATGACACATTGTGTGAATACACAACCTATAAATTAATAAGAGGAACGCACACTGCCAAAGTATTTATCCAGCAGCTCCACATATCTGTGGATGATCTCCAGTGTGATGAGCTCATTGTCCTGGTCCTCGATGGCACAGCAGAAGTACAAACTGGCGTATCTGTAACAGAACAACGTGACAATCAAAACAGTAACAAACAGCATTAAAAAAGCATCTTTCAAACTCCTGACATTAACCTGACAAAGTGAGAATAAGAGGAGCTGACTTCAAGCATTTTTATCATAAGCTCTCAGACTGATAAATATACTGTCTCCCAGCTCACTGTAAAGTGCTGAGAGAGCAACTCTGTTGTTATTAGTAAGGACTGACTGATGCTTACTGTGCACTGGGTATTCATTTAAAAAGCCAGATGCAGAAGGCTGTATCAGTTAAGCCTCATTCTGCTATGGTTCTTGATCCCTTTTAATCCCTAAGGATTTTTAAGCATGTGATGATTGGCTAATAAAGGAGCCGGTCAGTTGATCCCTCACAAGCAGCGGGTCAGGAGGCCACAGTGCACCAAGCAGAAGATTTTTAGAAAGACGGGCATAAAGGAGCAAGTCTCAAACTCTGCAAGGATGGAACTTGTTGGCGTTATTGATTCCAGCTATTTGAATCCTTTGTTTCATGGTCCACTCCGTCCTTGTGAGCTGTTTGTGCAAGTTACTGCAAGGCACAGCCAAGCTCATGAAACAATGAAGTCAGTTGTTTAATTGTCTATGAAACAGCAGTTGTACTGAAGCTGACACACAAAGTGAACTAGCAAGCATTGGCATCAGACTGTTACAGGGTCAAACCTTTAAGAACAAAAGCATACAGAGCTCTGATATACACTGTAGATACTGTAGATAGAAACTGTGTCTATGTCTCTGTCCATATAGCATGTTTTATTACATATTTCATGGTAAATTGAATATATTTGCATACTGGACAGATGGTTTGATTAAAAAAAGAAATCTAAATGCATCTCGAGCTGTGGGAAATAATTACAGGCATTTTCCCCTATTTTCTGACATTTCAGAGAAGAAAAGATTGATCAGTTAGAGACATGCTGTATGTTTTCATGTAGGATTACTACATCTGTGTGTGCTCTGTTTCAACATGGTTACAGGCTGTATGTCGAAACGTTATAGTTGCTACACTCTTGCCTAACTGTGTGCTCGAGATCTCATGTTTCCAAATTGCATTTTGCTTTTATATTTCATATCGTGTAACTTTACACCATAAACAGTCTAAATATCAAACCGCAGCGACAGTTTATTGTCTTTACTGTATCAAAACTAATGTCCATTGGGTGCTCTGAGGCTCCTTTAGCTGTGGTGGAGGCCTTGTATTACATGACTATTTACTATTCTAAATTTTTCTCACTAAAGTTAAAATAAAATAAATACAACAATGAAAAAGGACTTCCCTGTGGCCCTTGACATGTACATCCAATCATAATGTCTGAACCGTTATGGAAACACGTTCTCAAATAATACATCTTGGACTTCTCTTAGTTCACCTTAAGTAAAAGCATTTCTCATTTCTGACACAGAACAATCATATCTGGACTAAGACTTCTGACATGTGACCAATCAGAACGCTGGGAGCTTCACTAAACTATGAAAATAAAGACATATTCAGACCACTGCAGTGAAACTAGATCCAAAGGCAGCATCTCTACTCACACTTTTGTGTCTTAATTGTATGCGATGAGTCAATTTAACTGTTTTCATTAAATAACAATAAAAAGGGAAAAGTAACAACTTTAAACTATTCACATTCAAGAGGTAAACAAACATGTGTCTGGTTGAGCAATAGTGCAAAGTCAACTCGACTTCTGTGCTTGTGACTCAGGGTTTGTTTACCTGTCCACTGGAAAACAACTACAATGTGAAAAAATGATACTTTTCTTATTGTACATGATGCCTTCATATTCTTTGGTGACACACTCTTCACAGTCTATGAATGGCAGGTCTATGACTTGCCCAGGGAAGTGTGAAAAACTCTGTTCTGTGACCATTTAACCATTTAACCATTTAACTTTTTTTTATAATCAAGTCCAATTTCTACGCACCTCTTGTATACAATCTTCAGGTCTCTCCACTCTAGGAAGCTGCACATTTTGGGCTTTCGAGCCAGGACTGTCTGCACCAACTCTCTGGTGATCTTCTTTTTCTCCTTATCAGACAAAGGCACGTACCATTTCTGAAGCCTGAGCTTGCCTTGTCGACTGAACAGAAGCATGAACTGCATCTGGAATGAAGACATGGGGAGAAGCAAAAAACAACAGAGGAGCTGTGAACCATTATGAGAGACGAGGGGAAGGAGCGGGTGGTTTAAAATATCCACACAAAGATTCAAAAAGCATCAAACCACTTTTTATGTGATGCCAGACGCGGGCTTTAGAAGTCAAGAAGATCCTGACAAGTTAAGGCAAACCAAAGAAAAAATACTACTGATTGACATCTGTCTGGAAATGACTTAAGTTTTTATCCTGTACAATATGTATCTCTGCCAAGGAGGTTATACTTTAACCCCCTGTCCATTTCTATCTGTTTTGTTTTGTTTTGTTTGTTTGTTGTGAGCAAAATATGTGTGTGGTATGGGTGAGGGAAATCTGTTGTGGATACGGAGCAGGGGGCGGATCCAGGATCTTTTCTTCAACAGGTAGATAGGGTGTTTCTCTACACTTTCACCATTTCCCCAGGGAATACTTTATGGATCCTGGTGAAATAAATCCGGCACATTTTGGCAACTGATATCGATGAGTGTGTGAAATTTGATGCAGATTGAATTGAAGGCAACTGCTGAGGCTTAAAATGTTCAGCTTTTCATTGAAACTGGAGGCTGTTTGTTTTAGTTTAGTATATTACATACAACATCATCACAAAATACATAAATATAATATAATATAGGAAATATAGGAAAACTAGTAGTGGCTTGTATGAAAATCACAGCCAAAAGATAAACAGAAGATAACATAAAACATACAAAGTCACCGATACAGGTTACCTACTTGTGTTCAAGAGAAAATATTAGTCATATTAGTATATCATGTATATATAAATATGTGTGTTGTTGTTGATTTGTATTACACAATACAAAGTGGAGTTTCTGTTATAGAACCGGCCCTCGTTGATTTAAACGTGTTGGAGGAAATAGTAAAGACACCTGTCACGGTAGAATCAACGTGTCTCTAAACTAACAAATAACCGTAATGAAGGGAAGATTAATTCCAGGCCTGTTGTACTGACCACACAAGTTTAAGATGAATGTGAATAATAAAAATAATAACTATAATATTAGTACCATAGAGTTATTCGTTCAGATGTGTCATGTGTTGTCATGTGTTAAGGATAAAGAACCATTTTACTTCAGGTTTAAAAAACCAGCCTTTAGAACAGTTGAGCGGAGAAAACAGGAAGCACGCTGCCACTTCTACCTCCGTTCAAAACAAACCGTTTTAATGAACAATTCAAAATGACAGAATCACCTCGTCTTCACCGGTATGAACACTGAAGTCTGGTTTGCACCGTTATTCAGCGCTGAGCATTAGCCTCTTCAGCTAGCGACCAGGGTGGGTGGAACACAACCTGAGACCGTGCATGTTCACAGGTATCAGAGTAAAAGATGAAACAAAGTAAAAAGTACTTACCTTGAATAACAACACAGGATTCCTCTCTGAAGATATGAGCCACCACCCGAACCAGCACCAGGCATCAAACACCTGATTGGACAGACACGCGCTCGTGTTGCTGTTCATTGGCTGACAGGGTTCAGGATAGTCCCGCCCCTTTCGACGCTTTAACTCGCCATCGCGGGTGTGATTGGCTGGTTTAAACGTCAATCAAGGCTCAAACGTCATGAGCAGCAGCTGAAGGTTTGAATAAAGGCTGAAGGAAATAAACAAAGATAATAAAAGTTTGATTGAATTTGATTTGTACATGAGAGAGATAAGGAAAAGAAGAAAGAGCACACTGCTTTACTTTGAAGAGTTATTACCTGTGACCCTGGATTAAATCTAGTGATCTGTTATTATTCATCATGTTTGAATAATATTTAATTTATCTATACTGTTTTGAAGATTCATTGAACTTGTTTTTATTTTAAATCACTGACACTTCATTTTGATTGGTTGATATTCAGTTTGATTGATCTTGCACTGTAACCTGTAACATTTGACTGTATTGTCTTTTCATGGCTGATAGTCTACATATTCTGTATGTTTTAGCAAATAAAGTGACACAATGAAAAAAGGTTTTAGAGAAGGCGGAATAGAAAAGATGTGTTTGATGTTGCTGTTGACAGTGGACAACATGAAGATAGGTATGTAGGTATGAAGGTACTTTATTGATCCTGGAGGAAATGTAGGCCTTCAGTAGCTGTAAGAACTACAGAGGTAAAGTAAAAGGCTGTCAACAAATCATCAGTAATATATAAGATAATACAAAACTTAAGTGAGGAAAACAGAGCCCAGAACCAAAACCAGAATCCTGTTTGACTTGCATCTGTTCAAAATACCGCAGCCAGAGTTTGTACAAAAACTTGAAAGTTTAAACACATCACCCCCGTTCTCGTCTCATTGCTCTGGCTACCTGTTACACTCAGAATTGATTTCAACATTTTTTTGCTAGTTTTTAAATCTCTTAACGGCATTGCCCCCTCTTAAATAACTGACCTTCTAATACCGTACATACCTGCTTGTGACCTCAGATCTGCAGATCAACTGTTGCTCTTGGTTCCCAGGGTAGAGCGGGAAACTGAGGGCGGTAGAGCTTTTTCAGTAAGGGCTCCACAACTATGGAAAAAACGCTGGTTATCACATAAGTTACCTCATTGTCCTCTGTTAAATCTAGTTTAAAGACATATTTTGATAACATGGCTTTTACCTATATTTCTTATGTCTTTGTGTATGTAATTATATCTGTTTCTATGTTTGTGAAGCACTTTGTAAACTTGTTTTTGAAAAGTGCCATATAAATAAGGTTGTATTATTATTATTATTTTACTGGGTAGAAGGAAGACTCTGCTCTGGGGACAGATGCGGTCCCACTTCTTATGCAGCATCGCCTGCTTCTCTCACCAGGTTCCGTCTGTGATTTCCCTGCTTGTGTGAATGATCCAGGACCAGAGTGAATCTCAGTGTGTCCTCTATGAGGTGATGGTGTTCAACACAGGTGCAGTACAATGTAGCAGCCTAAGGGAGGTGTCTGAGGGCCAATAAAGAGTATTAGATAAGGTCATCACAGGCCTGTGGATTACAGTAATCCTATCCACCAGTGTTGGGTATCACACAAACTACATTCCAACATAGATGAAGACGAAGATGGTGGTTACTGCTCGTGCCGCTGTGCTGCTCCTCCTGCTCATATCTCAGGGTAAGTCACTGTGCACTTGCATGAGGGATAATATTAAATGATATACTGAACCTACCTTTAAAAAAAACCCATACAATTACTGTTCTGAAAGAAGTTATCATATTAAGTAAATACATATTTTTGCTGAAATGAAATTAGGAATTTAACATCTTTTCTATAAGGAGGCTTTTTAATAGTGTTGAATGAACAATTAAGTGTTTGTGATTGTTTTCCTGCAATACTATAGTTTTTTCCCCACCAGTCCAGGATTCTTAACACAAATCATGCAGACTAATAACAAATATTTGTCTAACTTGCACCGCAACCCCGACCAACGCATTTATGTATCAAAGTGTGGCATTTAAGTTACTTCCACTTCATTTTGTCTAAAGTTTGGCTCGAGCTTCTCACAGTTCATGTCACCATCTGCTTCTACATTTCATGCATCTGTTGATGTGGAGCAGCCCTGAGAGCTGTTCACTCACAGGAGGTAGGAGCCCATTAATAAACCACCTGAAATGATTCTGAAATGTCATTGTACCGGAGTGTGAGAGCAGGGCTGAGTGTGTTAACTGTGTGTCCTTCAGGAGGAGGAGGTTGTCCAGGAGGAGGAGCTGCAGGAGGAGGAGCAGCAGGTGATCGAGACATGGACGAGCAATGTCAAGGCCTGCACCTGTGACTGTGAGTCTGCTGACTCATCCACACTCACCCCCGAGGTCATCCCACCTGTGCCGCCGGCATTACTGCCACCGCCACCTCAGGGGCAACCAATGAACTGCATGCCAGGTGAGGACTCCACCTGTGTCGCCTGACCTGGATTCTATTATAATCCCCTGTTGGTCACACTCACGTGATGTTGAATGTCCTTAATTAACCAAGTTTTTCTTTAAAAAGTGATAAATGGGATTCAAATGATGCGAAGGACAATGACGTGTAAAGATTTATAGTAGGCAGCCGTGTATCCTGTTGTGTCTTTTTGTGTGCTTGTGTGTCTGTGGGCACACACAAAGCTCCAGATGGTGTGATGGATCACACAGATGATGGCGGCTGGCCGTGTGCACTCAGCCCAATCTGGACTCTGCATATATTCAGCGATGCACAATCACCTCTTACTATGATCCCAACATTTTTCTTATTCTCTGCTTCAGGTTAAAAAGGTTTGGATCTGTTTCACATATAGATTAGAACAGGTTGAGATTAAGAGATGCTCAACTGTGAAGAAGAGGCCTGGAATGTCCAATGCTGTTAGACAATCTTATTACCAGTGCAGGAATGTGATGAGCAGATTAGGGAGCCCAAAGTACGGCGTGTCCTGTAGCTAATAGCTTGATGCTGGGAGAAGCAGCACACATCAGATGATGTCCTGCTGCCTTATCACGCAAGCCTCACAGTATCACTTTTTACTGTGAGCTATGTCAATCGAGACGGGCTTGGTCATGAAATCACTAAGAAGTTTCTAGTCATCAGAAGACTCATGTTTCATAAGGCTTTGTGAACTGTATTGATCCATATTTGTATTTGAACACTCCACAGAATGCCCCTACCACAGACCTCTGGGATTTGAATCTGGATCTGTATCATTAGACCAGATCAGCTGCTCCAGTCAGGACCAGTACACCGGCTGGTACTCCTCCTGGATCCCCGACAAGGCCCGCCTGAACAACCAAGGCTTTGGGTGAGCCCCCCTGTCACCTCCACTTCACATGACACACTCGTAAGCAGCCCTTATTGTGAGTGTAATACGTGACATTTCTGTCAGGTGTGCGTGGCTGTCCAAGTTCAATGACCAGTACCAGTGGATCCAGATTGATCTGAAGAAGGTGGGGGTGGTGTCTGGTATCCTCACCCAGGGCCGCTGCGACGCCGATGAGTGGATTACTAAATACAGCATCCAGTATCGCAGTGTGGACACTCTGAACTGGATCTATTACAAAGATCAGACGGGAAACAACAGGGTAAATACATCAGATAGTAGCCAGTTAAGAATTACGTCTCTTTTTCGTACAACAAAAGCTGAAGCAGTCCTTATTCTGCCAGGCAGTAAAATGAAGCTTTGCATTAGTTCATGCAGGACAGAGAAGTCCTACCCTGTAATGAGCTGACAGTCAGCTGGTGTTAGTCCAATCAGTCACCCACCAATCACAGCCATTCTCCCATCAAAGCTTGCTTCACTATTGAATAACACGACAACACTGCTGCTGCTGCTGAGTCTTTGCCCCCCCCTCCACCTTTCTACTTTAGAGTCTTAACCAGCCTCAAATGTTTAAATTGTTTCTTCATGTCTTGCTTTGGGTTCACACTTTTCTTTTCTGCATGTTTAACCAGGGAGCTTTTTCACAAGTGGAGCCATAAGCACCAAGCCTTACTTTATTTCCATTTGTTGCAATGAATGATTTAATTATGACGAGTGTTACTGACTAAAACAGTTTTATGAGGATAAGGAGCACACATTCAGTTTTAATCTTTCTTTATCAATATCCAGTCTTTGGATGCTGCTTCAGTGTAAGATCTCTAAAAGCACCTTTCACTGACTGTGCATCGTTTCGCTGGAAAGACTTTACACAGGGACAACCCAGGCGCTGTGAGCTGTAGCTCATCATAGGAAACACCAAACTTGTAACCTTGTATCAGATTAATTATATATATTGATATGTATTTTCTTATAAAAAATGACAAAGGATCTTAAAGACACCAGTTTGCATGAAATAGAAACAAACAGGCATGTGAGCAGTTTTCACAGCTGAACCTCCACATGCAGAGGCACCATTTTAACAAGCCACTTTATATTCAGACAGCGGGAATGAGCAACCACAGAATATTTGATTCGTCCACTAAACCGCATAAACCAATCACTCTCTATCCGTCTCACCAGCTTTGATCATAACAAAACCTCACAGAACAATATACACCGATGATCAATATATTTTGAATAGTGAGTTTATCCTAATTTACATTTTCCAAGTAAGCATACATTGACAAACTGTTTTTTTAACTCAAAAATAATTGTCTTTAATGGTAATTGTATGGAGCCCCAAATGTTCAATCTTATATGTAATAAAATCAATAAATTGGACATAAAAAAAATACATTACAAATATTTAACACAGGAAATTGAAGCAATAAATTGTGATCAACATGATCCACATGAAGAAACGTGGTTTCAGTTTATTTTGGTTTAAATAACAAGAAGCATCAGATTAGTTTTAGTTTAGTTCTTTTTGGAGGATTCAGGAGCCTTAAGAGTGAAGAGATCCAGTATCATGTTCTCATGCTGTTTCTCTTCAGGTTTTCTATGGGAACGCTGACCGATCCTCCACAGTGCAGAACCTGCTGCGTCCACCCATCGTGGCGCGCTACATCCGCCTGCTGCCACTGGGCTGGCACACCCGCATCGCCATGAGGATGGAGCTGTTGATGTGCATGAACAAGTGCACCTGAAGTGTGCTCGGCCCGCTTCCTCCTCACCGGCCACCCCTCCCCTGCCAACAAGCCGCTTGCCAAACGGGCGATATGGTCTTCGTCTGTCTTTCTTTGGTGAGGCTCAATGTGGACAGGTTTATTGATGCACTATTTCATCTGTCTTAAAATCTATGAAGTCTAATTGTGGTGATGTATAAATACTAGATTGGACATATTTTCAATACATTCAGGGTATTCCAATTAAAAAGGGATATTTTGGATGTAAACGTCCTTCAATAAGCTACAGGAGTAAGATACACAGATCTGATCACTTATTGATAAACCAGAATCAAACACTACTTTGAAAATAGTCACAAACGAGAGTAGAATCAAATGAGCTTGTTTTATTTGAGATTTACTTTTACATTTGTAAACATGGATATTCTAAAATTGTTAAGCATTCATTTGTGGGTTTACGTTGTCATGTAAATGCTCTGTTGAAAATAAAAGGCAAATAAACACTGACTATGCTACTCATTTCTGTCTGTAATAAAAGCACAAACTGAATACTTGATTTCATTTAAACAGTGGATAAACATCTTCTGTTATAAATATTACCAAACAAGTAGTCACACATCAGTATTAATATAATACACGGTGCTCCTTCAGCAAAACAGCTATCCAAAGAGTGAGACGTATGGTGTCAAGTATGGAGTGTGCCCAGTCCTTACAGATGCACAACACATGATACGGTACGGTGGTGTTTGGACTTGGCGTGTCGCTGCTGCCCCGTGTTTCAGTCCTCACACACTGTGCATGGGATGAACATGAACTGAGGAAGAATTTACAGTGTCACAGCAACACTGCTGCGCCACACAGTCCCTTCGAAGTGCAACATTAAGAAGTTTAAGATTCATCTCAGCCAAGCTACGTTCTCGGCACTTAATCTCAGACAGAAAACGATGTAACAGCGCAGAGCTTCTGCCGCCAGCGTGGATCCACTTAAAGATTTCTTAAAGGCTCGTCCCCAGCGTCTCAGTGTGTGCAGTCAGTTAAAAATACAGTAGTACATGGACTCTAAACCAGGTGCACATGTAGAACCGGGGGGGGGGGGGGGGGGGGGGGGGGGGCTCTGCAGTTTCAAGGGGGCACATAGAAAGATGGTAGAGAACTGAAAAAATATACCAACATACTGAGTCAGCAGTAATACCTGAACAGTATGAGTGTGTGAACAGCTTAAAGCACTGGATAGCTGAAAATTAGATATCGAGAAAGAAATGGATAGAAACTCTTTAGCCACCAAAATTGGAGGATAAACAAAGCTAAAAAAAAAAAGATAATAAATGAGAAACTGATAAAACAGGAAACAGACAAATGGTTGAAAAATCCATCTTATGACCAAGTGGTAACAGTAAACATATAAACTTGACCGAACAAAGTGCGATGGTATGAAATATTGTAACTATATATCCAGTTTAAAATGAACACATTTGGAACATAACTGCAGAGGTGCTTGAGTTTATGTGACAGGGCTGTGGGGGAACATCATGTTGGGAACCACTGCACTAGAACGGCCACATGGCTTTTATATTCCTCTAACTGCTGTAAAAAGTTACTTACCAACAATAATTAGAAAAAAAATACAATTAAAATGATTCTTATAGACAAAATTCCAGCAGTTAAACTTTATATAACATTTTTGCCTGTATCTTTTTTAACTGATTAAACGATTGCAACCACTTGGAAGTAGCTTTTGTGAAATCTTTAACAGACTTTCCAGAATCCCGGTCGTGAGCGCAGTTAACAGAGAAAATCACAAGTTAACTTGAGATGCGTGAAGCAAAGTATAAAGGTTTAATTACTGCGGGTGCTTCATTACACATACATGAACTTCTCAGTAAATACTTGTAGATTACCAGAAGGATCTTCGGCATAGTCTGCATAAGGTACAGTTATTAAAGACTGTTCTGTTTGAAATGACGTCTAGCCATAGTTCTAACTGTATATTTGTTTAGACTATATACGGAAGGGATTATTAACACTTCATATACATGAAAAGACAGTGTTGAAATGTTAGTGAGTGGTAATCTGTCTGAGAACGGTAAATGCAGTGCTTCATTATGACCTACAGAGGGAGGTGTTAGGTTAGGATTTCTATTAGTTTATGGCACCAAAGTGTCTAAAATGGCTGCGTTTCAAAAAAGACATAAAAACCTAAATATCCTCAAAAAGAACAGAGATTGTCGGTGCCAACTCAGAAAAACTACACGGCAACTGAGCATGACACATCTGAGCATCTGTGTCCAGTAGAAGAAAGCACATCTAACGGGGCGAGACAGCTCAGACGAAGAGTTACAGTCCAGAATGAGATGAACACACTGATATTACTGACATTACCCATCTCTATGGTAACAACTGATAAAATTCATTTGTTTAAAATGCTTTAGATAGTCTTAAGGAAATACTACGCAGTAAAATGTACTATATTTCTATATTGATAGAAACAAAAATACTTACACTTAAAATCTACACTTGATCCATTTATATATATTTAATTTGTAATATATTTACTTTATAATACAAATTATAATCAGAATTATATAAGTAATAATATAAAGTCTATCAAACATGGAAGTTTAAAAAAAATTAGACATAAAAAGGCTTTTGGCCTGTTTGCAAGCAGTGTTTAAAACTGAAGGTTTGGTAACTGTGTGTGTGTGTGTGTGTGTGTGTGTGTGTGTGTGTGTGTGTGTGTGTGTGTGTGTGTGTGTGTGTGTGTGTGTGTGTGTGTGTGTGTGTGTGTGTGTGTACAGCAGGTGTACTGTTACATAAGGGAGGTGTAGGAGCAACAGAGGGGAAGCGTCATCCCCCAGTGAGTGTGAGGGCAGTGGAAATCACAGCGCCGTCTCTTTCAGGTCATTGAGGTTTGGCATACGAGACCTGGACGGGCGTCCGAAGCCGTGCCCGTTCTGGCCTCCCTTGATGCTCATTTGCTCCGGGTAGGGGTTGCCCTCGGGGCGGCCCAGGGCAGACGTGTGCCAGCCGGACTCCAGCTGTGCAGGCAGTGGGTAGGCCGCCTGTCGGCTCTTCAGCTGGGGCGTACTGACCCCTGAGTGGCCCCGGCTCTCAGAGAAACCACCTTGAGTGGAGGCTGGATTAGGCAGTGGCTGATAGCGCATATCAGAGGGCGCCGTCTGGTTGGAGGAGGAGGATGAAAGGTGCAGGAGTTTGCGAAGTGACTTCAGTGGTTGACTCTAAAAAATAAGACATGACACACCGTCTTTAAATCTAAGATTTCAAAATAAGAAGGAGAAGCAGAAGAAGAAGAAAAGACCTTTATCTCTTCTCTGAGACTTACCGGAGAATGTGAATCCGACAGTTTCTCAGGAGGCCAGTCCTTGTCCCTGTCTCGGTCTCGGTCTCTGCTCTTGTCACGGGTCCTGTGGCGGCCGCTCTGGTGACCTGAAGACCTGGACGACTTCTGGATGACTGGATCGACCCCTTCAGTAGGGACCTGTCGCACAGTGACAGTCAGTTGTCATCTAGCCCTAATGTCACACTCATGACAGAGGTAGGTCCACACAATGTGAAGGACAACAAGTAACACAATGAATGTGCTTTTTGAGGTGAAATAGACACCGTTTACAGCACAGGTTTTATCAATATGCGGAGATGTTCTTAAGAAAACATATCTGTGGTATGTGTCGTCCTTTACATGTGTCGATTTACCACTGACATAGGTCTTGAGTTCATTTTGATATAATTGGTCATTGCATTGTTTGATCTCAAGTGCAGTGGAAAAAAACAAACAAACATGCATCCGGAGCCAGAAACCCGAAACATTTTCTGATGTGAGGAATAGGAGAGACACCTCATCTTGTACATGAAGCTTTTCATGAGACCATCTACTCTTTGAGCAGTACTACACACTATTTTCCACCAGCTCTGAGTCTGACTGCCTGGCGCCAGATTGCGTTTATTTGCGCTCTGTGATCAGCAGAAACCCTCCTCTCCTAATCTGAACAAAGTGTCAGATATAAATAGAAAAGTGAAGGGACGAGAGCGTCTCACACACCTGTTTCATGATGAACTGTTACTGTCACTGGGAATTCAGGCAGTTTCTTTTCATATTTAGCAACTCTTCTGGTTCATCCTATGGTCTTCACAGCCGGTCACACACACACATCTCTAAAATCTCATGTTACACAAAAGATGAGTTCTCTCACTTATCCTCAGATCATAACCAGAGACATGCTTTCAGGGCAGTGGTTGAAATCAGTGGCCATTGATCAGAATCTGATGGACTGAACACAGCCAGATCCATACAGCTTGCCGGAAAAAGATTCATGAATAGCCTTCCCAAAAAAATCATTGCCTCATTGTTAATATTTAATGTTATTGTTCCTGCCTCTATGGATCTGGCTTGTTTATGTTAGCAATTCATTGTTACGTGAATTAACCACAATGCATCATTTCTTTAAATAAAACCAGAGAAAAACTCTGTTAAAAGGTGAAAGTAAACAATAAAACAGAGTGGATTAATGTTCCTACTGCATGCGTTGTTAGTTGGGTGACACTGAGCTGCAGGATGAGTAGGAGAGTGTAAAACAGCATGTACCATGGGAGACGACACTACAGGGAGGACTCTCACAGTGGAACTATGCTTTATGTTATTCTTTGGGCTAAACAGAGGGAAAAGACATTTCTTGATGACAGGAGGCCTTCCACCGGGGACTTCCATCTGTAATATAGAGGCACATGACTGGTGGCACAGGGGACATGAGCACAACACAACAAGAAGATATGGCTTTATATTTTTATACATGTGCGAATACAGGCAAAGTATTAAACATTTGAAAAGCAGAGGAGGAGGTGTAGTATGTAGACAGACAGCTTAACAGACAAGGTGTTGACATCCAAAGGACATGTGCGTGAACATCCAGACACGACTCGCACCCGAAGAATTACTGGACATACAACTCACCATTTGAGTTTTTTTCTTTTTCTTCTTTATTGCTCGGAAGAAACCCTGCTTCTCTTTTTCTTTGGATGGCTCAGAGTTCAACACAACAGTATCTGGGCCAGTCCTGAAAATAAATCAAAGCCGACTGAGCGCTATGTCGTCCAAGTCCTAATAAGACCTGACAATTTATGTTAAAGCCACCAGTGTAAAATTGAATGTGCCAGAACAACAGACCATGAACAAATTGGAGTTTTCACTGTAGCTTCAGTTAGAGAAGATATTCTTTGGTGAATTAACTAATCCACGTGCATAATTACCAAGGGTCAAAGCCTGGCTGGCGTTTGGAGTGGTTCGTCAAACCGCTGCTGTCCCCGGACAAGCCAGAGCCCCGGCTCTGACCCCTGCTATCATGAAAGGAGTTGTCTGGCCGGGGGGAAGGGACTGTTCAACAAACACAGCAAACAAGTTCATTCAGGGGGAAAATCAACAGATTACAGTTCTATACAGCTCCAACACATTCTGCAGTCTTTACCAAGCAGGCTTAAAGTACTTTCAAAATATACTGTATAACTATGTAATGTATTATATACTGTGAATTGTAACTCCAACCAATGGAAAGGGTCAATTTGACATCAACATTAAATACATTTATGTGTAGAATGTCTTGTCTGTGGTGCCCTATTGAGCTTGTGTCAAAACAATGTAATAATATGAGACACCATCAGAGTACTGTTAAAGTAAAGGAAGATAGGGAGAAAAGTAAATGTTGATACATAAATGACAAAGACTATATTGAGGCAATTTAGAGACAATGTCCGCTTTACATAGTTTGTTCCCAACAGAGCACCGAGAGGTGTATTGAGTGTAAATACCTTGGTTACAATTGTTAGCCCCCATTTTTGTCCACACTGAAATATCTTGACTGTTAGATGGACTATTTATTGTTTCGCAGAAGATGAATCTAACTGCTTTTGGTGATTCCCTGATCTCTAACCTGCTGCTTTTAACACTGTCACTGACAGAACTGAGCTTTAAACAAGTCTGTGCTGGGCTACAGTCTCACAGTGCTGCTGACAGGGTTAGTTACAGACTCCTAAACAAAGTACGTAAAAGTAATCTTAGTCAAAAATTATTATTGGAATTGTCCTCAAATGCCAATAAAAAATCTTCAGCAAAAATCCTGCTTGATTATTGGGTATTTATATTATATCACAGGAGTATGCACAAACACATTTGAACAAGATTTTTAAAACTCTGATTCAGTAATCAGTGAGAATTCAATATACACTGGCTTTAAGTCTGACCAATAAATAAATTAGATGTGTAAGATTTGTAGTAAACCGCAGACAGATTGAGATGCTCAACAATTTGATCTGCACAGTGCAGTGAATAAAAGGGATATCTGTCCAAACCAACCTCTGTAGAAGCTTCCCACTCTCCTTGGCATGGATTCACTGTAGATGTTACGATTCTCTTTGGAGGAGCCTCCATCTTCTGTTTGCTGGTCATGATATAAGCCGACCTGAGTCACAACAGAAGAACTCGTCACATAAAGCCACAGAGGCCTACTGCTCTTGCATGCCTCTCTATCTAAAATGTACCTTAAATAACAGGAACAAGGGGGAAGGTGTATTGATTTACAAGTGGCCATTGTAATAAAACAGCATCTGTGGAGGCTATGAATGTATTCAGAGCCAAACTGAAATGTGCTGCGATGACAAGCTTGACTGTGCTATCGTAAGTATAGTCACTTTAGAGGGAAGCAAAGCACACGGAGAAAATGAAGAGGCATCCGATGAGGAGAGAGAGAGCGAGAGAGAGCGAGAGAAAGGGAGAGAGAGAGAGAGAGAGAGGGAGATGGAGAGAGAGAGAGGGAGGGAGGGAGGGAGAGGGAGAGATAAAGGGAGAGAGCAGTTCATGACAGCAGTATCCACCCACATCCACACTCTCGGAAGACTGGATGTGGGTGGGGAATGGTGGGTGCAGGCAGAATGTCGGACCTCGCTTTTTTGCCGTTGTGTGTGAAAAGATGCAGAGTTGTCCCTGGTCGAGTCCCTTATTGGGGGTCTGCTGTGGATGACCTCAGTGGGTGCCTGTTCAGTCTGCTAACAGAGACATGATGAAGCATGAGGTGAGCTCAGCATTGCAGCGCACATACAAATACACACACGCACACCCTATATAAACTATATGTGTGTATACAGTATTTATAAATATCCAGTTTATATGATTCATTGTATATCCTAACAAGATCTTAACCATCATTCATAAATGAAGCTGCAGTTATATTAATCCTTCCTTTCCAATTCTTTCCAAACCTGAGAAACTGACTGACAAGATCCAGCTAAAAGAGCTAAACACAGATCATGATATTTTCAGAGGCTACCAAAATAAACCCTTGCTGTGCTTTTGTACAACTGACACCAAGGAAGAGTTATCCAACACAACCTGGTGTTGGCATTTGATATGTTTACATCCTGTAGGCTTAGACTTTCCTTTTGCTTGGAGATTGATGTGGGCTGGTGACTGACCCTGCTCATGTCTTCTTCTCTGGAGGAGCCCCCAGAGTGGTGAGGCAGCGTGCGGTGCTGCAGCTGTGGAGAAAGGAGCTGGAGGCTGCTGGCTCTGGTAGGCATGCCCTGACCCACCACCAGACCCTCCTCCGCCCCGTGTGTCCTCTGGTGGTCCCTCCTTACGTACATAGAGTGACGGTGCGGCCTCTGCTGGGAGGAGAAGGGGCTAGTGTATCCCTGACCGTAAGACACAGGGTCATGTGGGGCGGACAGAGAGTGAGCATGGGTCCTTTCCACGCCACTTTCCCCAGGGTCCAGGGTATCTGGCGACTTGGCCTCCTCTGAGGCCTTGTGGCGGATGGATGAGCGCCTGTAAGAAGAGTCCAGAGTGTTGCTTTCCCTCTCTGAGCGCATGCTCCCTCGGCTAGCTGTGCCGAGTCCCAGTCTGTCTACTCGGCGGGCTGCTGGGCTGCTCGGAGCTGTGAGGTCAAGGCAGCTTGAAGGAAAATAGCGCGCTGTAGGCTCATCTGCATAGAGATGCACATCATTTAAGTTTCCCACAGACTTGGCATCACTAAGCGTACCGTAGCTCTTGGATAAGTTCAGGTAGGCAAACTTGGAGGAGGAGGGTGTGGAGCTGTGAGACTCCATGTAGCTGTGTCTACTATGTTTATCCCCTGACTGAAGCGTGTTGGTTTTCCCCTCCACAAAGGAATGGCGGTTCTGATGCGAGCGGAAATTGGATTTGAGGTACTTGGCTCCGGGGCCGTCTGACACCTTGGATCCCAGGCTCATCTCGAAGTCACCCTTGCCCTTGGCCTCACCGGGACTGAGCAAGTGAGGCAGGTTGCTGCTGGCTAGGTCCATGCTGCACGAAGTGGAATGGTTAAAGATCTGCGGCTGGTAGTTCTTGGGATGCAGGGTGGGACTGAGGTTGATCGCTGTAGGCATGTTGCCGTTGAGAAAGCTGTCGTTGCTGGGGTGGAGGTCTTCATGCCGAGGCAAGCTGGAGCCCTCTCTGCTGCTGGAGCGATGGCTTCCTGAGCTCTTACTCCCATGGCTCCTGAGAGAGAGAAGAATGGTCAACTTACTGTGCATCACATATTCAATGTTATGCTATTGGGTGGAAAATATCGTAGTTAGATGGTAAAAATCACATCAAAGTAATTTTGCTTGGTGTGTAAATATGGTGGCTGTGGCTCTTGAGGTATAGCGGGTCATCCAATAACCAGAGGGTCTGCGGTTCAATCCCTGTCTTGGTTCACAGCAGGGAACTGAAAGGAGGACACCCTATCATACAAGGATGATTGGTGCATGATAGAGAGTGCTGCACATAGATGCACTTCATGAATGTGTGTGTGAATGGGCAAATGACAACTGTACTGTAAAGCACATCAAGACTTAAAAAGCACTATATAAATACAGACCATTTGGTGTTCCACAGGGATCCATCACAGGACCCTTACTGTTGCATTAAATCTATCTATCTATCTATCTATCTATCTATCTATCTATCTATCTATCTATCTATCCATCCATCCACATTGTATAGTGCTTGCTGCTGACCTGCTGGGGGTTGTGTTGTCTCCATGGTGAGGTTTTCTCTTGGAGGAGCGTACAGGTGTCGGTGTTGGTGGGCCTGGCCGCTCCACCAGCCGCAGTGTCTGGAAGGTGTGGTGGTTGAGGCTCTGCTCCGTGAGAAAACGCTCTGTCGGGTTCAGCAACAGCAGGTTCTAACACCCAAACACACAGAGGAAGCCTGTGAGTCCGGAAGACATCACGAACATCCTGACATCGCAAACGAACTGAAACAGTCACCCCCATTATCATAACAGTCAGGCTGCTAATTAATTGTGTTGTAGAGTCATCAAACGATGTAAAATATGATTTGCGACATTTTATGTTTTTGTGACTCAAATAAATTTGTTTAATAATCGGTCTCCATAGACTCATGAAAGCTGAATTCTGTGTGAATGCATAAAAAATACAAAACTGAACGGAATGTGTCATAATTTCAGAGTAGTATAATTTCATAGTAGCAATAATCTTACAACAAACAAGGCAGACAAACAAAGACAGACAACTACTCTTTGCAAGAAATGCAGCCTCACATTGGCATTTAGCAAATACATTTTAGCTCAATTAATATCTAAAGTCAATTCGAAAAACCCTGGTATGTAATGAGATCGATGCATGTCCGTCCTGAATCCAGTCCTGAGATGACATTGTGTTAGCAGTGAGTCACTATCTGCTGGGAAAAGCACAAGTGCACAAACACAGCCCACATTCTTGACATGGAGCTCCTGTTTACAGTGCAGACACAGCAATAACAGCAGTGCTGGAACCAGGATATGAGCTGAGAGATGCTGAAGCAGTGAAGAGGCATCATGCAGTCACGACGTAAACATGATGATCATGATGCAATTATCGAGTGTGCAATCAAATGTGTAGTTTATAAAACTAGGCCACTATGTGAGCAGGAATGAACCAGAAATGGATAAAAGATCAAAAATAAAAATCACTCCTCGGCAGAGCAGCTTTGCCAATTATTGCCAGACCTGTGATCCTTACCTTCAGCAGGTCCAGCAGGCCTCCGCCAATGATTCCCAGGTATCTGCGCTCCAGGGTTTGTGGGTGGTTCACAGCAGGGAACTGAAAAGAGAGAGTGGAAAAAAAGTACAGAGTGGTAAACAGCCAAATGATTACTGCTTTGTAGAAATAGCAACATCAACCAACACAGCTGTGTGTAGAGTAGATGCATCAAATTGTTTGACTCCAAGTGTTAATTACCTGAACTTCAATATTACTAAAGCTGTTTTCAGTAATGACCTGTCTGAACCCAATTATCTGGACTTTATCCGCAGTTTACCTTTCACACATGCACAACGCAGCGGGAGGTTTTCTGCACAGACGCGTTCAAAACAGCAACAAATCCTCTGCATTATTCAGGTGAAAGGTGGAGCAGCCGGGTGAAGCAGACAGAGGCAGGAAGTAAGATATTAATTCAGCTGCGGAGATCACGAGATTTGGTTTACAGCACATCAACCCTGCTCTTGTCATCTCAAAGTCTCTTGACATCTTCATCAGTGTCCGCTGCTGTGTTCGCACATCGGATTCTCACGGCTTTCTGCTGACTTCATACTAGGGGGCCAGGTGGAGAACGTCCGCAGATAATCAGTAACATGTCTAAAAGCAGCTTATTCTCACTTTAAGTTCTTTGTGGCTAGTTGGAAACTTAAAAATATTTTCTATCAGTGTGGCCACTTCCTGGAATTAATGCTGCTGCATGTTGGGGTAACAGAATTACTGGAGATTAAATTCTACAATTTGGTCTGATTCCTGAATCATCAGGGACAAAAAAGACGTACTTTACTTGAAGTAAAAAAAAGTGTGTGGAGTGACTTATTTAATAAGTCACTCCACACACTTCGCACAAAGATATTAAAGGTTTTTTTGCCCACGTACCTGAACCCTATGAATAACATACTTACTGTAGCACTTTCTTGAGGCATGGGTTGAAGTTGCAGTTTTAACATAATTCTTAACTTTCATTTTAACTTTCATCATGTGTGTCATTTAAAATATGATCTATTTAAGGTTTGATTTTTCTATTTATGGTCTGTTTGATTTGGTCATAGCGTATGATATATTTGTTGATCGATTGTTTTAAGTATATTGTAGTAGCTGGATAAGTTCTTAAACTAATATCCTCTTGGAATATCTGGTAATTTGCATGTTAGTGTCACTACTGTTGCTGCAATATGGTTTTCACATGAGGTCTGTCTGTTGACATGTCTGACTGCTAAATATCTATCGTAATTTTTCACTGACACTGTCTTTTGAGGTGCTCACAGAATTCTTCAGACATTACCCTGAAGATGCTACTACTCCTCAAATAAAGTTTTTTAAAACAATGTTCACACAGAGCACTACTGCATGAGATGACTTCCACATCCACTCTTGTTTTCTTTCTGACTATTGTGAATCTGCTGTTTGCCAAGAGAAAAAACACAAAATGTCCAGAACGTCAACACATTTCCAAGTGATACAAAGCACACCGTAGGTGGCCAATGTGATAAAACGACCATGAAACATCCTGCGTTCAAGTGTTGTGTGCTTTCTTGCTGGTCTGCTGCATTATTTTTTAATGAATACAGTTTGTGTGCTTCCGTCGAAAAAAACCCATTCTCCTCTCAGTGGTTGTGTTGTGGTCTTTTCCACTGTTATTAAGAGAGTCAGTCTGTTAATGAGGGGTTTAAGTATGAATGTCCACCATTCAGATGCTATCTACTCATTTAAATTTAACAGGCATAGCAATGTTGTGGAGAGCAGAGATATTTTTCCCCTTGAGCGAGTACTAACAATAGCAGGTGATGTTTACTCAGGAACAATCCCTCTCCAACATGTGCCTGTCTCAGTGTAGAGAGCAGTTTAATGGAGAGAACAATGTTAATGTAGATTCATGAGCTGGAACTCTGACAAGAATTTAGGGTGCATGCCAACACCCATTAATCAAGTGTCCAAGATGTAAAAAAGGAATTATCAAGCTGGGTCCATATCACCAGCAGAGATTCACATAAGGGCAGTTTGCAAACTAATAATTATATCCTGAGGCGTGGGCAGGAAGGGAAAGAGAAGGATAACCCAGGTCTGCTGTAGCACCAGCCTGCAACAGAAGACTTAACACAGCCTTCCTTCACAGCGCATACAGGATACATGATACACGATGAGTCATTGTGATCCAATCAGTCACGGCACAGAACACTCCGCCAGAAAGAAAGAAACAAGCAGAGATTGGACAGACTTAGCAGGGGGAGAAAATAAATAAGGGAAGAAGATGAAGAAGAACGAGGAGGAGGCAGAAAGAGACGGCAAAAAGAGAGAGAGAAGATCACGTGGGAGAAAAGGGAAGGAGCAGAAATAATTAGGAGCATCATAGAGAGATGGGTCAGAAGAGAGAACCCAAGCGAGGGTTGTGATGTGTGGCCTGACATTACCCGCAGCCCGTGGAAGCGAGGGTTGTTATAGAAGAGCTTCATCTGTTCTGGTGGCAGGGGTCCCAGCACTTTCTGAATGGTGAAGAGCTGGTCAATCTCACTCTCTCCTGGGAACAGAGGCTGTCCGTCGCTCAGCTCTCCGAGGATGCAGCCCACTGACCACATGTCCACTGCCTTCCCGTAAGGGGCCCTGGGACCAGAGATTCACGGGATTGTCGAGGAAGGCCAGGCTTAAGAATAGCCACTTAAATGATATGTCATTGTAGTTTTCACCCCTGCTTGATAGAGAAAAGACAGTACGTACCCGAGCAGGAGCTCTGGAGAGCGGTACCATCTAGTGGCCACATACTCTGTGTAATTGGCATCAGTCCCCTCTGAGAGATTACGTGCAAAGCCTGGAAAGAAAAGACAGAGGAAGCAATATAGTATGATGAGGAGACTTTTGATAGGCTCTATATGCTGAGACACCTAAAAGTGATTTCAGTCTGGTACCTCTCTGGGTACCTCTCTGGGTTCTCATTAAGATTCAAGTAGCTTAAAAAGTAGCTGAGTTAGGATAAAGCTGTACTCGTGTACAGTAGAAGAGATGATTAACCCTCTGGGAATATTAAATCATATTAATCCTGGATATTGTTTAACATCATCATCAGTCATAGAAAATAGCAACTATTAAATGATGCAAAATCTGAGTTCATATTCATAATCCTGTGACTAAAGCCACTAGCTGTGGCTGTATATTTTAGCAAATGAGTGATGCAAAATGTCAGATTTGAACTACATGGGTAAAAATATGAATTCATTTTCATAATCCTGAAGAACTATAGGATAATGAGATAGTGAGATTTTGGAGGGTGACATTTGGGAAATTAGCTTATGTTGTTGTTTTGCTGAGAGTTGGATGATAAAATGAATACTCCTCTTACACTTGTACACTAATATGAACTTGTTAGGTTATCTTAGCTTAGCATAAAGAAAGAGGAAATTGGTTAGCCTGGCTATGTTTACAGTAGTAAAGGCTGAACATAGCCACGATTGATGTTTTCTCCTGTTATCAAGCTTTATGCAAGGCTAAACTAACCATCTCCTGGCTCTAGCTTCATATTTAGCCTACAGACCTAAAACTGGTGTCAATCATCTTATTTGACTCTCAGCAGGAAATAAAAAGAAGCGTTCTTCCCATAATGTTAAACTAGTTATTTAAAAATGCCACAAAATAGCAGGAGTCCTGAATGACCAATGTTTAAGTCCATTTTTAATTCCTGCATTAATAAATCTTAATAAAGTACACTGGTACAAATAGCTGTCGGCATGAACTTTTCACTTTCAGCTTGTGCATTTCTCATAGTCTGAAATCAAAACATCAGAACAATAAAATTAAATGTGCAGCATGACACAGTGGGATCCATGTCTGTTCCCTCAATACCTTTGACTGACACAGAGCAATCAGCAGGTCTTCAGTCTCTCACTCCTACATGATGCCGTCTATGCCATGTTTTCCGCTTCCCCCCGTTTTGTTGAGGCACTACCAGATTGAATCAAGGCGTGATTCGCATCTTGTTTTCCAACACGTTTCATTAATTGAGATGAGAGGAGAATGCACAGCAGCCGTGTGTGAAGCAAGAGGAGGCTGCACGCAGAGTTGTAGATGAACCAGATAAAGCCTGCCTGCTGTACTCCCGCAGCACTGGTTTCAGCCAAATATAGTTTCTGTTGAAAATATCCTTTCTACATCACAGCTTGGACTGTTTTTGGCTGCCTTCCTTACAACCCTTACAGTGTCAGTATTTGATAGAGGTGCTCACCAAAGTCACATAACTTCAGGGTGTCGTCAGAGCTGATGAGAAGGTTTTCTGGCTTTATGTCTGAGGAGGAGAAACACAGATGGCGAGTGTGACACATGCGCTGGGGCAGGGGCATCATCACTACATCATCACTATCCTCTTTACCTTCACACCGAATGCTCATCAATGAGACCAATGAAAAGTTTAAATAGGTGAATGATATTTCTTCATAAACACAGCAAACAAAGAATCTGAAAAATCGAATTTTCAGATTGTAAATTCAAACTGTAATTTATACATCAAATCCCTTGGTAACACTGTCATATGTGTGTCTGGGTATGCCACAGGCCATTTGGACGCCTGCTAAGTTGTTCTCAGTGTGCCAAAAACTCACATGGGCCATCTGGTTTCCTGCTCTGCTGCCACTGATTCGCCAAAAGCTTGTGAACAATGTAGTGCACAACGCATTAGAAAACCTTTAAAGCCACTGTTTCAAGAGAAAAATGATATGTTTTCTATTATATCCAATTCTCTGCATCCAAAAAAGCAGTAGTCAAAGCAGCGCTATGGTCCTCTTGCTGTCTCTTCTACGCCTCATTAATAATGTCTCCCTCATGTCCCAATAAAAATTAAAACTTTACCCCGATGAACGATGTCATGCTTGTGGCACCAGTGGATCGCCTTGATTAGCTGGTAGATGTAGCTGCGTGCTTTCTCAGTCGGCACACCGTTGGGTAACTCCTCCAGCAGCTCAAGCATGTTCTAAAAAATGGAAACACACACACACAAAAAAATTGAATACGACCACCATACGGGGTGATATTAAAACAAATCAGTGTAGAGCTAATCAAGAAAAGGTCTGTAGAGGGAGTTTACCTTCTCCACATACTCAAAGACGAGATACAGCTTTCCTCTTCTGCGGAAGGCCTCTTTCAACTCCACGATATTTTCCTGCTTGAGCGTGCGGAGCATCTTAAGCTCCCGCAGTGTCGTTTCTTTAACCTCCTCATTTTCTGCATGGAGGTGAGACAGAGACAGAAATCAGGAATACGTACACTGGGCGTACATGTATTGAAGAGAATGGGATGCAGCCCAACAGAAATAAAGATAAAGATTATGTATAGGGTGTTTGGTAATTTTGTCCTTGTGTTGTCCTCATCAGAGAAAACCTTACCTTCACTGTCCTTGAATTTCTTAATGGCCACAATTTCATTGGTCTCCTGCAATGAGAACGAAGCAGCCAGTGAGAAATCAATTTGGGAAAAACACAGCAGTACAGATGAATGACAATATTCTATTTACAATAAATTAACACAAATTTTTGTTCATTTCTTCGGGATTTGGCTAAAAAGATATGCAGTAAAAAAATTGCATCTTTAAAAGCACAGACTTTTGTAAATCCCCCCAAAATTAGGATGATTACCTAATTCTAATCTTCAGCAATATTAGTCATAATAATATCATAGGTGGCTCCAAACCTGGGGGTCAGTACCCACACAAGAAGTCACAAGATGAATTGTACAATCATTACTGAGTGAAAGTAGAGAGCAAAACACAAAATTCGTTTTTTTCTTCCTTTTAAAACTTCCTTTTGTCTTTCAGGGTTGTTTTCAGTCTGATGTCGAGCTGCAATGATTTTTTGCTGAGCAGATTATTTGACTGACAGAAAATCAAGCAACTATTTAATATTTGATTAATATTTCAAATAATCTTTCAAGCAAAAATGCCAGTAAATTGGTGATTATTTGATGGTTACAGGTTCCTTTGTGTGAAAGTTTACTGCTCTTTGTATCACATTATCGGTAATTGAGGAAAGGTCAGCATATAACGGCTGTGTAGCACTAATGTAACTGAATGATTCACAGGTGAAATGTATACATAGGACCAGTGCACCTGGAACAGTGGGTGCCTTATGAGAAAGATCCTGCAAAAATCTATTGAAATAATCAAACAATGGAGCAAACAATGAAATTCAGATGTAGTGACCACTGAGTCCGTTTCCCAGAGACACTTTTCATCATTCCTCCATGAAGTTCTCTGTGAGAGACACCCCACCGCTAGCCCCATTTCTCGGCATGTCCTAGTTAGGCCTGGTATTTCTGCCTATGGCTCAGAGCTGTGCTCCAGTTCCCCCCCCCCATCAGAAAGCCAGCGGCAACATCGCAACATAGATCACAGTGAACAATGACTGCTACCAGAAAGGAGAAGTACAAGATGACTCACAGCAGGGTCATGAGCATCCCCGTACACTGCATATGCAAGAGAGTCTGAGTGAAGGGACATGATGCACAGCAGGGAAACATCTTAAATTGAATGGCCTGTTATACATGTACGTCTCACTGATTGAGGAAATGAACCTGACCAGAACCTACAGTGCATTTTAACTAATCAGTATAAGTCTTGAATACCGTAGGCTTTAATGGTATGTAGTGCACAGGAAACACTGACGTGTGTCTACACATTACTCCTGTCATGTCTGAATATAGCCCTGTGATTCACTGGCGACCTGTCCACTCGCCCAATGTCAGCTGGGATTGGCTCCTGCCCTCGTGACCCTCAAAGGATAAGATATAAGATAAGCTAGAGATAAAGTATAGATAATGGATGGATGGATACATATGATGAGCAATATTTGAGACGGGACAATGATTCATGCAACTACATATGCAATAAAAAAAGTCAAAGTGTTGTTGCATTAGCATGTAAACCAGAGCAATGACAGAGCTTAGATTTATGGGAATTAAAAATAATCTTCGGGTTTCCAAGCCCATTCTCAAAAGCAAATTGATCTGGTGATGTCATACTTAAAGGCCCATTCATGGTGTCTTGTCATGTGGGTGGTTCTTGAATGGCTAGGAAGGTAAATGTCCTAAAAATCAATTGTACCCCGGAACATAATTACCTCATCCATTATCTTCCACTAGATGTTTTCTTATCGTATTTCAGAGAGTTCGACAGGATAACGACGACATTTGTTGGAATAGTTAACAATCCTGATTGTATCTCAGTGAACGACAAAGACCAGTTGATAAATGAAATCTTGGACAGCCCAAGATGTTGTTGTACTGCTATGCTCTCAATCTAAGACACTTGGCCCACTCATCACTACCTCAGGGCCCCTCCCTGATTATGTATCGAGCAACTGTTCTTCCCTCACTGTCATCTCTGTAGAGTCTTGTCCATCAAACTGAAGAGGAATTAAAAGCAGCAGCAAAAGTTTGTTCAACTAAAAAATGAATGTGGATTAAAATTGGCTGACTCTGTATTTGTTGTTTCTCTAAGTCCCTTTGAGTATTTGGCCTAAGTTAAGCATTGATAAATCCTGCTTTGTTTGGAACGGTTGGCCGGGAAGGACTTTGCTCCATTGGGAGTGTAAGAGTTTTACATCGTAATTGTATAATACAATCTTTTGAGGACTTTGTACAACAATTTGTGGGTATTTGCATGAGTTGTATTTAATGTTTTAATCTCTGCATGTCTATCAATGCATAAATATCTTTGTCCAATGCAAATGATGGAGAGTGATTATGTTGAAGACCAAGGCAAAATGTGTATGTGCTGATGAAGAGTCATGTGGTAGGGAGGATTAAATGTATATTTTTTGATGGATAGCCATATTGTATCTACACTACATCTACATTAGTATTTTACTAGATAGATGTCTTAAATTATTTTTGCTTTGTTGTCGTTTTCTTGTTGTTGCTGTATCATTTTCTGATCTCAGTTCCACCTCAGTTCCATAATCCATTTGCAAAAAAAGCCATAAAGCACAAATCACAACAGCCCAAACACACTTGTCACGACAGAAGCTGTAAAAAATTAACAAGATTCACTTCCCTACTGCCAGAAGCATTGATTGACTTGTGGAGGCCTGAAAAGCACCAAAACTACCCAACTAGAGACATTAAAACTTCAGAGACCCAAGGTAACCTGCTTCTTTGCTCCTATTCATGGCACATTACATCAGTCATTTAAGTCAGTTCAGGTTATTTCTGCTTCAAGTACAAAACGTAGAAAGCACTGCAGTCAGAATGATAACACATTCTCAGATTACACAGCGTAAAAAACAATATTACAACCCACTGATCTCATTAGTTTCTAAGTATAACTACAACATTTTGTAGTTTATGTGCATGTTCATGTTGGAGGGATTACAGCAATAAACCAGCTGCTCTGAACCTATTGTTCTAACTTTTTATTTTAAGACCTTTAGGAATTCCCATGTGCCAACGAACTGTGGGGCTCATTTATGTGGGGGAGAAACCAAGCTGGGTAAATTATTATTTACCATGAACATGCTGTCACCTCTCCCACGACCTGAAACAGCACAGATTCAGAACTTGGGCCAAGACCAAGACCAATTATTTGATACCTTAAGGTGCAGTGTCTGTATCAAAAACAGCAGGGGAAAGAAGTAAGTAACTTTAATAAAACTAAATAATGCCTAGAAGGTAAAATCCTTCAAAATACACCATTAGTTGAATGTTTGAGAACACTCAATGTCTCATTGCCTCTGAAATTAAAGCATAGCAAAAACTATTGGGACATTTTTAACAAGGAATCATTGAATCTTTTTGTTGAGCAAAATTGTATCTTAATGTTTGACTCAGCACAGTGTTTTTTTTTTTTTAAATGGTAATTAAAAAACTTCAGGAAGTTTTACCCACAGAGCTGAAGAACTTCAGACAAATTTGTTGCACATGTAATTTTGTTTTCTGAAGTGTGGAGACTGTGCTGCTCTTCATCATGTGAAGGTTCTCAATGGTTCTTCACTTCTGATGTTTTGTGTCATTATGTTGTTGAATGAACCTAGTTGCCTACACATCTTTCAGGCCCCATTTAGTGTGTACGCAAACTTTAAGTATGAATCATATACACAGTTTTATAAATGAGTCCCCTGATGACCATTTACAGTACTACTTTCTACAGTATTGTCCTAATAATGCATCAGAGGGTGTAGTAAAAGAGATTGTACCAGCAGTGCCCTATTTTTAACCTTGGGCAGTTGACCCATAGGCTGTATATAAAGATGGACGACATGACTGCTCCCCTAAAGTGAAGCCAAAGCTTCTTGATCACCATCTAGTGGCTGGCTTCTGTACACCCAATAATGCCCACCTCCTCCATGATAGTGGATGGGACCAAACAAAAAAGTCATAGTACATGGTATCATTTTTTTCTCAAAGATGGCTTCTGTCATTTTAGGCAGTTCTTATCTGATCTCACTGATGTTAGTGCTAATTTCTCGTGTAAGGTTGGTTTTAATTGATTAACAGCAGAGAGTGATTCATGATTGGTTGAGCGCATGTATCGTTGGGACCTCACTAACACTGCTCATCCCCTGATCGCTAGAGCGCAGACTCTGGCTCCCAAATCACATCATCGGCGTAAGATGACAACGTTCAAATCCGATCACTTTGGTTTCATTTCTGGATAGTGGGAGAAGTGGTCTACGGGTTGACCACTTAACTTTTAGTTATTCAAAGTTATTTCGATAAAAACTGGAAAAATAGGATGACTAAGACTTTTGACTCGTAGTGTGTATGTCAATTTTGAACACTACTTAATGGTATTTAAATTTAAAATGACTTTGCTGCACAGTCAGCTCACTTTAAACAATTATTCAGCACTTCTCTTTCTGTGGCATATTTAGCTACATCCCCATCAATAATGCTACTGCAGATATTTTGCCTTTGAAAACATCCGACATCAGTTAAAGATTATTTTTCAGTTGTTCATGATTCGAAGTAGGGACACAGATATATATGTTTTATAACTATGTAAATATGACCCAGTGGAAATGATTAAAGACTCCAAATTAAATACAAAATTATTCACTGTTCTTGATTAAACCAGTCATGTCACTTTTCTTCCAAGGCACCATTAGTCAGTGGAGGACGCAGCTAGAACAGGGCTGTGTAACACTCTAGTCTCCGTGCATCATGTTGGCATATTATTCTTCTGGTTTGAAGTGTGTGCTGCCAAAACCTGCAACACACTACAAGACTGAACCCAGAATTAAGAGCACTGGTTTACTGTCATATCCTGCTTTTTCATAGATTCATAATAGCAAGATCCTGTGTTATGTGTCTACTTACCCTGTCCAAACAAAGCTATTAAACATGCACTGCTTGGCTGTGACATTTGTTAATAACAGCCTGGAGGATCTAGTGCAAAGCCATCAAAATGTTCACTTGGTAGCAGAAAATAAGAAAAAAGAAAACTGCAAATGTATTCTTCAATACATGAATACATTTGAGACTGAAGAAAAAGTCATTTCTTCAGGCACAAAATATATAAATGAGATTTTTATTGAACAGTGATGATCCACATATAAGGAACAGACAGGACAGTAATAACTCTGCTGCAGCTTGTCATCTGTTGCCTACAAAACCAGCATCAGTGCGTTCCTCCATCCACTTCTGTCCAGCTTTTACACAATTGTAAGGTTGTTATCAATAACATGGATCTGGTTCATCGTGTGGTGAGAGATTCCAAAACAAACTGGTGCAGTTCAACATGAGTTAGCACAAATTTGAGAAACTCTGAAAATGAATTAATATTTTGGCTAAACTGCACAGAAGAACATAAATGTAATGCTTTGCATTGACTCATAGTAAGTGGAAAGAATTTGTGGGGAAAAGACTATGTCCAGAATGTGTGAATTCAGTCACAAAGGGTACATCAACAGGTGGGCTGGGCCTTAAAGTCAGTCGGTCTTCTTTAAATAGACTCCATGTACCAGGGGACAATGACGACTTTAACATTCAAACAGGAAATGTGTGTCCCCTCCTACATCTTTGTGTTACTCGCTCTCTGGCTCCTGATAGGACCACATAGACAAGTGCGCCACTCAAGGTGACCCATTTAATGCTCGATGTGAAAGTCCTTTTTTCCCCTCTCATGTCCCAGTTTCTCTTCACTGCTTGCAAAAATAACTGTTCCCATCAAAGGGGGCGGATAGACACTTTTTTTCTCCACTAAATAAATCTAGATTTTACTGACAGCCTCACAGCTTCTTTTAGGAGGAAACAAATGTAAGCTGGCCGCATCAATTCTATTATCTGTGGTAAAAGCACCATTGGTTATGCAACCTAAAAAAAGACTAAATTAAGCTAAGGCAATGCCAAAATAAAATATGATCTAAAAAAAAAAGGAACATTTATTATCAAGATGGGATAAACAACAGATGAATGAGGAGCAGCTTTGATTTACTTGATGCTCCGTGGCAGGTCCTTATACGATGAGGGGCCTGATGGATCAAGTCAACATTCTAATTACTCACTTTTGGATCTTTTTATTAGGTCTACATATCATAAGATCTATTTAACAACTTTAAGTCACAGACAAAAGCAGTGCAAAGATTCAGAAATAAATCATCATGACCAAACATTAAATGTCCGATCATCCTTACATAACACAGGTGCAGATGTTTGTCCTCTGACTGTTGATGCTTGATGATCTGATTGTTCATAGTCTGTTGTTTTAACTTTTATCTTCTTGGGTAAGTCAGTGTTTCCCACAGAATTCATTCAATCTATGGTGGGTGCATGCGTACGAACGTCGCTCTCATGTGCAACAGATACCGCGTGACAGGTAGTCAAACTTAAGCAAATATATGCTTAAGTTTAAAAATATGCTTCTCATGTGAGAGAGAGATCATGTCACTTGCAGCTACGCGTACAACTGCAGCTAAAACTATTAGATCTGACTGTCAGTGTGAACGGTAACAACTTTATGGACAATAATGTGAGTGAGCATGAATCAAACAGCGCTGCACAATGCAGCAATGGTGCAAAACACCAAGTTAGTTAGAAGAAGTGTAAAGTTCATTATGAAACTGTGGCGGGAGAAAGTAATATGTGGTGGACCACCACAGTCTATATAATTAATGGGAAAACTGTAAGTGGTACTGTGAAGCACCATGTCATCTGGTGTTATATGATCGTCTTGTATCTATATTTAATTTAAGTCTTACTAACATCAACTGGTATTAGCTGTTGTTGAGGCGTTCGTTACATCAGTTGTTGCATGCAGCACTGGGATCACCTAGTTTTTATGGTGACAGTGGGACTATGTAACTTCGGAAAGAAAGACGTAAAAATTAAAAGTTTAAGTGATAACCAACACAACACACCCTTGGTCAGTTCAGTACACTAAGAGGTTTTGCTGCTATGAACTTACCTCATCTGGTTTGATCACTGGCTAGTGGTTATTGGTAGCAAACTGTAGACAGCAGATGTTGCTGTGTGACTACCATTAGTGAGTCATTGTGCTGCGTCTCAATTCAGGGACCCAACCTTCTGAGGCATTTGAGGACCAATTGTGTCACAGTGGAGCAACAATACTGTCCCATTTTGAAGACTCCTTCAAATGCATCCAGCAAATGGGTCCTTTGATTTCCAAGGTTCCAACAGATGGATTCCTCTCTGGCCATCCCATCCCAGGATTGCTTTTGCACAGCCTCGCTATGTGTGGCTGAACTGCAGTAAGTGCAGTGGCTCAAAGAAGCTAGCGATGCAATGGCAATCCGAAAGAGGCCGCCCCTGAATTGGGACACAGTTAAGGTTTTTAAGATCAATAAGTGACTGCCAGCTAGTTGAATTAGCTTAGGCTTTTGAATGTTATGCAAAGCTAAGCAAGCCGCTGCTTTTTGTGGTAGCTTCATATTTACCATAAAGAAGGACATCAGTCTACTAATCTAACTCTCAGCAAGAGAGAGTATTTTTGAAAATGTAATAGCGTCAATGCTGCTAAAATGTTTCACAATAGAAATGTACTAGTACTTCAACATAACATAAGCTGGTTAGAGTAGGCACTGGAACTGATCAGGACTCGTAGTTGTGTTTACTATACTGATTAGGATCTGGGAGCCTAAAACACAAATGGAATGAAGAGAGAGACAGTTTGAAAGAAATGTGCTAACCATTATTAGTATAGATTATTTCCAGGAACTTTGTTAACCTTTAATGGAAAGTATAAAAATCAGAGAGAGGAAATTGACTCTTTAATACAAGACTGAGAGAAGACAGATGTAAACCGACAGTGATTAAAACTTTATATGAGTGCTGGATAAGAGGCACCCACATTTCCTTGCTAGATAGGTCATGTGCTTAAGGCTGAGAGCGATACACTATGAGAGGAAAGCACCACTGAGTGGTTTGTGCATACTGCTTTACCATTGGCTGAACATGTTCACACAGAATGGCTTCATATTGGCATCTGTTTTTGTCCCTTAGGGGTTCTGTGCGCCTGAACCATGCCAGGAAAATACAACCCCACACCATACTGACGCTGCCAGGAGCCTCCACCATAGGCAGTGAGCAATGTGCCTGTAGACATACTTTGGCATGTGCCACATATGTTCTTGCTCACTTGCTAATAATAGGATGACTCATGTGACCACGTGATGCTTTTCACTACTCAGTATAGCACTGGGTTCTTTGCTCAGTCTCAACATACTAAATTGCTTGTTTATGTTTACGAGGCACAACAGCAGGGCTGGTATTCTTTTCACAGTGTGTGTGTGTATGATTGTTATTATGTCAATCTGATCCTAGAAACACTAACTGAAGCAGGACCTACCACAGAGGCCATTTTGAGTACTTTGGTAGGTGCTTACGTTTCTACCACATAAAACAAGACATGTCTCCACTTCCTCCTTCTTTCTAGAAATGAAGCTAAAATAGCCCAGATACGGAAGCTTCTACTTGTGCATTTGGAGCCAGAGTCTGCACAGCAGCAAGGTCCGCTCGCTAGATGTGCTCGACCAATCACGAGTCAGTCTCAGCTGTTAGTCCTGACGTTTTAACCTCATTTTTATAGCATCAAATAACTGATTAAAACTTAAAAGAATATTAACACTTCAACATAAATCACCGTGATAAGAGCTACCAAAAATGACAGTAACCCTCTTTGAGAAAAATCTGCTTCCCTTGTTTACCTAGCTGTCGGTTTCTTCTCACGTCAAGTAATGCATGGACATCCCTGTCAAGAGGCATTTTTATCTACAGTCAAATCAAGCTGATGTCTTTCTCTTAGATTTTTATGGCGACATCACATTAGTGTCAGGCTCTCAAGGAACATTAGGTTCAGCAGCCTCCCTCTTCCTGCTCCAATTAGATAAACAGAATGTATGACGACACTGTTTTAACTTCAGCACCAGAGTTTTACTCTTTTAATTCTTTCCTTTTAAGACAAAATTCTACACTTATCTATCATCACTTACCTAAATCACAAGCTTATAATATACAGTCACCTTTTATTCATTGTGTACAAACACAAATTCACAATGATCATTTTGCTTTGTAAAATATAAGAATTGTTGCCGCAAAGTCAGACATTACAGTCAAAATAATTATTTTACTGAAATATAGTCTATGCAGTAAGTAAAATGCTAAATATCACGAGGAATCCAAAGTCTACATCATTTTAAATACTCGTGTGTAGGTGGCAAGCCTCTTTCCTGATGATATAACATTTGATATTTTCAGAAATTGTATGTAAAAAAAGTAACATACATTATATTTACTTAATGTGAATTATGTTGTGAATAATAAAGAACCGTAAACTAATATAAAATGTAATATTAATGTCTGTAAGTTGTATGGATACTAAACACGCTTGCAGTCTTGCTTTTAAAGCAGCTATGTTTTCACATCTCCATTCTGTTAACACTCTAATGGGATCTTATTTTTAAACGTGCGGTACGCAGAGCAGGAAATTAAGGTGAGGAGGTAAGAAGCCAATGGACTGTGAACAAAAACAAACATAGCAGGTGTGCATTTACCAAAGGCAACATGAGTGTACAGGCTGAAGTTAATTTTTCTTTTGATATGCTTACAGACATTTAGAGGATGACTCCTCAAACACACCGGCTTTGCAGTCGACTTTTCTTTGTGTAACTGTCATCACATGCTGAGATGAAACATGGATTTTACTGCAGATAAGTGGAACTAAAAATGTTCTTGTTTGACTTGTGACATAAGAATCTAGTGCGATGATTTTTCTCCTCTGTGGGCAGACCATAGACTGTAAATAAAGATGGATGACAGCTCCCCAAAAGAATTGTCACCTGGTGGCTGGCGCAGTACAAGTCTTCAATCCTGCCTCTTCCATGTTAGTGGATGGGACATGGACCAAAATAAAAGATCTAAAACAAATTCTCAATGCTGGTTTCTTTGTATTGTAGGTACTTTGTGTCACACTGAGTATTGTCCAAGTGCTAATTTTTCCAGTAAATTAATTTATTATTTGATGAAATAGGGTGAAATGTCAAGATTGACTGAGAGACTGACTCGGGATTGGTCGAGCACATATACGGATGGGACCTCAATACAGGGGCTCCATCCCTGATTACTACTGAGGAGACTCTGGCTCCAAATGCAAGAGATGGCAGCATTCATATCCATGAATCTTTATCTTCATTTCTGAACAATGACAGGACGTGGAGACATGTTGTCCATCTTTTGCTGATACTTTCTCAATGATGCCAACAAAGACTGCACTTAAATCACAATGTGGCCACAGCACTTGTTCAGAAGGGCTTTTCATAAGGAAGCTTAATATATAGATATCCTTTAATCAATTAAAAAACACAACAGTTGAAGTATTTCAATGCTTCAAACCTTCCAAACTGAGTCAGTTAGAGCATGCTAATCTGAGGAGTCATCGCCCTGATGCTGTCAATGTTTTACCTCTCTATAGACAGAGTAGCAGGGGAAACCAGTTCATGGGATGATAAGCACATTTAGGGTGCCGCTTTGTGTAGATTGCATTCCTACGAGGTGATCGACGCTTAAATCAATACTTACCACAGAGCTATGTTTAGCTCTCCTCTAAGTTTCACACACTGCCTCATGCTAAAGAACCACCACTGACCATGCACAAGCCTTATCCAAGGTTAAGATTAGCTGCTGGAGAGAGACCTTCAGTATGGGGCGAGCTTCAGAGGTAAGTTTCAACCTAGACAGAGGGTTTCCTTTGTAAATCAACAGGTCCCAGAGTGTGGTGGGAGGTCTCACCTCAACAATCTAGTATCACAAGTGAAACTCCTGATAAACAGAAAGTGTGTCACATGTTCAAGGACACTGAAAGAAAAAAGAAACTTCTTGAGGTTAAAAGTTTTTAACCTCATTGTAATGAGTCAAAATGGCAAATGTGATTTGTGTGTGTGTGTGTGTGTGTGTATGTATATATATATATATATATACACACACATATACATATATACATATACATACACACAGTATTCACAGTTTTTATTTAAATTGTTGGTATGTCTGCACAGACAAAGAAACAGAGCACCCCCCACATTGCACTGCATGTTTAAACTCTTCTCTGTGAATGTGAGAAATAAAAGTCCCCGAATCTTTGACAAGTTTCCAGGCTTTACTTTTTAGTTAAAGAGAATTAGATTTTTTAGACTTTATGCTCCCAAAATGATCTTACATACGTACAGTATTCAAAACTTCTCATGTTGCATTACACCACATGAAGAACATGTTCAGACTTCTAGTGTTACAGACTTCTATGCTGGGTGACCTGAGAGCCTCCTCTGTAATCTACAATGACCAAACATGTCTTATAAAGAGTCAATGAACTCAGCACGGATATCCCCAGTTTCGTCAACACAGTGAGTCAACAAATACAACTCCAGCACCTAACTTAATCATTATCACACAGTGAACAACAGGATAAGCACGAAGAGAGGACATTTAGGCTAAAAACACGGTGTTTGCAATACCGCTGTTTTGAGTCGAATATGAATGTCGGGGCTTCCGGACACTTGGATGACACCACAGGAGCAGTATGGAGGCATGTTATGGTTTTTTTTGTTGTTTTATTACATTTGAAAAATGTAACACCAGTACTTCAATTGTATTGGATTTGGCTGCAACACTGTTTACCCCTGAGACTCCAAAAGAGTTTTGTGGACTCAAACACTTCACCCACCCCTCCATCGGCATAGTGGTGAGTGATAATGAGTGAATTTAAATTTTTCGGTGAACTATCCCTTTAAGAGCTGAACGCCACTCTTTGTGTAGCAGAGTGCAACAAGTGCAACTTGCGGGAGAGACTGTCTCAGTGTGTCCATTTTCCCCATTCAAACTCCCTCCCTCTCTGATGGCCACTTTTCCATCGAACCTTTGACCTTGCCTTCTGTATATGTTGTACAAACAATGATTTTCAGAATACCTCAACCTTTTACAAACGTGCCGTCACTTTTCATCTCACATTTACAGTTAATTCACAATGGATGAAGAGCTGCACTTTGACTGTACTGAGGCCCCACAATTAAGACCAGACATATACTGTACTTGCTTGGTGATGGCTGCCTGGCGTATCCTGCGTCCATTTGGAGCATCAATTGTGCATGGCTTCAAAAAGTAGTGCTTTGTGTAAGCAAAATACAGTCTACACACGGATGGTCGGGGCAGTATGTTGGGACATTTTGATGACAAACCAATACAGCAAGTTTGCAATTACCCACATCGTGTCTTCAATGTGTTCACCTTCACAGTTGCATCCACTGGCTACAGAATTTGGAGACCAGAATTTACCACAGATAATACGGTAGGTGTGTGTTGCCACTTTTTACAACATGCAAATTCAGAAGTTCTATCACTGTGTCTCAATTCAGGGGCTACATACTTAGGAGGATGCAGTCTACCCGGCCCACGAAGGCCGCCTCCTCTGTGAAGGTCGAACCGAAATGAGATTTTCTGTGATCTGCGTCACCAGCTCGTCCTGCCGTTTTATTGCTTTTGCTTGGTCTTTTAACGAGCTTAAAAATGTATTAGCATATTCATATGATTATTAATCATGTACCAGCAGACAAGACGGAAGACCTGGAGCACTGTTTCTTTACTCACTTGGCAAAGGTGGATATGTGGATACAATATCCTTGAAACCGCATTAAATCTGGTTCTCCCCTCATTTCCTGTCAACACGCCACAATAAAACACTGTATTTCCATTAGAGAGTGGTCCAAAAAAGAATTAGTGAACCCCAACATGTTCTGTTGCTGATCCATTTAAATAGACAAGAAATTAATAAAAGGATGAGCCAGAACTACAAGACAAAAGCTTTTCTGTGCCCCAGTGTGCTCGACCCTTCTGACATAACAGCATGTTGCAGTTTCAGTTTAGTTCCCCTCTTTAGAGCTGTGGCAAAATTTGGCAAGACTAACAGCTTGGGCATCGAAAAACATTAGAAAGAGATGGTAACACAAACTGTTCATATGAGGTACCAGCTAATAATGTGGGGCTGCTACATCAAACCTAATATGTTACACAAATGTTTACATTCAGTCTGTGTCGTCACTTTGTTTGACTGAACAATTGAATTAATTAAACAAGATGTCATTAGATACTTAGAGTATAAACCGTCTTCCTATTTGCCTGAATGGTATTTACACAGAGTTCTGGCTGCTAAATGTACATCACAATTTAAACATGAACACAAGCATATTGAGGAAGAATCGTCAATAAATATATTTTAACAAATACCATTAGAACACAATTTCCTCTAAAATTCTTTCATGTCCAGGAAGCACAGCATCATTCTTATCCAAGTTCAAGGGTCAACATGCAAATGCAGTGACCTATTTTTTTAGGTCTAATCTAAGTTTTAGCTATCAATATATAAAGAGTGTAACTATAATTAGACTTAATATACTCAGTATTAATATACTGATACTATCCGTTTAGGCCCAATAGGCTGAAACATCCCCATAATTTCACTATTAACTCCTTTGACATTATTCCTCCCGGTCTGTGGACGATGTGACGCATATGTGAGGGAACACACTGTAACCCAGCAGCCTCTGAGATTCAGATGATTGTGTGGAAATGGGAGAATGCATTCGTGTCTGTTTCTGTCCTTTCTATATCTGGCCCCAGATCTTTCTTGGAACTAATTATTCCTGTTAAATACATGTATTGTATAACCCAAATTCAAGGGGCGTGTCTCTGGTGAAATAAGCATGTTCTCTGAGCACGAGCAGCTGCGACTCGGCAGCAGTTGTTACATGCAAATGCAGCCATTTTCTCTGGCCAGAGCACTTCCCTTCCAATAGTCACAGCACCATCAAACATTTGTGCAATTACAAATGTCAGGGCATCTGTGCATGGCATGTGTGTTTGACTGTGTGCTCGCGTCTCTGTGTGTGTGTGCACACAAATTATGCAGCATAGATCTGTGAGTTAGCTCTTGAAAAAAAAAAAAAAAAAAAACTGCTTTGGTTCACTCACACTAACAATACAATATTTTCCAGATGGCACTGGTCCATATTGATCGGCAGCCAGAGAATTCATCCCCCTGTGCTTTCACGTGTCTACCAATAAAGTTACCAACAGATATTCAATCTAAGCGGCATATTATTGAATTTCCAACACACAAACGACTCTGAGATTGTGTCAAATGTCAGATCTCGAGGGAGTTTATAACATGACAAGGAAATAATAAACATTATCTAATTAAAAAAGACATTACAAATTAGCTCTATATACTGAAGTCAAATCAACTAATGGAAACAGTAAGTGAATGATCCCTTCAAGTACAGCACCGTTAACATGATTACTGCTGCTACACACACGCCTGTTACTTGATTCCAAATATTTTAGGATCAAGAAAAAAGGGCAATCATTTATACTAATTATGTCTGTTCTTTAATAAATTGCATCTATTTAAAAGATTGAAGTAAAACTTTACTATAGCCTCTCTAAAAAAACATGGTCATGCTTTTCATGTGCTAGTGATGTTATTGGAGAACTCCGATTCTGAACTGATTTCCTTTGAGCCATAGTTTTTCTACTCCGACTCCTGAGGGAAAAATTCATCTAACAAATCCACTATGTCAATGGCAACACAGACATGTCTGTGATATAGTAATGTCGGCCATTACTGACGTATCAAACATGCTTTAATTTAAACTAACCTGATAAACATTTCCAACATAAACGTCTGTGAAAGGAATAACAATCAAAGGACATCATTTCCTCAGGACTTTGAATACTGTAATCATGGTGATGATTTTTGAGGAAGTTTCACACAAATAAATAAACAATACAGGGAGTGTTACAGACAAAGCACCAGCCTCCATCTGTTGTGAAGAACCGAACTGAAGTTGACTGATGTGAGCTCTATTGTCTATAATGGAGACATTGGCATTTGCAGCTGCCGGTGAATGGGATCAATCAGTCTCCATAATAAAGCTCAGTAATTACAGGCTGTGATTCCAGCTTAAAGTGTGGGGGGGGGGGGGCATTCTGCTTTTTCCTCACAGTGTTGCCTCAACATCAAGTCTTGGTGCTGTTGTCTTTTACAAATCTAACACTTAGGCTAACTCGTCACCGTTAGAAACCTGGCTAATGGACACAAGGTTACTGCTGTAATCAACGTCGTAATGAAGGCAGACGCGCGGCAATTGCAGAACAAGAAAAGCATCAAGGATTTTGGTGAGAATGGCTCAGAAAGTGTTTTGTCTCTTTCCTGCAGATCTTTGTAAGTAGGAGGATGTTAGTCTCTCTTATTCATGCTGGATTGATGTCAATTCCTTGCAAAGCCTCTTCCTTAAAAGGACTGAGATGACAAGGGTTTTACTGCACTGTCAGTCGACTGCTTTTCACAGTCCTGCTCCTGTTTTTTGGTTTGGTTTCCTTATTCTTATGCTAAAAACCTTATCGCGTCGGGACAACCTTATGAAGCCATGTTCACATGATAGAAAACTGAGCAGTGGAAGAATTTGAGTTGAAAAATGTGCCACCTTTCAAAGTAGGTCTTTTCAACTGATGAACACAAGTCAGGACAAAAAGGACTGTAACCAATTGTGCAGCAGTTCGTAGGAGGCACTTAAGGCATCACATTAATTCTAAGGCACAAGATCACTGCAGTAAGTCATGTGGATTGACTGGGTGCCTGATGACTACCTTTAAAAATGACCTTTAAAGAAATTACAGCATGTTGTTCTGATATTCCCTGAAGTTCTGCAGATCTTTTCTTAATGCTGCTGCGGATCTGCTGCTATCTTTATTGAAAACCATTAGGGCCCAGTCACACATACACAAATGTTCCCTTTCATTTCAAAGATGTACGAGCGAGGAGGCTAAATAAAACATTTGCTTCCTGAGTCGAGGGAGATCGCAGTGTGGAGTTCAACTTTGGTGAACTTTGACCCACGTCATTTACTTCTCTGCGTATGTGTGACCGGGCACAGAGAACATACAGACTTTGGTGATGTCATGAAGTAGCATTATGGGAGTTGTTGTCTTACTGTCATTGCAGTCAGCTTCTCCAAGTTAGGATTCTTTCAGTATTAATGGTTCAGGAGGATTTTACTGGGAACCCAATTATGCTTAAAGCTTAAAACTGGAAGAAGACTGCTCTGTGCATGAAATGGACATGACGGTAATCGAATGAAATGGACCTTAACCTGGATTAAGATGACAGTTTTTGACATTTGTGATAATGTGGATATACAACTCAACAAAATATTTAACTTTATATATTCATACACTTACAAATTATATCTTTAACCTCCGACAAGCATACATCTAATTTTGAATGTAGCAAAATCTTTTGTAAGATAAATGCACAGGACAATCCAACCTCTATAAGGCTATTGTCTATTATTTGTTACTGTCAGCAAAACTAAAACCAACATGTTTGTCTGACTCTGACTTCCCCAGCTTGTCTGTTTCTTATTGAACAGTAAATATTTACATGGGTCACGAATACATGGTTACATTTTTTTTAAATATGTTAAATAATATTCCAAAACAGCTGTGATTGAAGTTATTAGCAGGAAAAATGCATTTGGTTTGGGACTTTTTTCAGTCACTGATTAATTCATATTTGGTTCTAATCGTACGAATTTACAGCAGCAGAGCCGCATAAATGGCATTTACTCCAAATAATATACAGTGGCCATAGAGCTCCATTATCTAATGGAGCTCTATGGATCTATATTAGACTGTGTGTATACAGACAGCCCTTTGTTAGTAAAACCAATACACTGCTCATCTTGGCCTTTTCATGAAATTTGTTAACAAGAAGAAAAGTATCGATAACAACAAACGTCCTTCCTTCATGAGGAAAAATTCAACAAGATAAGGACTTGTAAAACAACAGATGACTGAAATGGTTTGACAAGACCAATTAACAACAAGCGGCTGAGGTGATATTAAAATTGACAAGATCTTACCTTGTGTCGGCACTTCAAAACAACACCATAGGCACCTAAAAAGAAGCAAACTGCATGACTGACTGAGATTTACAAGAGCTAATCTTTTCATGAATATTCAGATTATTCATTTTTTACTACTTTTGCTTTTCAAGAAGCACTTAAAAGCAGATGTTCATAAAATAATCAAAAGTGACAGCTCAGATTCTGTTTAAATACATCAATGTATGATGAACACACCAGAATGGTCTATAATCATAAATAAACAAAGACTGGCTTGACTTAGGATGTTTCTCAGTCTCACAGGAAATGAGCTGACCGATAATGCCAACAAGTGCAAACAACTCCAGGACCCATTTTATTTCAGCATGTTGATATAATAAAAGCTAAGAGGGCTTTAAATGAGTCTCACATGATTTATGGAAAAACATACTGTTCTGTAAAAGGACAGGTGGCTCAGAATGTAGGACACAAGCGTTGGCCAGCTACCACAGTTCTGATGTTATTGACCCTGGCAGTCACTCGCTCTCTCTCACACACACACACACACACACATATATATATATATACACACACACACACGCACAAATTCTTGAACTGTACAGGCTAATGATGAAGTTCTCAGCGCTCCTTCATCATTGCTAAAAGAAATCATCTACTCAATTGAAAATGCTGCTTTTAAAATATTTCCATTCTCTCTAACATAGTTTATCCTGATGCAGTTGTGACTGTTTTCAAAATGAGAATTTGTTGCTAATACACATTTATTCCATGGACTTACTTACCAGAAATAAGACAAACAATGAAAAAACATGGATGCCATGTCTGTAATCCACCTTGTTGCATAAAAAATATTAGCTGTTCACCTACTGACTCTGAAATCTTGGTTGTTTACCACTTTTTTAAATTTTTGACAAATCAGATGGTTAGAACAAATCACTACAAAAACAAAAACACCATCAATTGTAGTCCATGTACCAAAAGATGTAAAACTACAATCATGCCCTTTGTTGTTTTCCTCCTAAGATGAGAAAGAACAGATAATTACATAAGATAATTTTTCTTGTTTGTCAGGGTGAGCCTACATGCAGCACTCAGTCCTGAATCATTAACAAAAGTGACTGACCTCAAGATCATTTAAATCTGTGATGCTGGATCAAATGGAGCGCACAGTGCCATGAGTGCCAAGGCAGAGCTGGACTGAAAAACTTCCACAACTTTACAGACTAATGTGGCACTAAAAGTGCTGACTTCCTTACAGACGCACTCATCGTTGGACAGGCACTCAGCTTCCACAAACCAGCTTAAAGTTTCCCTGTGTCTTCTACTGACACATTATACTTGCATTATAACATTTCTAGGATGTGGGAGTAGGGGTGTAGAAACTGGGACAAGTGGGTGGCCTCACTTCAGGGCCTCTGCCACTTTATATTAACCAAAGCTCAAAGAAAGAGAAAAGCCTTGAGAGGCATTTTGGCTGGATTTAATTATGTAATCACCCTGCTGCACTGACATTTGCAACAATAAAACTGAATAACTCAAAAACTACAATACTAACAATACAAGAGAGTGAATCCAGGTCACAGCCTCTACTTTCAGTTTTTTATGTAACATTACAATTCTGTGATGACAAATGTTTTTCGAAAAGTCTCCTTGACCTCAATGGTTTTGCTCAGTCATGAACATCAGCTTCTACCATCCTTTGTTCCTCAGGCAAATTGGATAAAAACAATCAAATGATTGCACAGTGAACAGCCCTACAACACAGTGGTGAGCATGCTGCCTCACACGAGAGGCTCTGGCTGATGACTGGACTGGACTCACTGCTGCAGATGTGTGCATTCAAAATATGCTGTTTCACAGAGTTATGTTTAAAGTAAATGAGCACTCTCACCTTCACCCACGATCCCAAGGACTTCAAATTTATTCATTACATCACCGATGTCAGGGATCTTCATGAAGTCAAAAGGTGCACTGCGTGAGGTGCATGGAGCTCAGGTGGAGGAGGCCCGGCTACAGGGTGGCGTGAGCCGGCCAGTTGTTGGCTCCAAAGAGGTGTGCGCCGGCTGTGAGCCATAATATCCACCACATGCCTTCAGTCGGGGCTCGCTTCAACCTGCACAGAAAATATTGCACCAAATTAAAATATATACAGTGTTATCCTCACTTTTAAAAGTGCATCAGTTGTCTACCAACCACAGGTAAAAAGAATTAAAACATTTTATTATTGTATTAACTAATTTATAGTTAAGATTCTCAGAGACAGCTAAGGGGCTTTCACGTGTTGGTCAGTTGACTTCAAATGGCACAGGACTACTTCTCAGCTTCTCCATCTCTTTGAATTAACTCATTCTAAAAAGCAGTGGTAAAGCCGTCCTGACTTTTAGTCGGCATGATAAGTCGAGCTTCTGAATGCTGAATCCCACGGATCTGTGGCTGCAATTTAAAATCATCTACATCAAACCTACCTGTCATAAAATTCCTCCATGCCTTCAGTTTATAAAAACAGATCAACTACTTAAAGACTCAAGTGTTTTCACGGGCTGAGTAGTAACCCACCTATTGAGCAAGCTTACATTAATGTGTAAAAATCGGCAAAGTGCGCCTTTAACATAAAATTGGGTAGTTACCGGTCCTATACTGTGCCTCACACAACCTGATTTTAGTGAACCTTATAAAAATTATTTCACTTTCCTTTTTCTCAGAGTGAAACAAACAAGCCCTTGATGTAATCAAAGCATCTCCTCTGGTATCCACACACACTCTTTACTCTTATTGAATCAGATAAGACTCCAGACACCACTTTCTCCATTTCATCTTCTCCTTGCTGGAGCGCTCAAGGACTCGCATATAGCCTACTCACACTCCCCAGTCTCCTACGGTGCTGTGGGCACAGGAGCTGCTCATCAGTATGCAAAACCTCGACACCAAAATAAACTCAGTCTCCCAGAACACTTAACATCACTGTGTGGTCTATTACTCCCCTATCTTACTCAGCTGCACACCATCAACACAGGTATACTGTGGGCAAACTTAAACACTGACAGCGTCACAGATACTGTTTGAAACCTGTTTTTAAACCTGAGCCCGTTAACCCACTCTGTACTTCTCATCAGTGCACAGCCTACACGCATTGCCATGCAGCCCATTGTTTTCCCTGAGCAGATTTATAGCAACAATATACTCTCCTGGCCTGGAACTAGAAAACTAATATGATCAGGAATGCACTGGGCATTGCTGTGGATCATATATTTGGTCTGTATCAACAGAATGACTCATGCGTGGTAATGGCCTGGGTTGGTGGAATTCATATTACAGAACCTTTAAACCTCCTCATACGATCATGGCTCTGTTATTTACGTCCAGATTGGGTTGATATACATCACATTAACACATAATGGTAAGAATTTTACAAGAGACACAGCTTTACAACATCAAAGCCATTGGCGGTAAAGAGAGGAACACAAGGACAGAACAGCACAAACAACCATCAGACATTTACCTTTATCATAGGCTTACATATTTGATTTAGATTTGGGATTTTTTAAATCATATTTTTTTTGTATAAAGTCAAAATAATTGCTGTATATGTACATTGCTGTCACACACCTGTCCTGTTGCTTCATGTTACAATTCTCTCACATAGAGAAAAAAATGAAATGGCTGTGAAATCATAATTCTGTGCGTGTGTGCGCGTGTGTGTGTGTGTGTGTGTGTGTGTGTGTGTGTGTGCTGCCCACAGAATGAACGTATCTCCCACATTTTCAATGCAGAGCAGCAATTAATCCAACAAGTCCAATAACACACGGCTAACTTAGTCCTCCCCAGTTAGCCTCTCTCCAACCAGGACTAGTTACGTTAACGTTGAGCTAGTAGCTCCGTTGCGCTGCCTGATTTACAAAACACACAAAAAACCCGCAAATTGGCTCAAAACAAACCTGAAGCTCGGTGACGCTGCCTCTCGCCGCGAGCCGGAGCTGAGGAGAATTCACGTTAAAGCAGCAGCTCCGCGGTCTCGTCTGCGACACGATGAAGTAAAGTGCTCACTCGGTCAGTGTTTGGTGGGAAATGATGGACCCGGGCCCATTTATCCACCCACCAGCGGAGATATTTTCATTGCAGCTACAGTAACTGGATCGTGCGGTTGACAAGCTGCGAGCGGATCACCAGGCAACAGCTGTGAGCGGCGAGCCGGCGGACCAATGAGAGCGGCCGAGGTGCTTGTTTATGCCGACGCCCCCTCGCCTTTGACCAATCAGAGAGCAGAGTGGGACACAAGCCGTGCTGCGGTCTGAGGGTGTTTTTGTATGAGGCAGGATAATATTGTTCTAATTTCTCAATTACATAATTCACAAGATCACACCCCGCTCTCAGTATAATGACATCAAAGACAAATCAAAGTGTATCGACAGCCACAGGAACCTTAAGTTAATTAACAGCGAGCTGAGAAACAGGTGCCTTGCTCAAGGGTGTCCTGTATTCTCACTCCACAATTGTATGGAGGCAGCTGTAGGAAGAGATGAATCATTCTTATTATGAAATTTACGCACTTTTACTTAGAGGAACAATGTGATTTTGCTACTTCTATGAGAGGAGAGCTGTAGAGATTAAAGTGTCCCTTGACAACAGTCAAATTTATCCAATAAGAAGATAATTTCACACATGATAGAATAAACTCAGAGGCCGCCATGCACAAATTAATTTTACTTAATGAGTTTGAAATAATTTTACTCACTTAATGAGTTTGAATTAATTTTACTCACAAATCTATTATGTACTGTTGTGAGAAGTTTTCTTTATTCTATAGGGATTATAGGCATACAGATTACATCAAATATTTTCTGAAGTAAATGTATATCTAATATACTGTATACTTTTCTTTTCCACATTATTATGGACAGAAAAAAATAAAGGTACAAACCTGCCTCTTGGACGCATTTTAAGGAGCACGAAGCAAAATAAACCTCATAATAAGATCATGTGTGTGTTTTTTTCCCCATAAACTCCATTTAATTCAGACCAAATCAGAGTTACTGACATTAAACGCACTCCAGGGTCTATATATTTACCCCCGTGTGTATAACCATATAAAACAATGCTGCCACCCACAGGATGAACCCAAAACTGAAACAAACAGCTAATTTCATCCATTACAAGGGATCAACTAAAGTAGGTTTGCTTCAGATATGGTGGCATGGGGTGAGACTTCTATGAATATCTATGATAATTAAAGAGATGAACCATCTCAGAGTAGTTGTTGCAGCCCCAACCTCCATGATTCTGTCAGTGACTCAGAGGAGTGGTCCCCAAACTAAGGGTCAAGACCCCTGGGGGGGTCGCAAAATGATAAATACAATTTAAAAACCATTAAATATGACATATTTTAGCCATAATTATTACTAAAGATTGAAGAAAGAGTATTGCATTTTAGAGTTTAGAGTGTAGATTATGTTAGAGTCGTAACAGCATCAATTGCATTTTAGTCAATTTATAGCAACACAGGTACTACTGCAACATGTGCATAGAGTTGATTATTTGTGTCCCCCCCAAATCAATATCCTTTGGTATAAAGGGGTCTCGAATGTCTGACACTGTTATTTTGGGTGTTGGGGCTGAACATTTTAGAAACTTAGAGTAAATATTACTGGAGAAAGTGTTAGAAACCACTGAAGAACATTTTGATTTAAGGAAGTTTTCATATGTAAGAAAAGAAGCAGTTTGGTTTTATGCCACAGGCTGGTTTAAAAACCCATTGATTAAAATATGTCCTCTAACTGAAAACTAAGACAAAATACTTCTTTATTGTATGTGCTTTATTTTAAGAGTAAATTACTACTATTGTGTGTGTCTGAGTCAATCTTCACCACTGAGTAGCGCTGATATGATTATCAATCTATCAATCAATCAGACTTTATTTATATAGCAATAATCATACAAACAAAATGGAACACATTGCTACAAAACCTGCCTCACACTCCCATACGAGAGGTGAAACGTCCCCGAGTAACACAAGCAAGTCCGGTCACCCACACACACCTGCAAAACTCCTGAAGATACCAATGAGTAAACACTAGAGGCAGAATATAAAAAATACTTACATAAGAAACCTTATAATTGACTGTAAAACCACAAATGAACCACCTGCTTCAAAGAACCAAATTTTCCTGCTAGTAGTTGGATTATTATAGTACTGATCACATTAACACAAGGGCTACAATGTTACTGGACTAACAAATAAATGTATCCTTTACTAATTCAAATACCTGAGTCTGTTTGTTGAGTAACAGTTAGTAGTATTTGCTATGTTTTGTACATTACAAATAGAAATTTAAATTATTTACTCAATTTCAAACTGTAGGGCACATAACTAACACATTTGTGTTAACAAAAAAAAATCTTTGAAATTTTAAATAAATATAATACATAACGCAATTTCTGAAATGTAAGCAGAGCAAACAGCAGGCTGCAGTTTTCCTGTAACTTACTGGAGATGGAACAAAGGAAAAATCAGAGCAAGAGCCAGCCAGTCAGTGCCATTGAGCCGGTTGTTACTGAATAACAGAGCCAGTTAAAATGAAAAACCACAACCTCAGCAATTGTCAAGAGAATGGGAAACTATTTTGTAATGCAAAAAATGGGTCCGCTTTTCCCTGGTCTGTGTGGAGACATAAATGTCAGTCAGTATATATAACTTGCAATCATTTGCAAATAACACAAAGATATCAGCAGCCTGTTTTCCTGAAGTCTGTTTTATTAGTGACAACATATGTTTGATAGCGTATGGTTATAATAACATAAACTTGATAGGGAAATGTAGGAGGGGAAAACCCCACCGGTCTAGAACTAGCATAGGACAATGATTCTGAGTCACCTTTCTTCTGTTTGACTGCTGCTGACGCACAACTTCCTAATGTATTTGTGAGCAGGTTGTGACCTTTTTACACTTAACTGACATAGAACTTTCTCTTGTTTTATTTAGTTATTGTTGTTGTTTGAATGTATTTATTTGAATTATTATTCTAATTTATTGTCTTACTTTGAATTGAAACAGTTGGGGTTTCAGTTTTGTATGTATAATAGTATATTTTAACATTTAATTTAATTTCATATAATTACTATTTTATAATTGTAATATGTTTAATTATGAAATTTCGTCTATTTAATAAGAACAATTATTCTGTTTATAATTTGGTTTACTTCAGTTTGTTTACTTGTACTTTGTTTACTTCCAGTAGGATTGCTCCCCCCCGCCTTAGTTATTAAAATAGCAGCTTATTATAAGTTGATTCCCGCAGAAAGAGTCAGTGATCAGAGAGTTTCAGTCGAAGGTCCATGTTTTGTGGATCCTTTTCGAACCAGAGGAGGGGATGCACGAGAAAGACCCTGTAAAGACGAGCGAAAGTGAAGATGGATCACTCGTGTTGCTTTCTGGAATCCATAATCTACAGAGCGAGTAGCCCCGGCGCTGATTGGACCAAATGAACAAGCCTCTCCTTTATTGGCTGTAGGTTTGAGTAACACAGGAGTTCATTGGCCCACCGAACTGGACCTACAGACTCAGCCCCGCGTCGTGGCTCCCCTCTGCTCTCTGTACAACCCTATCTTTGGCATAACTTACATGCGTGTAAGAATACACTACATTCGTGGAAAAATGGCAGCTGACGAATAGAGAAAAGTGGATCTTCAGTCGGAAAACAGACGGCACTTGTAAGTTTGTTCCCCGGAATCGATAACGTAGAGTTGAGGAAGAATGTCGCTAGAAGCCGAACGACCCTGGTTGTGTGTAATTCTCCTTGATAACATGGAGGAAACTGCTCTCAGAGGGTTCACGTTAACGCTAAGGTTAGCCGACCTAGTTATTAGCCAGCAGCGGTTGCTAGCAAATCAGGCAGTCCCAGTTGTCAACATTGGGCCCCGGCTATTACCTGGAACGTCAAAGTGTTCTTGTTATACATCAGATACGGCGCTCGATAGCCAAGACGCACCATTTTGAAATAGTAATAACAACAGCTGCTTAATTATATCGTAATACATAAAGTAAATTACACCCAGCGTTACCTCGGTGTGTTAGCTAGCTGTTAACAAGCAAGTTGATATTGAAAGGGTGTTGTGAGATGACATAACCAGCCCGCTAACAGTTAACGCTGAGGGGGGGGGGAGGAGGAAAACAGAAGAAAGTGGAAACATATTCGTCTTCAGATATAAGACCACGCTCTGATGTAACGTTAGATATTACAGGGAGCAGTCAGGTCATTGTGTACAACGTTAGCGTTAATGTGGCTCATCACACGGCAGCGTTAGCTTCAGTGGAATAACGTTAGTCATCCAACATGGCTCATTTGACCGTCACCGCGTTGAGTCAGCTACTGTTTTTACTGTGAAAGGTGATTTGACCCGACGACGCTTTACAGCCTGTTCCATCCCAGCAAATGTAGGACATCAGTTTTGTTTTCGTGTGACCCAGCTCACTTCTGAGCGAGTCTTCTCCCACACGAGACCCAGGGGGGACTCATTAGCATTGTACTGGAGTCTGGTAAAAGTTTAGTGTCACAGGGTCGGTCCCAGTCCAGCAGCAGAGGCCGGAACAAAACCCACCCTGTCTCAGCCCTCCTGTTTCCGTGGGGAGTGTCCATTACTGGAATACCTCTCTCATGAACAGGGCTGTGGTGGGTTTCACTCCAAGTCCCCCCCTCTGTCAGCATCACTGCGCCTCTTGCCTCCAGGTTTCATGTGCTGCAGGTTATTTCCAGAGCTACTTCTCTGTTTGTTTCCAAACGGAACCAACACTCACAGCTAGACCTGACTTTCCGTTTGACAAAGTACACTGAGATAAACCATCAGTAGCTGCTTGACAGAAAGTCAGAAGCACATGTAATTACAAGTAGCAACTTGAAAACATGCATAATTATTTTTGGTTGTGCGCAAGCTTAGTTGTGCGTACTTCAGCTAAAATACCTAGTTGATAAGTTGTTGAGATACATTTGCAGTAAACCGCTTCTTAAATAACTGTATTTCCTCTTTTATTCTTACATCATTGTAAATGTAAAACTATTTATAGCTACAACTGTTTGTTAGACCAAACAACCGAGTTATAGATGTTGAGCTCTGGATAATTGTGATGAGCATTTCTCTTGTTTTCTCTTGTTACTAAGTGATAATAATTGATAGATTAACGGTGGGAAAAAAATCATTAGTTGCAGCTTTTGTATTATTGACATTTACATTCACATATTGGTTCCCAACTTAATGTATGGAAATGGTACGTTGAATATTCAAGAAGACAAGCAGCTACAATCACATACAAAAACTGTAGATTTCTTCACAATAAATCAAATTTCATCTGCATTGATCTAGCCTTGAAAGCCCTTGTATTTTGTATCATGAGGCTAATGAACAACATTGTAGTTTTGATACTACCTCATATGCTTGAATGAACTAATCTGTGGAGCTGTTATGTTGTGTATTTGTGTGTACAGCATTTCATATCAAATATTTTCATGTTTGATATTTTTAGGACAAAACTACACCGGAGCATACTGGGTCGACGTCCCGCACCTTGATTGTCATTGTAGAGGTGTCACCATCGGTCATCATCGTTGAAGTGTCTCCACTGGTCACACGTCACCATGGGAAAAACCCAGCTAAAAGGCAAGGTGTTGTCATTTGATTTTGTTCTGTAACAGTGTTCTTGATTTCTGAGGTTTTATAGGCAAAATTGCCAAAAACATAAATAACAGTTTTACATATGAACAGTCTCACCTCAATTATTATAAAACAGTTTTTCAGGACATAGGTAACATATTTTTGTACCCTTGAAAAATATGCCATTTCCCCAAATATACAGAGTAGTGTGAAGAGGTGTAATCAGGTACTATAAAAGCCCTTTTCCATTGGTCAAAAAATCCACCAACAACAGCTAACATCTGCCTTTTGTCTGCAATGGGAATGGAGACTATTGTCGTTCACTCCTGTAGACACGGGCCGGTCGGTACCGTGTGACACCCGGGTGAACACGCTGATTTGGCGAGACAGCAAGGTGGGAGAGCACCTCAGTTGTCGGTGCATTTGTGATGTCGAACATGAGGCTTTGCGGGAAAAAACAGAAAGGCAAACTCCTCTATTGGCAATGGGAACAGAGTCCTTCCCATTTTGAATTGGGTTTACCTGCTTTCAAAAAACCTGCATACACTCACAACCTTTGGTGTAAAAGAGGTATACGAGAAAAGACCTTTGTGGCTACAATGGGTGTGTAGGGACTTAAATAATGGCACAAAATAACGCTTAATTTGTATAATTATGATTGTAAATTAGAACATTTTACTGAAGGCATTAATTCATTTGATAGTGTCCCCAGCTCCAGGTTTTAGTATAGTATTTAACAAATGTTGTCTGACACAAAGTCCCTCAGAAATGTTTATCAGTGTTTGTTACATGTATCAACATTTGGATTTGTTATTACAATGTAACTGTAACGTTTCACATGTGAAAAATGTTGAGTTCAATGTAGGTTCTTTGCCCTTTCTGATGATTTAATCTAAAAAAAGAGTTTGTTTTATTTAGTTTGAATAATTTTTGTATTTTCATACATTTTAAAACATTGTTGTTATCACCTGTGTCATTTTTAGATCAGAAAGATGGCAAAAAAGACAGACCAGGAAGAACAGTTCCACCAACTGGTACAACTCCTGCAACAAATAAAGGTGAACTTTACTTTTTGGTATTTTGAGATGGTATTTCTTTTGATTTGTGAGACCTAGTCCCTTAGATTACTTTGATTCAATATAATAAGAACTGTTTAACTTTATGGCATCAAGAGAACCCTATAGTCATTTTTGATACTAAAACATTTGCACCATGTTTTACTTGAATGGTTTCGACAACAGGTTTAAGCATAGAGTTTTGGTCACATCATACTGATAAAATAAAGGATGCACATCGTACTGATACTAGTGGCCCAGAGAAAAAGTGAGCAGGAATTAAGCTTTTTATACTTTATATTGTCACAGTTCATAGATGAGTAGCGGGTTATACTGTGGCATACTGCTTAATTGTGTTTGCTGGATTTATTTAATAAATTATAAACAAAGAAGTTGCTTGGAATGGCTTTTTTGATTTTTTTTTTTACTTTTTCCTCTTCAGATGCTTTCACCTGGGAAGAATATCTTAAAGAAACATCATCTACACCGGCTCCACCAAGCTGTTATCGTCAGGTATGTCCTTCTCGATTAATTTCATATTTAGCTGGGGCCAGTTGCATGAAGACAGAAGTATGCAGTGTGTCAAATTGGATGCCTCAGTCAGTCCACTGGCATACTTTTGAAGAGCTGTTTTTGTATTGCAGTTTGAGTTGTGTTTCTAAGTTTGTCCGATAGGTGTTTTTGTTCCTGGAGTAGCAGTGGCTCTGTGATTTTTTTCTTGTAGTGATTAGCCTAATCATTCAAATGTTCTATATTTATTACTTTATATGCCACACCACTCTAAAAAGTGCACAACTTCACAAATGCACATTGTTCTTTGTTCTGTCTCTGTTCCAACTAAATGCTATAACAGATTTTGTAATAAACATAATTTAAACCTGGCTGCAGCCATGTTTTGTGAGGTGCTAACAGTGGCATGTACGATGACATTGTCCTGTTATCTCCAGGCTGGTGTCCCACCCTCCAATGACTTCAAAGTGGGAATGAAGCTGGAAGCCCATGACCCACGCAATTCCACTTCAGTTTGCATTGCCACAGTGATGGGTTTAACTGGGGTTCGTCTGCGTCTCCGTCTGGATGGAAGTGACAACAGCAATGATTTCTGGAGACTGGTAGATTCCTCTGACATTCAGCCCATCGGCACCTGTGAGAAGAATGGAGACATGTTGCAGCCGCCACTGGGTAAGAGAGTCAGGCATCGTGGGATGAAAGCACAATTTTGACGTTACTTATAAGTAGGCTACACTGCTTAGTTGTTATTCTCAACAATACAGGACGAAAGGAATTACCTAGCAGGTATCCACAGAACCACCGTGATTAGGGTTGTAAAAGGTCAGTAAAAAAATGTATATTAGGGATTGCAGACTGATTAGATATAACAGAAAATAATTATTTTTGGAACCATACTTTGGAAAAGGCTGCTTGGTGGAGGAACATTTATTATCATCATCATTATTTGGATTCAGAAATGTTTTCTTTATATCCTTTAATAAATCTGGAATGTGTAAATATATACTGATTCAAAGAACTTAACGGTTAATTTTTGCAACCTCACAAATTAATAACAGCAGTGCTTCATAAATATCTCCCATCTGACATGAATTATCTCTGAATTAAAAAAACAACAACAACCCATTCGAGTCCAGTTAGCATTCTGAATTTTTTTTTTACTAATGCTGAAAAATATATTTTTTCTCTTTTACAATGCTAGAAATGATCCAACATATCACATGGTGTGTTACTGACAATAAATATGGTCTTCTTATATTTCATCTCATCTTTATTTTAATGAATTCTCTCCTCCAGGATTCCGGATGAATGCGTCCTCATGGCCCATGTTTCTGTTGAGAACCTTGAATGGAGCAGAAATGGCCCCAGCAACAGCCTTTAAAAAGGTACATACTTAAAAAAGCTTTATACTAACATTTCACAATCTTATTAGTAGTGTGTATATAAATAACTGCAATGGGCATATTTCTCACATTGTTAGGAGCCTCCGAAGCCCCCCCAGAACATCTTCAAGCCAGGCATGAAGCTGGAGGCTGTGGACAAGAAGAACCCATACCTAATCTGCCCTGCCACCATTGGGGAAGTAAGGGGTGATGAGGTGTTCATCATGTTCGACGGCTGGAGGGGCGCCTTCGATTACTGGTGCAAGTGTGACTCCCGGGACATCTTTCCTGTGGGCTGGTGCTCCCTCACCAAGCACAGCCTCCAGTCACCAGGCAACAGTGGTGAGTGTTAGCCTGTAGGTGGCAGCACAAGTCTACACATACAGAGAGGTTTGAGGCAGAAGCTGCTGTTTTTAATCGATGATGCACTTTCATTTACCACCACCACCACCCCCACATACACACACACACACTTACAAAAAAAACCTGCACCCACAGCTATGACATCATAAACACAATTAGCATGAATCATCTGGTCTTGTTGTCTTCCATAGTCAAATATACACAAAGAAAGCCTGAATTCTGCCTCTGGATCTTTATGTGATGTAACACATGTTTGCACATTTCACTGTTTCTGTATTTGAAGGGCACTGAACAGAAGTTTTCAGTCTTACTGAATGTAGCAGTTGTGTTTTTAAATATTGTGCAGGGGTTTGGAATGACTGAAGCTGGATTGGTTGTTGGTGGTTTTGGCTTTAAAGTGCCGGCACCTTCAAATAAAAGTAACAAGTATTTGTAAAATCTTGAGAATTTAAACTTTAAACAATTGCGTTTAAACCAGGAAAAGTCAAACTTAGTGATAGAGCACAGTGCTGCGATGTGCTTAGACAAACATTTTAGTATTTTCCTATTTAAGTAAAACTTCCTTTTATCTCTTTCACATTTTGCATCTTTTCATATGCACATTAGTTAATCTGGATGTTAAGAGATTTATTTCTGCTCCTGTCACCGTGGCTGCACTGTCAAAGAAAGTTGGGTTGCTCAGTAACAAGTTCAACATGGTGTTTTCAACACGGCCCTCTTGATAAACTGCAGTGACATTCAGAGACTTTGGTGTCGTGAGCTGTCACTGAACAGCTGTGGGAGACATACTGTGCATTGCATGTGAAACTCTGCAGACACAAGAGTCCTGTGGATGTGTATTTAGGTGGGCGGGATGGAACAGGCAGAATTACAAGAGCGAGGGAGGAAGGAAAGAGGATTTATGTTCCTCACATCATAGCCCTTGTGCATGGAAAAATCTGTATATATAAAAGCTGCTCAGCCATGACTCAACTATGTTTGTGTACAAGACTGGATGGACAATGGGAACATTATCAACCACTGAACACATGACACACTGCTGCTGCTACACTCCTGCTCTATTCTTCTTTTTAAATACGTTTACCTGCTCATGTGTGCGCTCTAAGAGTTTGGGAAAACCAAACACACCCTTACTACTCCTCCCCCAACTAATGCTGATCAGTCTGCATACTGAGGCTCCTCCGTCACTGTGGGCTGTGTTTTGAGCTCATGCTGTGTTTTGGATGAAGATTTATTATTTGGCACTCTGCTGCGCGTGTTGGAATTGTTTAGGAATCCTGAGAACACACAGAAACATACAAATATTTACCAGCCCCAGTAAATGGGCTTTAGTCCTGGATTCTGTGCATGTAATACTGCGATTTTATGTAGATGCAGATGTGTGCAATCTTTAACTCTGGAATCATATTCATTTATTTAGCTCAATGAATATGATTCATTTGATATGTATGATATAAGGGACATCACTTCCTCCACCATTTGCAGTGATGAGTTGCTCCTGTCCAAACCCAGATTGGCACCACTCCATCTCTTTGCTTTAGCTTTCCTCTCGACCAGCAGCAGCAGTACAGCTCACTGTGATGGTCACCAGGTCAAGAGATAATGTCTCCCTTATTAGCCAGGAGAGACTCCACAGTAAGGAGACAGGTTTTAAGCCATTCTTCATTTTTATTATCCTCTCCCATTGAACAGATTGAGAACATGTCCGCATTTTCAGTCCAAAGACAGTTTAATCTTTGGAACCGAAAACCACTGCTTGCTCCATGCCAACACTATTTTCCTGTTTTTCATATTCATGGCTGGTTTTCCTTCTACTAAATGTGCCAATAAAACTTATTTTTAGTTTTCCAAAAAGCCACATTCAGTATGATGTTGTGTAAATGACATTTTTATTTACTGTATTCATGTTGTGATTATAGTTACCCTCCCAAAGAACTTGCAGAGTCTCCCAGTGTCACCCTCCAAGCCCAGCAGGCGTTCCATGCACTCCCCCTACAGACTCCCCAACCCTCTGCCCCCCCTGCCTGTCAGAAAGGGGGTACGGGGCCGTCGGCCCAAGAGCGAAACCATCGCTCTTCTCAAAGCTGTGGCAGAAGCAGCGGCTGCCCAGAACGGAGCCGTATCTGAAAACACGCAGCTTGTACCTCAGCCTCACAAGAAGAGAGGACCCAAACCTGGAAGCAAGGTGCGACCCTCCTAATACATACTTAAACTGTAGTTTATTCTCACTTTCTGTTTGTTTGTGTGTCTACAAATGAACTTGTGTCTCTTCAGAGAAAGTCCAAGATTCTGCAGGGTCCGACACAGCTGTCCAGCATCCAGGTTCCACAGGAAAGCCCCCCCAGTCTCAACTCAGTGGTTTCAACAGGTAAATTGATTAATTGTTGTTTGCTTCCCTTAATGAGCCATCACATGTTCTGCACTTCATTAAAGATATTATCTTAGAATCTAATCTGTTCAATGTTTGTGTCATTTCAGTGTGTGTATATGTAAATAAGCATGGGAACTGTGGTCCGCACCTGGACAGGAAGCAGATGCAGCATCTGCCGGACCACTTTGGCCCGGGGCCAGTCAACGCTGTGCTCCAGCAGGTGGTCCAGTCATGTGTAGACTGTGCGTACCAGCCCAAAGTCCTGCTCATTGCTCTGCAGACTCATTCAGGAGGAGGAGAGGTTGTCAGAGGTACACACACACACACACACAACAGCTATCAGTTGTCAGATGGCTGTACAAGTAGCCAAGACATTTTAGTGACAGATGATTGATTGAGCACTGAAAGGTGTTGTCCTTCTTCACAGTGAGGACAGATGGTGTAGTTCGTGTGGTTAAACTACCTTCAGCTTCCAGTGCTTCCTTCGTGCTGCGGTTCCTGGAGACGATGTGTCGTCATCTGCAATGTGACAACCTGTTCAGCAGCCAACCGTTCAGCCACTTCTCTGCTTATGACAGGAACAAGTCAGGTAATAACTAGGCACCACGAATCAACATTTATTGGTCCTTAAACTAAAACTGAGACATATCGTAGGTAGTTTAACTCAGCCAAGGAGGTTATGTTTTCACCCATCAGTTTGTTTGTTGGTTTGTTATTTTTTTGTAAGCAAGATTACACGAAAACAACCAAGCAGATTTCCACAAGACTTCAGGGGTGATATGGTTTGGGTCAGGAAAGAACCCATAATTCCTGGATCTTGATGAAAAAAACCCCTGGTATATTTAGGAAACTGATCATGTGGTGTTTACGGGTGTTCCAATCAGGATTTTTGGGGCAGATTGCCGATCACTTATCGTTTAAAGGAGTATCGGCCCTGTTTACGCCTAATTGACATGTGTCGTCGGTGATCCAAGTGGCCACTTATGATCGGAACTCTCTTCCCCGCTCTATATGCAAATAGACACTACAGGGCTGACTCCTACTCAGTAAATGTCAATTATTACTGTCAAGTTGTTCCTTTTGTTTTTCAATTCAGCGCCACATTAAACTCCTGTATCTATGTGAGCAGGACACACATTTTAATGTTCTCTGACTGTGTGGAAATCTGATGTTTTCACATCACAGATAGATGACGAAGAAAGGCCTTAATACCAGAGAAAGAGAAATGTGCGTCCTGTTCGCACCACGCAGCGTCTGTCCTGCCGGGCTGTGACCGGCTCTCACCCAGTAGCCACACACAGCGGACCGCAGTAGAGGAGATTATACAACCCGATCAGACAGACCACTCTTGATAGAATCCCCCGCTCTATATGCAAATAAACACGTACATCACCCTGTTTGCAGAGAGGAAATGTGTTAAAAAAAAGAAGAGAGGCAAGATGCCTCATTTGTTAACTATTTGTCATAGGCTACATGTTAAAAATGTGTTTTCCCTTGTTTCTGTGTTCTAGTGAAAGAAGAGGCGTTGGACGCTCCCTCTCTCGCTCGGGGTAGTAAACGCAGTCTCTCTGGAATCTCTCCACTGTATGCAGCCCCTCTGTCTCCTAAACATTTACGCACAGAAGCTCACCCCTCAGAAGGTACAGCTCAGTTCACACAAGTTTTCAATACTTGTAACGCCTTTCATACAGTTACACAATATATTTCATTTCCACTGTGATATATGTGATTTGAGAAGAATACATCTACAAAGAATTTCACATCTACGTGGGCAGTGGATGTTTCAGTTTCAACCTTGGTGCTGCTTCCAGTTCGTAGTCTAAAAACGTAACATTTACCAAAATAAAAGTCCACCAGCAAAACATGTGTTATCCTGGTGTGTGTGTGTGTTGGGGGGGGGGGGGGGGGGGGCAAATGACTAATTCGATCAGGTGTTTTTTTGTTGCTGATGTCCTGCATGTGTCCACTCTGATGTGATATTGTTTCAGAGGTGAGCAGCTCTTAAAGAATGATATTTGAATGTCTCTTGTGTTTTGGTCTCTTCAGCAGAGACTCTGCCCCATGAGGAGAATGGCATGATAAAGGAGCAACGCTACATGGACTCTGCCTCCAACTCCATGACTCCTCGTCCTCAAACAGTGCGGAGTTCTTCAGAGTACCACTCTCAGGCCAGCAGCCTCTACCATCCAGGCAACAGCACACCCATGCGCCGCCACTCGTCTAACCCCGCAGAGCTCGGCTCCACACAGCCTCTCAGACGAGTTGAAGGTACAGTAATGATCAGTGGAAGTAGATGTAATTTGTGTGCATACTTGCTTCTACCTCTGATCATCAATGCGTATGCTGTTCTTTGGCAGCAGCCAGCTCCACCACCGGCCCTGAGGCTGCAGCGTCTGATCGTGAGAGTCAGCAGCTGCCCAGTAAAAACCCCTCCTCCTGGACCATTGAGGAGGTCATGCAGTTCGTCAGGGATGCTGACCCCACAGCATTAGCGCCACATGCTGAACTGTTCAGGAAACATGTGAGTTCACCCAACATCACAACTTGGTTTTCTTTACACCTCTGCACAGGCAACAGCCAGTGGCAGGAGGCATTGGTGCAAACACTCACTTAGACTCAAAGATTTTGTGGTCAAAGCTCAAACATCATTGTCACAGTGACCTCACAAAACCTTTTTGACATGTGAAAGCCTTATCTTAAGAACGCCTTGAGAGAATATGTGAGTGTAAGTGAAGATCTGTGCCAAATATTAACTGATGAAGGCTTCTTGAATATGATATATCAAATATATCCTTAGGTCATTTTTTCAGATTTTGACCAGTGGTTCTGGGACTCAAAGATTAACTGATCAGATTTCAGTTGTCAAAAATAAAGGTTATGGTAACAAACGTATATGAAAAGACCCAATTAAACAAATTAAACAAGTACTAATTTTGTCGGGAGGCAGAGGCAGCACGAAATTGGATGGAAGCAGCCGCCTCGCATTTCTCTATGCAGGAAAAACCTTGTTTACTTACCATGAGAGGAAAGCATTTGATTTACTTGGAAACATTTTCCTGCAAGAATATGTTCCACAATGACAATGTCAAATCATTTACCAATGTTTTGAAGTAGAGACGTTTTTTATTTCTACAGCAGTACCTGCGCGTACCCGATAATGGGCTCACAGTGACGGTGTAGATGAAGCCGAGATGGTAGCAAAACAAATCCAAAGAATGAATAAAGATCGCTTCATTCACGAGGTGGAAGCAGCTTCGACTCAGAAAAAACTATTATTCATTGACCATCTTGAGCTCAAGGACTTCTCTTGTTACGCCTTTGAAATGCGAGACAGAAGCCTTTCTGACCTGATGTGTGAGAGGGAATAAATGCCACTGAGTCACTTGTGAAGCCCTCAAGAGTATTGGCTTCATGCACGCAGACTTGAACTTTTGGACTCTATCTTCCCTTGTAATTGACCATATGAATGGATGAAAATATTTTACATCCGCTGGGTCAGCCAGAGGATCACCTACTGTTGGGTTATGCACTGAGTGGAAATTAGAAGATGCAGTACAGAGATTCCCGGACAAACAGGATGAGCTTGAATATGATAGGATGACATTTTTAAACCTCCTGAATGATGAAGAATTAGTCCCAGTGAAGCCCTTAAACATCCTTTTATAACACTGGAAACAAGCTCAGATGAGTCTTCAATTGACACAGTAACAACTGGTGAGGAAGAGTCAGCCTCCGTTTCTTTAAGCCGTGGAGCTGCAGCTGCCATCACACCCGTCAAGGACAGTGCTGATCAAGAGTCAATATCCATTTCTTCAAGCATTGGAACTACAGCTGCCATCAGACACATCAATGCTGATGATGTAGGTCGGTGTGAGCTGGAGATAGAGCTCCAGTGTTTGAGGGAGAAAAACAAGATTCTCCAAGAAGAAATCGATAGAGACAGACCTTCAAACAAAGAGGTTACGGCCTCATAACGACCAATCCACTGACAGGATGTGGGGCTGCATCACATTATCTGATGTAGTTTCTACTTATACAGCAATAAAAGCCATTATTGATTCTGAGATTTTGTAATGGCAGCTATTTTTATACTATTGCTCTTGACCACACTGAGCAACAGTGTCCCAGACACAGGCGCGCTGGTGCAGCATGCAACATGGGTTTGTCATGTTCATGTGTGAAGTTTACCTTGTGTCCGTTGGATCCGCTCAAGATTTTATGTGACATGTTTTTAAACACACTGAAAAAAGTCAAACATGCGCTGATGCAGTTCACCTGCCACACAACACGAGATGTAACGTGCCGGCACAGCCAGGAAATGAGAGTTAAAGTGACAGGAACTAAATACATGGGGATTGTCAGTCTGTGTGAAGAGCGACAGAGATGAGCAGACACACATGCACACACACACGCACGCACTCCTGCAGACAGGAGAGAAGTTCAGGGTTTTCTCTGACAAGGAGGTTATGCTCATTTGTGCGTTTGTGTGTTTGATTGTGAGCAATAATACACAAAACAACTGAACGAATTTCCATGAAATTTGGGGGAAGGATTCGTAGTTGGTCAAGGAAAAACCCATTAAAAATGTCTGTAGACCCGCATCAGGGGGCGGATCCAGGAATTTTCTGTCACCGTCTTTTACATTGTTAGATAGAACTTTTCAGAACATTTTCACAGTTTTCCCGGAGAGTTAATCATAGATATTGATGAAAAAAAATCCTATGAGCTCTACTGTATGAGCTCTACTGAGGCTTCATCCACATAACTACATTTTCATTTAAAAATGCATCAACTCTGCTAGAGATGCTTCAAAACGCTTATGTGGACAGAGATTAAGTTTAAAAATGCTGTTTATAAATGAAAAGATAGTAGTATCTTTTAAGTATCTTTTAAGTAGTAAGCTATTCGAGTGGCTGCTGTGGATTCATTTAACTTCCCACTCTGTTTCAACAGGAGATTGATGGAAAAGCCCTGATGCTGCTACGGAGCGACATGATCATGAAGTACATGGGTCTGAAGCTGGGGCCCGCACTGAAGTTATGTCACCACATAGAGCGGCTGAAACAAGGCAAAGTGTAACAGGAAGCAGGACAGCCCTGTTCCTGCCAGACCCATGGGCAATAAGCCTCGAAGGAGCCGGCGCTTAGACACTGACTCATGGGGCACGCAGGGACGACGTGTTACTCCAGACTCCGCCTCCCGAGACTGAATACATGTTACACCTTGGTCCAGACTTCCAGAGTGGAGAAGGTGTGCCGTGCTGACACGTTACCTCATCCCCTCATCAGTGAGCGAGAAGCTGTTCAAGTCTAATAGACGCCACTGACGTAATGAAATCCCAAAGGAAAATAATCCCTGTAGTGTTTACATTGAATAGCACATGTGGACATGTATTTCTTTTTTTTCTTTTTTTTTTTTACACGGATGAAATCTTTTGATCCTGGTTTTGGATCCCCCAAAGATGGAGAATGTTTCTTCTTATATAATGTTTCTATTACTGTTGAATTTCCAGTCAACGGATTTCCAGGACGGGTTGGTAAACTGAAAAAGAATCCATCACACGTTCTTCCCTACTCTTTTCTAGAGAATTTGGATGCTCTCGGTCTCTGTGCTGTTGCATAGCTGTTGTCTCACCTGTATGCCTACACTATGGGTGTATCTCCCTTCCTGAAAAATGCTCACGACAGTGCATTCCACCTCTTTCACTCAGTGCTAGACAGACGTATTCAGATGCTTGGTCATTGTCATGGCGTCATGTATTATTGTGTCTTCGCGGGCCCTACGTCGCCTCCCACTGGTCTCTGTGCCGTTCTCGCGCTCTCCGGAGCGTCAATTTCAACAGACAGATTGCAGAGGAAGTGCAAACCCGACATTTCTAAGGGCTTTCTATGTAAAGTTCTTGTGTTATATATTTTTTTGGATCAGTCACGATCATCTAAGCTCATTGGTCTGCCGGCGGCCTCCGCATCGTCACTTTTGACCGTTACAATCACTGTTAGCAATGAAAACAGATGTGTACAGTTTTATGGGTTTAACCATGAATATCAGCGACAGAATGTACATTTTGTAGAAAGGTAATATTTTAAAGAAATCATATACATAAGTTAGAAATGTGAAGATAAAGGGGTGGGGGGTGGGGGGGAGGGATATATTTCACAGTTGATTTCCTTTCTGCTTTCTAAAAATTAACGTAGTGCTTTTAGTTCCGATACTCAACCCAGTACTAGAGTCTGCCTTGCTTTACCTACGACATCTCTCAGGTTTACGTGGTCTTTGTTAGTACAAGCTTTTTGTAGCACAATGTTTATAATAAGATACTGAACAGAATTTTCCTGTTATTCCCTTGTGCCATATGATATTCAAACACAGGATGGAAGTGCTTTGATCTTCTCCTCTCGCATCGTCTTTAAAAGTACTTGAAAAATGTGTTGAAAAAAGTCACATGTCCAATATGTCACACCAGATAAACAATACGTGTTTATGATGTTGTGTATTTTCCTTTTTTTTTTTTCAAACAAAAAAGCATGTACGCCAGTTTTTGTTAGCAGGATTACGCAAAAACTACTTGACGGATTTCCATGTATCTGCCTAATCATTTGGATCGCCCCCTGGTGGCTGGCTACAGTTAGATCATAATCGCAGTCTCCTCTATGTTGATGGATTGGACATAAACTTAACTAAAATGTCAAGATACACACAAAATGTATTTTTTCTCAACAATGGTATCTGTTGTTTTAGTTTGTTGTTATAACACTGGAATTTGCTCGAGTGCTCTTTTCTCCCCGGTTGGTTTTAATTTCAAAGCACGATTACACACAAACCACTTCATAAAGTTTTATGGAGGGGTGGAGCATGACCAAGAGGAAAACTCATTCAATTCTTGTGCAGATCCAGAAAGGGGAATGATTCCAGGAAAAAGAAATTCACTGTCTTTTTCCACATTTTCATCAATTTCTCAGAGAATAACTCTTGGACCTTGATGAAAAAAAATTTGGCATGTTTAGGGGGCTGATAAGTGAGTTAGTGCACTTTGGTGCCGATCCAAGTACAAATCTGGATTGAGTGAGTTTAAACGGGACGGTTGCGTTAAGGATGCTTTTTAAAAAGAGGGGAACAAAGTTGATGAATTGTTTTTATTTTATACCAGTGTTACCAACAAAAGTTCACTCAGGAAACCAGCTGTCTATCTCATAAAAAGCACACACGCTTTGCACAGTGAGAACAGAGCTACTTTGAGTCAGAAGAACTCAGCATTTCCATCCCTGAACTCCTCACGTCAGCCGGTGTGACGTTTGTTTTGAAACTTTACCTCTCAGGCGCGAGAAAGAAACCAGACCTGCTCGTGTTTACGACAAGAAAAATGACTGCAATAAGACTGTCATAACAGTTTGAGAACACTTGAGGCGTTGAGGGAAATGATTCTGTTCGATCACACAGATATGAAGAGGGGTTTGTGTTTCTCACTCTGAACAACAACGTGAACGTGATGGAGCGTTTTCTGGTGGAAAAGACACATTATTATCAGCAGCATGAATACGAGTCATTTGCACATCGGTGCTCTTCATGCTCCAAGCTCTTGTGTTATGTCACTGGCACTTCATGCAGTGTGTGTGTGTGTGTGTGTGTGTGTGGGTGTGGGTGTGTGTGTGTGTGTGTGTGTGGGTGTGGGTGTGTGTGTGTGGTGAATTCACTGTAAACATGCCTTGGTTTTAACACAGCATCCAGACACTTTATCCTCAGCACCTGACCATACACACTTTTTGAAGCACTCGGCTGGAGGCTGCTGAGACCGTCACACACCGTGAGAAGCCTCCTCCTGTTCGACTCTCTCATAGGAAGGTGAAACCAGGTGAATACAAACATTTTGTCTTTTTTACAGCTGATTCTTATCCGAACGAATCCGAGTGACTTCTGACATAACAAACTTCAGGTAGAAAACGTCATGAAGAAAAGGCAGACATGGAAATGTAGACCTTGGACATTTTAGTTCACTTCAATATAAAAAAGCACACAAACTGTACAGTGAGCAAACATTGAACTGCCAATAGTTCAACAGCTTCTTCACCAACGTCCGAACTGAAACAACAGCTGCTGCAGGAGACGGACACTGACATCCTTTCACACTTTGTCTCCTAACTGACCATCAGGTATTTACACATGCTGTATAAATAAAGGTTGTACAAACAATAAATTAAGGTCCTGTACAACATTGTCAAACTAGTTCACGGTGAGAAAAAGAGCTTTGACATTAGTCAAAGAAAGATGCACTGTTCCTCCTAAGTTACATCAACATAAATAAGAAGTGGTATAAAGTGGAGCTTCATGTGTTTTTCCACCTCCTCTCTCTTCATGCAGACAGTCTGCATATGGCTGTTATTAGTTCCTGGCCTGTAAATCACAGATTTTCATAAATGCTGTAAATCACAAAGGGGCAACAGTCTGAGCAGAAAAGGTTGGACACCCTGTAACTTTTCAAACTAAACTATGACAAAGTGCACTCAGTAGGAAAACTCAAGGGACACACGACAACACGCTCCACATTCACTACTCTGATCATTATCATGGGACAGTTGAAAAAAAACCCACTGTGCTGCACAAATCAATCAAAATGACAATTAACTACTTGGAACAAAAGTTTTACACCAACATGTTTGATAAAGGGGGGATGGAGTCTCTCCCGTACTGTTTCTAACACACACTTTCACAAATATATGAACAGTATTTTCTCTCAACATTATTTCTTCTGTCCCCTTCTACTTCATCTCCCCTTCACATTTTAAATTGGTTTTAAATCAGTCCACAAGCTTCACTTAGATTCACTTAATAAGTTAGTGGAGAGAGCAGGGGATTACAGTGCTTTATACACTTGCTGTGAGGCAAATTCATCCAGCAACTGGAACCAAAAAAAACTTTCCAGAAACATTTTCCTCATATTTAGGCAGTTGTTTAAATCTGAAAAGAATTAAGACATCCCTTTTTTTCCTGCTGTTCCACAAAGTAAGAATGTGTTTTGTTGCGACAGTTGCCAGCGCTCATTTTAACGTGGCCTCTCCAAGTCCTTATTAACCTGTCATGCTAAAAACCCTCAGCCAATCAGAGAGGACCGAATCGCTCCGACGAGCTACTGATGATTACTTTGAAAATTTCCGACGATTGCGCACAGTTTAACAGTCTGGGTCACGTCCTGCCAGTGGATTCCGCTCTGCTCCGAGCGGCAAGAACGTCAGTGCACTTAAAGAAAAATGACACATGGAGACAAACCATGAGGCGAAATGGAAAAATGGAACCCATGTGTCTTTGTTGTAATTATAAAGTCAGAACTGTTCTTTCACATCTCTGATTTATAACGAGAAACTCCAAAGCTACGCAGAGAGCCCATTAAGCTGCCATACAGGAAAAAAAGGTTTCTGGTTTAGGGTAACACTGTGGAGTAGTGCATTACAGAACGACACAGCAGTTTTCTCTGGAACCTCTGTGTCGCGCTGTCAGACATTCATGAGCCGCACCTTCAGAAACAGCCAAACTCCGAGCTTTGATTGGACATTTAAGTGTGTAAGATTGATCACCGATGTCCCCACATGTGTTTTATGTTACTCGCTCCGGAGGCATCACCAGAGAGAGGCAAGGCAATTAATCCCCCTCTGCCGAGCGCTCTCACTTCCTGGGGAGCAGCGCCGCCAGTCGCTGCTTCTTGATGGGGAGGAAGTGGATCTCCTGCGAGCTGACCTTCTTCAATTTGATAGCTCTGTTTTTAGGGACCTTTTTCAGAGGGTCGTTGGGGTCGTGCTGTTCTCCCTGGGACGCCGACGGCACTCCGTAGAGCTGCTGCAGAGACGGCACCTTGCTGCCGTCCCGTTTGATGGAGAAGTTCTTGGTGGAGACTCCTGAGAGACCTTTTATCTTCCCGCACAGGATGGCAGGGATGGCGTCCTTCACAGAGACGATGACCTTGGCCGTCTGTGAGGTGCTGACGATCTCGAGGTTTCCGGCCCCGCTGAGCGACGCCTCCTGACCCAGGGAGCCCGGCCCACCGGAGCTGCTCTCCACCAGCCACTTGTGCTGCCGGCTGAACTCCAGTGAGGCCAGACTGCCCAGGAGTTTGGAATCTAAACTCTGAGTGCATTCAACAGACAGTGAAGTACCACTTGTATCCTGACTGGACTGGAAAGCTAATTCTCTGTCTCGTCCTAGTGAGCCACTGGAGTTGCATGACTGAACACACTTTTTCCTCACACCAGGCACTGACAGGTCAAGCACACTGTCCTGCTGCACGATGGGGAATTCCTGTTTTGGCTCAACTGGACATGCCCTGACCGACAGATCTAACACCTGTCCTTCTTCTACAGGAAGTGAGGACAGGGACACATTTTGTGGCTGCAACAGGGGCAGGTATCTGCTTGACAACACCGAAGGAGAGGTAGTGTCTTTTGGAGAAGTCTGAGTACTTTTACTCACTGTGCAAACTGGTTTTGGCATGTTCCCCTTTAAATCCTCAGTCTGAGGGACAGGGATGGGGATGGGGAGTGGGATGGGCAGAGGCACTGGCAGAGGGATGATGACGGGGTAGGGGACGAGAAGTGTGGCAGGAGGGACCAATGGGGCCAGAGGGGAGGTGTAGGGGGATGTGAGCGGAGGGAGGGGGAAGAAGGTAGAGCCTGGTGACTGACAGGTGGATGAACCGGCCTGTGAAGAGAAGAGGTCCTGTAAGATGGCTGCAAAAGCTGGATTCTGGAGAAGAGAGAGCAGGTTAGCATCCTGCGTCTGTCCTGCTGACTTCTGGTCAACACCTGGAGGTAAACCAAACGTCAAAGGATTCTGACATAGGATGCTGTTATGGAGCGGCAGCTGCGGACAGTTAGCGGTCTGAGGAATGACAGAGGGACTCATGTGCTGGAGGACCTGCTGATCCAGGACCAGGGGAAGTGAAACGGGGCTTTGGCTTGTTATCAAGTACGGTGCTGCCCCCATTTGGCTGAGCTGGGACCCGGCTGCTCCGGCCATCTGGAGGTGAATGGGCAGCATCAGTGGGCTCTCTCCCAGACACATTGGGTGCAGCACAGTTGTGGAAACTTTCAGCGACACGCCTCCTGGAGATTCAGCGGTGGGAGTCACCACCGACGGTGCAGGAGGCTCCACCAGGTTAGAGAGGCCTCCTTTGGTCAGTCCTGTGCCGCCACAGGAGTCACTGGGAGCGAGTGGCGTCGCTCCATCGTCCACTTTACAACGGACTTCTCTTCCTCTGACCTCTGCGCTGCACTTGTCAGTCTGCGGCTGTGTCATGGGTCCAGACACATCATTGCTGCCCTCCATAATTCAGCTTGAACAGTCGCTCAAAATATTCATCAAGTGCTACTGATGAGTCTCATCCATATTCTCCAAAGCAGTCCTGAAACAGAGGAAACACACTGTTTGGTCATTTCAACTATTCACTATGACACACACACACACACAGAGAATACTCTGCAGAATTTGTACACAGTATTGAAGAGTTGAGTGGAATTTGTCCTCAGAGTATTTGAAGGACATGTTCTCTATGTTGTGTCTAACACAGCTCAAGAAGAACAACGGTTAGGAGAAATGAAATAAGAAATCTAAAAATGGTTTTAGATTTATGCAATTCAATGGTTCCAATGAAGAAATTCTGTCAAATTGAAAAAGGCAGACAAATTTTTGGTAAAGCTGCAAAAAACATTGGTTCCTACATTTCCCAAAATGCAGCTTAGTAAATCCATGAAACATATTTGAAACTACACAGCTCTTTTATTTTGTGACCTTCTGTCATAAATGCTGTGATCGCCCAGTCCTGATGACATCACTACAACATCATAAAGGTCATTTTCTCAGACTTGACAAATCTCCTCCAGAGCGGGGAGGAGATGATACAGAGGAGACAGCAGGTTTCACAGGTTGACAGGAACTCCCCGGTACAATTGGTTAAAATTGACCCTTTAAATAAATAAAGTTAGATAGAAGAGGAGGGTCCACTTCCACTACAGCTTTTCCCACTGTGTGAAAAATGTAAACCTACTGGTGAATTGTATTATTTGGCCTCATTGTTCAGCACAAACTAATAAGTATAGAAAAACAGAGTGAGGATGATGTTGTAGTATAATACAGACAGCAGAGTCTTTGTGAAGTACAACACAGGAAATTGAGACTCAGGATATGAATGAGATTTCGTGTCTTACGGCCTGAAGCCCAGTTATCTCCTGCTGTTACACACACACATAATAGAGCTAACATGAACCAATGACTTGGTTGTTACTTGTTGTTGCGCATTAGTAAGTAGTTCACAAGTTATTTGAAAATATCACCACTAGGAGATTGTGATGGTCATCTTTCAATATTTTCTGGCATTTTGTAGATCAAATGATTCATCAATCAATCAATCAAGAAAATAACTGGCAAGGTTAAAAAGGACAAACACGTCCAAATTGATTCTTGCCGTGTCAAGGTGCACATCTAAGTCATTCCTTGTTTACTGTTCGCTCTGTAGCTTTGAGCAAAGCCACACATCACTGAGTATATTTTTAAAAAGTGTTCCTTGTTCAAGCTCATTGTGCTCTTCAAAAAAGCTTAGAAAATAAAAATTCTTAACAAACTAATATTTATTGTTAGTATTGTCACCGACAGGGCCAATCAGATTCCAGCTTGGGCCAGTGCCCCCCTGGCCCCGCCCCTGGTTTCTTGTCTGATTTCTGGTTTATAAAACACAAAATCTAACACACTCCTTAAAACCCCCTGAGCTGCAACATCTACATAGAGAAGGAACAGGAAAAGGCATCATTATCATTGTGCACCCATCCATCTATTCATTTTATCTACCATCCGAGGACGGCACGCCGGTCGTCCTTGCGCTTTTATCACCCCACTGTGTGATTGCAGACACCTCCATACAACACGTGTCCCGCCTGCACTGGCTGTCAACCCTCATCCATCCGTAGTGAAGAAAGTCCCTCGGGTGCCTAAAGGTACAATGTGTCCAGTGTCAGCGAGGTCAATTATTCATACTGATGGGAGCACCGAGGATAATGTTCAGGTCTTGGGAAGGGGCTACACATTTAAATAAATAACCCAAAACATAAAGGTGTGCCTGCACTGCACCCGGCCTTTTTTAATTGAACAACTCAATTAAATGCACACACACACACACACAATTCCAATTTCGTAGAAAAAAGCGTGACACTTTTGCTTTCTCCTCCCAGCAGCCTTCATGTGGTGTTGGGTTGCCTCAGTGAGCAGCGAGGAGGAGCCCTCTATCCCCCCAGGCTGGTTTTATATTGTTGTGCAGCATAGATGGGACATTGTAATAAGGTTCTGATGGATTACACTGAGGATTCTACAGCCAGATGGGCGACCGATAACCTAGTCGCTGTTTGACACATGGGGAAGGACCCACCTTGGGAATAAAAAAAACACAACAACCCAATTGAAAATTATTATGTATCAAAAGTATCTCTTCATCTTTCCCTGACACAGCGTAGAGCTGACTGGTTTTTATGGTTCAAAGAGGACACTGCTTCGTCCCATAGATTGTTATAAATATGGACAGTTCCAAAAAACTGAAGCCAAATCATTTTAATCCCCCCCCTGGTGGCTAGCTCAGAATAAGTGATAACCCCCCCCCCCCCCCCCCTCAATGTTAGCTGCATGGAGCACACTAAAAAAAGTAGATGTCAGATACATTTTTCTCTAAGATGGTCTCTGTCGTTTTAGGTAGTTTTTATCACACTGATGTATATACAAGCAATTGTGTTTTTAATTAGTTTGGTTTAATTCAAGGTTCAGTGTGTAATATTTAGGTGAAAGGGATCTATTGGCAGAAATTTGATATAAAATAATCCTAGTGATGTTTTCACTATTGTGTTTAATCTAAATTGTACTAATTGTTGTTTTCTTTACCCTAGAATGGACCCTATATATTTAAATACTTTATATTTACAGGGAGCAGTTCCCATCTACAGAGGCCGCCATGTTTTTTACAGTAGCCCAGAGTGGACAAACTAAACACCTTTTGAGTTTTTATGACAACTAAACAACAGTTTCTCTTTCGTGTTTGTAAGGGGAGGTAGAGGTGAGGTGTATTCAGCTGTAACATTCAACCTCACCACTAGATGTCACTAAATTCTACAAACTGAACCTTTAATTGTCTGATGCTATAAATACAGGGGGATACAGCATGATTGACAGCTGAGAGTGACTCATGAGCAGATGCGTTGGCAGGACCTTGGTACCGCAGGTCCATCCCCTGATCACTGCTGAGCAAACTCTGCCTTCAAGTTACGTCAAAAGCAGAAGATGGCAGCACCTGTATCCAGGATACTTTGATATATTTTTCTACAACAGGAGACAATGGTGAGGAGTGAAGAAGACTTGGTCTGCACATCAGACCAGACAATGAGGACTTGGATAAATTGTTGACACAAAAATAGAAACAAAGGCTTGAACATACATCAGTCTCCCACACGTATACTGCACCAATGCATGGGCAACACTATTACAAAAGATATTTACTTCTCTTAGTGTTAACATGTCATTTTTCTATCTTATTCCATTATCTAAAAAAATGATATTTTTGATCTAATGTCCTAAAATTAAGACTTTGAATGGGACATAGGGTTGATTCTATTTTTCTACTGTGGACATTCCAGGAAGTTTGAGGCAAGACATTTCCTGCTTGATAACACGGTCATGAGGTCTGTGGCACGATAAAGCCTCACTGACCAAAATGAAAGAAGTCTTTCTTGGTTAAGAATCCCCCACTGTCACGAACTGTAATGGTTTGGCCCGAGTGTGCACGAAGCGAGGGAAAATAACCCCGATAATGCGCTCCCTTTAATTGTGCCCTGTCGGGGTGAAACATCTTTTTTTGCTTCAATTTATGTTTTTTTTTAAGACAGAAGAAATAAAAATGATGTAAGTGGGCGTTTCTCTGAGCCTTCACATCAGATGACCTGACGCCGGGCACAAAACAAAGCAGCTCCCTGCTCCACCTCCTCTTCACTTGGATCATGTGAGCACAAGTTCTGCAGATGAAGAAGGAAGTTTGGACTGAGCCAAAGTACATAGAGGCCCTGCTCATCTTTTTTCCTGTTACATTATTTCACAGTGTGGTGTTGCTTTGTCTCCATGTTATCACAGAGAAGGAAGGTCACAGAACCATGTCACATGATGGGCATCAAAAATTAACTCTTTGATTCCTGCTGATGTGCCACGAGTCATTTCAACCAATGTCTTTGGTTGTTTCTTTTTACTTTGTTTGGTTCTTTTTACTTTGTTAATCTGTTAATCCCTAACTTCATTATGCAGCTCAATGGCAACACAGGAGGAATTTAGGGACTCATTGAGCTGAGTACGCACACAGAACTTTACATTTAGTATTTCATATTTTGTTTTTAATTAATTTAATTTAAAAATGTTACTCCTGTTACTTCTGAAATGTTATTCCAGGTTATGTATTGTGTCTTCATATGTGCTGTATTGTATTCTTTTGTTTACCAATGAAAGCTGGATTTCCATTAATGCCTGCATTTTTGGACAATAAGGTTTTCAATCTTAAAATCTTTAAATTAAAGGGTGATGCATCACCAGTTCTTCTAGTCGACTCTGAAATTGCCTGAACACACCAGTGTACAACTCTAGGCAAACATTCAGACTATAGATAAGATCAGAAAATCAAAGCTTTATATTGAACATCTTCCTAAATCCAGTTTGTTACCACTGTTAGAGAACCTCATTTCCACATGATGATAGAGTTAGTAGAGGATAGAAATAGCATCAGCCTAATGTAGTTTTCATTATATGAGCTAATGTTAGAAGCACGCAACACAAACAAACGTACGCACAGTCCTTTTTCAAACGGGGATAAAAGCAGCCCCACATCTGAGGCCGTTCCTCCCTCTCACACATCATCTGTTAGAGGTTTGTGTTCACTCACCAGTAACAGCTAATTGAGTAAATAGGCAAGAGGAGACCTAACAGGGAGCCAAATAAAATCCCTCCCCTGTCCCTGTTGCTGTAATGATTTCCACATTTCCTTTTTCTTGTTTCCTTGCCTCATTGGTGGAATGTTCGTCGTATTAAGACAACAGCACGGAGGAAAAAACAACAACAAAGCCTTTACTTAAATCACATTAAAACCAACGCATAACAGGGACTGGTCTCTTTCCTTCTTTGCTCCTTCCTTGTTGTAGGTTTAATCTGAGCGTTTTAAGCAGTGGGGGATGGATGGAGCGCGGCTGATGATCTAAAGGTCATCGCTCTCGACGCCCCTCCGCTCCAGTAGCCAATTACATCTCATTAGAGAGACACAGGGAGACTCGTCATGAGCTTCACGTCCTTGGACTGATGCACACTCTGCTCTCACATCAGTGCAAATTATCTCTTATTATTCACCCGCCGCTCCCTCCAGCTGATCTCCTGCACGCCACACCGAAACTCAGATATGACGGATAATCTCACAATTCTGACTCGTCCAGCTGTACTAATCATGGAGTGTGTAACAGCCATGTCTGTTTAGTCCAGTGTGCCATTGAGGAATATAGCCAACTATGTGTTAGAACTAGAGATGAAACCATTTGAAAATTATGTGTCATGATCACAGTAACCGAAATATATATATACACTACTGTATTGTCAATAAAAGTAGTAATATAGCACCGTGTCATAAATGTGCAACACTAACACTGCTGATACAGGATCAACCAAATCACCACGGTAACTACGGCCATTACTGATTGAAACAGCACAAATAACCATGAGGAGTTTTACCACGTTCGTCCCTAGTTCCACCATGGGTCTGCATCACATGGCCCAGTGCGGTTGTGTGAACTATACAGCTGCACTTCACACACTGAACACAAAGAACAATCAATATCAGAACTGATGTTAGAACCACATTCAGTTAGAAGAAGTGTGAACAGGATGTGGGTGTGTCTGCTGAAGATTGGTTGTTTTTTTATATCATTGCTAATATTGTTTCTTACATTTGTAGTTTAAGCAGTTGTGCACGTGTGTCAGGACACAAACACAACATGCTACAGGCTGTAACAACAACAGGAGCCTGAACGCAACACGCACAGTTCACGGTTCATCTGAGGATATCTGTCCTCACTCCTTTGCTGATGGAGACAGCACAGACACAGGGAGACAGATCGACAGACAGACAGACAGATTGATAGACAGACAGACAGAAACACAGATAGATAGACAAAAGACAGACAGACAGATAGACAAAAGACAGACAGTCATATAGGGAGACAGACAGGTACAGTCAGACACACACACAGACCAACAGACAGACACATAGACAGACTCTCTCTCTCTCTCTCTCTCGCCATGAAAGGGGGGATGAGAAGAGAGAGGGGGTAATAGGAGGGATGCTGTGCGCGCGCCCCGTGCACGCGCTCGTCCCCTCACATCACACGGTGATAAGGTGAGGGGCTGAGGGCGCGTGAGGCTCCGCTGCCGTTAGCAACAGGAATAAAACGTCTCGCGCTGAATCACATCCCGTTATTTGAAAAGTTTCCGTTCCATTCCCGTTGATAGTAAAAGACGAGTCGGCACCATGAGCTTTATTCTCGGCAGCAGCGCTCATCGACTGTGACACTGCGAAAATGAGATGAAGTGGCTTTTAAACCGAGGCCGTGCCGCTAGCTTAATACTTCCCGGTACCCTGCGTGCTAACGGTAACGTGAAGGAAGATCCAGCGACGTAGAAACCCGGAGCAGCCTCGTCTCTGCCGCTTCTCCTCCTTCCCTTTAAATCTCATTCTTCTTCTGCCATTCAATCACACAGCGAACAGCGACGTGTGCTCACCTGTGAAGCCGAGCAGCGGCTCAGCAGCCTCCCGGTGCCCGGCGCCGTCCCTCCGGTACCAATGAATGAGAACCGGGAAAAGAAGAAATAAGATAAGGCTGCTATTTATGTGCTGAGCGCGGCCCCGACTCCAGACCCCGTCCTGCTGACTCCGGAGCGAGCTGCGCGCGCACCTCCGTCACCGGGTCCTCCCTCCCCCCTCCCCTCCCCCTTCACACAGACAGATGGAAAAGAATTAAGGAAATAAATTATTTCCATTTAACAATTAAATTAAATACTGATGTATCTCTACACATGAGAACAACTTTAACAATTTAACAACAATTTATTAACCATTTAAATAAATCTAAATATAAAAGAGGAACACATACAATTTTATTAAATATTGTTTTTTGATCATTTTATTTTAATTTTGTGATTTTATATCATGTCCAGAATTTACAATGGTCCTGAAGTGCAAATAACGACGACAAATCAAAAAGACCTAACAACAAATAAATAACCCTAGCAGTGTATTGTTATTTGTTGTTGTGTATTATGATATGTTGTTTGTTTTGCCGTTGTTTTGTCACTTGCTGTTGTTTTTATATTGGTCATTGTGATTTGTATTTCAGGGTCACTGCAAAAATTGTCCAAAATCCAAACTGGGTGGAGAGCGGTTGACCCCAGTATTACCTTGGTACCCGCTCCCTTCCTGTAACGTTTGAATATAACAAGGCAGGAGGACTGTACAGAGATAAAACACATTATAGAGGTAAAGACAGTGTTTCATTCTTTCATTTGAAACACTATCTCTGCACAGTCTGATCCTGGTGACGGGCGGATGACAGGCAGAGAGAAAAGGAGTTGGGCAGCTGGAGATGAGAGTGTGGCTCCGACAGACCCTGGTGAGCAGGATCCCCTGGGTCTCCATATCAGTCCCCTACAGCCTCAGGCACAGCCTCAGGGGCCCCGGGGGCCTCTCATTGTTCCGAAGGGACCCTGTTTAATGCACTGTAATGAGCCCCACAATATGCCCTGGTGGCATGGTGGTGACTCTGGTACCTCTTTCTATGTCCCTTCCCCCACCCTGTGCACAGTCAGTGTTACTCATATATGGAAATACAGCTCAGATCAAGAGGTACATGTGCTGTTCTCATAATGTACCAAAGTCCGACCCATAGATATTCATGTCACTGTCATCATGATTTGTCAGTACTAATTTATTCTGTATGGATCAGATGCAGTTTGGTGATTTTGTGTTAAACAAAGAAAAACATGTCACTAAAATGATTGAATGAATCTATATGTTAAGCTGCTGGTCCATTTATGTGGACTGGACACATTCACCCCAAATGATAACCCCACTCCCATATTAATGAGTCCTCTGTAGTTTCTGTGACCACGCTGTGCATTCAGGGACTGTGCGATAACGATTGCGTTGGGGAGAGGTTTGGAATCTCCTGTTTAATTTCATCAACCAGCAAGAAGACCCTGCCCAGGGTTTGAAACATTTTTCTAATAAAGTCTTGTTATCGTGTGTTTAGACAAAACATGAAGTGAAAATAATTATACAAATTCAACAAAAAGATGCAATTTAACACAGATTCATTCAGGTGCCTTGAAACATGTCTGCATGAGTTGAACATGTGAGCAAAACCTTTGGACAAATCGGCCGAGGTTTGATGTGCTTGAACACTGAGAGAGAGGAGATCTGCTCAAGTGTCTGGTCATATCGGTTTAATACATTGTTATTATTGTTGAAGATATTGCATGTCTAAATCCCACCAAATTTGACACAGCACTATAGACCCTTAACAATACACAAGCCAAGTGTGAGGCTGCTAAGACGAACGGTTTTCGACATTCAGTTCATAGAATTGGTAGGTAGATAAATGATAAAAAGAAATGACAAAATAAAAACTGATATAAGTTAAAAAGGAAATAATGAATTGTAAATTAAGTTACTGTCTGCTGCCTATATACATCAAAGTTGGACTCACTTGGCTGATCACTATAAACAGATGTGTGCAGCTGCAGTGCTCAGAAGCCGTGTGTTCTTTGGAAGGTATTTACTTACCTTTGTCCGTGTTCTTCATAACGAGTCGATGATAAAAAGCCATGTTGACATTTGCTTTTAAGGCCTATACAATATCGACTGCGCTGTCTGGGAGCCAGGGGGCAAATAACGACACAAAGGCTGCTGTACAACCCAAAGACAAACACTGTGAGAAAGACATGTCTGTAGTTAACCACCATCAAAGCTTGACACACAATTCCTCATGGTTAGGTGCCAGAGAGTGGACCATAAATCATTATTTCCATTTATTCTACCACTGGGACACATTACACACTTTGCACTTGTCATACATGTCGTATGTTTGGCTTCAGAGCAACAATAGTAGATTTCTGCCCCACCTACCACTCCGAACAAGCCCTCCAGTCTCCAGTGTTAATTGAGGTCAGGGTTCACGGTCAGTGTGCCGTTTGATGGGTGTCCAACAGGCCCGAGCTTTGTTTACCTCCTTGTCCCCTTCATACACAGTCTGCGCTCAGTGGACATGTACCGACTGAGAACAAGGCGTTTCTGTCTGTCGCAGGCCCCAATGACATTAGCCAGAGCTGTAAGGGAATTCACATTGACTTTGGTGTTTGAGCGTGACCATGAACCTGAGATAACCCATGCAGGAAGTGACATGTGCATGACCACAGCTAAGAGATGCTAGAGAAAAAAAATCATAGCTGTGTAATTTTTTCTGGCAAGAACACAAAGAGGTCTGATATAAATTTACACTCAATTTGCATAAAACCTTCCAGCAGACGTCCTCATGTGTATTCAGCTAAAGAACGCCCTCTAGTGTTAGTTCTGTGGTGAGAGCCCACAGCTTTCTGCACAAAACCACAGGACCCTGCAGCCTGAGGGGGGGGGGGGGGGGGGGGGGAGTTATAGAACATTTCTCAAAACCCTGCAGGTGTTTCATTGTTATCTTATTCCGTTAGAAACTTCACCATGTGTCTGTGTCAAAGTCTTTAACTTGATTTATCTCCTCTATTTTATAATTCTACCATCCTGAGGCAAAACCTTTTATCATCTCGGTTTGCTATAAAATATGGCGCCATCTAAAGGTTTGGAGACTAAACTGAGACCTCAATAAAGAACATCACTGCATAATAAATCCATGTGATGACATTTTGATTTGTAAAAAGATGAAAAGCCATATATTTCATCTGTATTGAAGGTATGAGACACACACAGTGGCGGACGCATTCAAAAGAAAGTAAAAAATACACAATTAGGAATAAGAATAGTGACAGTACATAAATATTGTCAGCAAAATATTCTGTGTAATGTAAAAATATGGCCACTTAATGTTTAAGCAGGATTTTTCTATGATGGCTTGTCAGGTTAAAACTAATTTGATTTGATTTATTTAGTGTTTGTCTAAAACATTGAATCACATTTTCTAAGGTCATCACGTGTTTTGTAAATAAACTCTACTGTGAAAAAACTGTGAAGTGAGGAGTGACTACAGCTGTCAAGTAAATGTAGGAGAGTAAAAAGTACAAACAGAGAAGGAAATTTGTAAAGTAAACGGTAAATTGTACTTAAGTAAAAATAAAAGTAAAATCAGAATTAAAATGAGAACAATTCACATCACCACAGAGCAACGTGTTCATTTTCAAAGCAGTCACATTTATTTGTCTGTTTTATACACATTTGCTAAGCAGCCTGTTGTGCTCACAGTTGGCTTCGATAGGATCTACTATGGGATTTCCACAATGCTTACTAAAAAATAAATACAAGACAAAGTGTTCCACAGCTCAAAAATATACAAAGGTCTGAAATGAATGTAAACGTTCAAAACATATTTTTTTTACATAAGAAACAATTCAACAACCTTTGTGACACTTACAAAAGTTATTGTATTTACAACATTTTTGTACAAAAAAACAACATTATACTATAGAGGTTGATCGGACATGAAATGCATCTAGTACCTTAAGTTACACTAATGCTTCTTTAGTGTTGGTTTGTGTTTTCAAGAATGCTTGAGCCACGTAAACAAGATGAGAAGAAAACGGTTTGATGCCAATGACACGTACATGTTGCAGCCTTTGGCAGAAGCATCTACACCACTCCTACAGCGAACTCAGAGTGAGGATATAATTCAAAGAAGAGTCAAACAGCTCCATGTAAAAGTCTATAAATATGTCCAGGTACAGCGAGAGACCAATGAAACATCACTTTATCAGTGCAAAGAAAATAAAATCAAATGTTGGAATGAAGGTTAACAGACATAACCCACTGTGTACCCTGTTATACATGTATGGAACTGCCTCAGAGTGGAGTGTCATTATTAAGGCCAAAATGAAGAACCTTACAGTGCAGCAGTAGTGAAGAACAGTCTTCTAACATGGTCATATGGCTACAGAGACTCCACCAGCTTTGCATAATTCTTGATCACTGCAGTAAACACTATTTATTTAAAAAAGTGTTTCAAAAACAGCTTCAGAGTACCAGGGTTACAGCTATAACCTCTCTTCTAGCTTATGGCTGTGTGTGTCATCTTTAATGACATTTAATGAGTTGCTTTCTTATTTGTCTCTGCAAGCCAGTGTCTCAATAAATTGTTTAATTTGTCTCTTACAAACAAAATAAGCAATTGAATAAAATATGTTTAAAAATTACAGCAATTCATTGCATGATTTCATAAAAAAAAAAAACATTTTTGGGGGGGTTTTAAACCAAATCAGGGAGTGTATGGAGATTTTCTGTGTGGGGTATAAAAATAAATATATTGAGATTAGTTCACACAGAAAATGTGACCGTTCTGCTTCTGACAGGGAGTCAAATAGACCAACATCTGGTACAAAATACTCCAGATCTAGAACTTACATCGCAGACGATAACCCGGCTCCTAATGTGACCCTACGTCCTCCATCGTAACTGAAACACTCAACTTGCTGAGGCCCAAAGCTGCTTGGTCACAAAAGCTGCTTTCAGACATGCACAGAACTCTGGATTATCCAAGGACATTCTCCGGGGGGGCTGTATGTGAGAACGCAAACTCATCAGTTTCTCCTGCCTTCCCCCCTCGCAAAAACTCTGGATAATGTCCTAATTAGTCCATGTGAGAACACAGTAGGAGATCCTTCACAGGATTTACTGTGAGTTAGCGTGTGTGTTGATGACGTTTCTAACACGCGACAGACACAAAAATGAAAAACTAAAAGAATACAAACATCTCACACATGTCAAAGACACAGAGGAAGATGTCGAGATAGCTTTTGGTGATAGGGGCCGACGCCGGTGCTGATGTGCCGTAAACAAAAACACGTGATCTCCGCAGCTGAATTTATATGTTCCGTCTGCCTGCTGCACCCCCCCTCACCTGAGTGATTGGGTTTCTGTGTTGCTGTGAACGCAGTCTGGACCCAATCTCCAGAGTTCATGTCTGAAAACAGCTTTATTGTCTGTATTTGTATTTTTGATCCTCCTGAACACTTTCCACTCGCTTCTTTCAACAATTCAGTCAGTAAACCACAAATGACTTTTATTACATTTTTCAATCTTTTTTCATTTTTTCTTTCTCCTAAAGCTCTCCTGTTTCACCTCCTGCAACTTTTTGATAACTTTTTCTTCTCCCATGTTTTCACCTGCTCCCTCCTTTTCTCCAGAGATTGTCAACTTAGTGCTTGGCTCTGACGTTTCCTGACTCACCTCTAATCCCTAGCGTTATTGCATTAGAACTTTAAAATGTTGTAATAAATCACTATTTCATTGATTTCACTAATATATGCTCTTAAAAGGGACTGAGGGAAGTATTTAAACACATTACATCAAATGTCCCCCAGGACTTTGAGTTGATGGATTGTGCTGTTTGTGTTTGTCCTGATGTTCAGTTGTGGGTATCAAAATAATTTTGGTATAACTGGTGTAAGAAAATGTACAAATTGTGTGTCTAATTGCATAGGTATTCATAGAATACATACAGTTCTTACAATATATTTTTCTATTTTAATGTCTATAAAATATGGAAATTTCAGAGTTTTTTGTCGGCAGAACAGTGAAAACAGATCAAACATGAATATACTTGTTTTGTTGGGAGTCAGCTGGGAGTCATATATGGCTTTGGGCAATGTGCCATACACTAACCAGCTTGTGTTTTCTGTGGAACTCAACTGGAGAAATGTTTTACCTGTAATTTATTTTCATAAATCATATTTTTCTACAAAATGCAGCTGCTGAATAACCCAGTTCTTATACTAACATTTTATTTCAATTTTAGAATTACTATATGTATAAAATATTTTTTAACACAGCGAAACACAGGTTTAAAATATCCACAAAAAAAACACAAATAGGAAACAGCTATAAAACTCACCCATATTTAGTTCAATTATGATTTTTTTAACAGCATAGGTTTTCCCCTAGTCTTCTGTGTAACCAAATTATTCTCATCACAACTAGTATATATTATTACTCACTCTGGTCCATCTGTTTGATTTTTAAACTAAAAAAATAATTTCATACCTTTGACATTTATACTCTGTTTTCTACGTGGAGCCCTGTGACGAGCGGTCATCGTGAGGACTTCCGTCTGAGTTCTCCGTCTCGCCCTCAGAAATGGCCTGCATGGGTGCTGAGAACAGTCTGCTGCGCATGCCGTAGCGGCTGCTGTTGGCGGGCGGGGGGATTCTGGAGCGGCCCTGCCTGGACGCAGCAGATGCGGAGAAGGATTTGGGAGAGAAGCCCTCAGCGTAGGCTTTGGGGTAGGGGCTGGAGATCTGATCTGGCCCTGAATTATGCTGCTGTTGTTGCAAGGGGGAGGAGAAGTCCTCGGGCTGCCCGGGCAACTCGGTCAGAGAATCTCCCGGAGATTTAGGAGCGATGGGGCTCTTGAGGATCTCTGTCGCTGACATGCGGTAACTGGAGTCTGAGCGGCTGCCCTTTTTGAGCAGCAGCAGTTTAAATTCCTCGTTGGAGGTGCTAGACTTCTTTACGTTCCTGTAGATGGGCACGGGGACTCTCTGCGGGCCCGGTGGGGTCACGGCGGAGGGGGGCGACACCAGTGAGACTGGGGAGCTGATGGTGCTGCTGGGTGGTGTGTTTCCTGATGCAGCAGTGACACGGTTCCTCGCGCCCAACTCAGTGGAGTCTTTCCGACCCAACACTTTCCTTTTGGACCTGAGGATTTAAGAATCTCAATTAAGAATCTCTGTGAACGCACAAAACCCAAACAAAAAGGAGGTGCTGCAGAAAATCCTTACCTGTGTATCATCGCAAACAGATCCTCAGTGGTGCGAGTTTTGTTGGGTGACAGAAACACATTGTCGTCCTCTGGCCGTGACTCATCACTCAGCGGGGACGCTACAGTGTCACTGGGTGTGGAGTCTGTAACACAAATCAGTCAACATTTCAATACACTGCATATACAGTATATTTAGCAACACCAATTTCAGCATTTCACCCATTAGAAAGAGGAAAACACCCAGTTTCTGGGTGTTTAGTCTATAAAAAAGTAAAAAACACTTAATACTTCATATAAAATTAGATATAAAAAAACTTATTTTAACCGATATCAAATTTATTTTGAGAAACAATTTTCCATCATATCAACATTGTATTTTGTTAAAATTTTAAATTTCTTGTTTTCCTATCCTAACTATCCAGGAAATGCAAAAAGGTAAAGCATGGGGCAGTTTAAACAACATTTTTCCTCTCCTGTCAATCATATTGCTTCTCAGATTTGTCTCAATCATCAACAGTTCAATTAAAACAGCTAAAAACTGTTAACACAAAACAAATAAATCTGCACTCCTGACTGGTTTCCTTGTTTAACGCTCTGCTATACATGAAGATAAATGTCACAACTCATACTGTGCATGATCCCAATAAAATACCTTTACTGAAGTAATCCTCTGTCTCTGGTGTGGACTCGTCCTTCCCGTCCTGGGAGGCACTTTCTGCTGAAACACCTGATGAGTCACATTCCTCCTCTTTGTAATCTTCATTGCTGATTGGACTCTCTTGTATCGACTCTGATTGACCGTCAGTAGCAGACACTTCATCAAGACTGTGGGATCCATTGGGTGAACTGTGCAGAACAGAGGGAGTTGAACACAGCTGCTCTTCAGAGGGCTCACTTCTCGGTTGTGATACGGGCTCTGACTGCGGGCTGCAGTCAGCAGAGCAGGCAGGTATTTCTACCGACTCTCTGCACATCTCTGCTTCCTGGCTCGTGGTTGTGTCACAGACGTCTGCTGACGGCTCTGACTGCAGTCTGCACGCTGTCTCACTCTCTAGAGAAGACTCTTTGTCCTGCTCGGTCCTCAGCTCACTCTGACATGCTGCTTCTCCACATGTAAGCTCTTCATTAGAGCTAAACATCGATTTAGAGAACTCCTGCGAAGATGTGTAATGAGGATGTGAGCTGTATAACAGTGGACTCTTCAGCTCTAATGATTTACTACTGGAAAGTGTGCTTTTCAAGTTCACTGTCGGACATTTCAGTTTGAAAGTTGTTCTGTCCTCGTGACTTTCCTCTGTGTCTTTATTGAAGGAGCGGAGCTGCACTGAGTGCAGCACGGTGGGTGTGATGGACAGGGGGCGGGTGTTGAACACCTCTGAGTAAGTGGGTGCTGCAGCAGCTTTGGCTGACGCTGCAGCTTTGTGTTTGTTTTGCTGAAGGATTTGAATCTGGGTCCTGTAAGCCGAGGCCTTGTTGACACCATGAAGGGCACTTAGGTCGAGGTGGGAGGGAGGGATTATAGGCAGCTCCAGGTCTCTCTTCGAGGTGGCTCCATCCCTGCAGGACAGCGACTGCAGGGACAAGGAAGAAAGGGAAGACTTCCTTTCAGGGACTTTGGGCTTCCTCTTACCACTGGATGGTGACAGTGGCCCGGGAAAGAAGGTGGAGGGGAATGAGGAGGTGGGGGTCTCTGACTGACTAGAGTAGCCGCTGGATGGGCTGGCCAGGCCTGCTAACTTCTCTGGAGAGGACAGCTTAAACTCACCCTCGACTGACGGCAGTGAGGGAGTGGTGGCTCTGGAGCCAGGCTGGGATGTCTGTGACTCTGAGCTCTCCTGCGACTTCATGCACTCGATAACAGTCGTACCTGTAGCTGTGCTTGAGTTTGACAAAGATCGGTAAGGATCGCTGGATTTTAAATCATTCAGCAGCCACAGATCTGCATAGTCTGACTGAACGACCCCCTCATCCTTAAACGAATGTGTATCTGTGGAGCTAAAAACACCTAGGTCAGGTAGATCGATTGAGCCCTCCACCCCCCAGATCACAAGGGGCTCTCTGGACCGTGCAGAGTTTTCTATAAGACCCGGAGAGCCGCACAAAGCTAGCTGCAGTCTCCTCTCCTTGGAAGACAGTGGACGTTGCTGCCCACATGTAATCTTTGGTTCCTTCTTGTCATGGATATTGCCATCACTGCATATTTTCCTTAAGGATGAACTCCTCTTCGGTGGAGACGGCTTCGCCTTTGGCTTTCTTAAAGAGAGGCAGCGTCTCGCCAGCGACATGTGACCACTTAAGTCAGACAGGCCACAGTCGGAGCCAGAGGCGCCATAGTTATAAGTAAAGCTTTTGCTACCTTTCAGACCACAGTCAAAGTGCATGGAGGTGTAGTACCCTTCAGTGTCCACAGAGTAGTGGGACACAGTGTCTGCCTTCTCTGATGGTGGTTTGTCAGAGTAGCTGCTCTCGCAGGTGGCCATGCTGGTGAAGCTTGGGCAGCCTAGGCTGCTCTCTGCTTCTCTGTTTGGCTCAGGGCTGAAGTCCTGTGGGCGCGAAATCTCGGAGTGGGGGTAACTCCACTCCTGCTCGATGGGAGTGCTGACCCCTGCTTCCTCTAATATGTCCATCGCTGTGGAGGAGAAGGAGCCCGTCCGCTGGGTCCTGATGCCCTGGTAGTGGTCCAGCATGAAGCCGGTCGAGTCGTCGTTGTTGTGAGTGGCGGCGTTTAGGGAGAGCTCGGAGTCGCAGTGTGAGGAGCCGGTCAGAGGTGGAGAGGCTGCAGGTTGGATTGTCTCTGAGGTTTGTGAGGGGCAGGTGGAGCTGCTCCCGCTCCAGTTTCCGCTAGAAGACTGGTGGTCCTCCTTATGGTCCATCTGGCCTGCCAGCACCCCTGCAGCAGAGACGGAATGGACAGGGCTGCTGAAGGTGTCTGAACTAGAGGAGATCTCACAGCTGCCCATGTCCACCTTCCTGGGCAGCTGGGATCTGGTCCTCTCCATCCAGCTGCGCTCTGGACTCTCAGAGAGCTGCTTGTACTTGAGGCCCAACTGGTGTTCAGAAATGGCCTGGTCATCTGTGCTCTCCTCTTCATCCTTCAGAAGCAACTTCCCGGGTACAGGCAGGAAGTTCTCTGGGTCGAAGGTGGAAAGCTCCTCCTCATCATAGCTGTCATTTTGCCCGTTATCCATGATCCTGCTCGTGTCTCGAGGCAGACTCCTGGAGCGCAGGCGTGCGCCCACAGAGGCAGTGAACATGGCGTCAGCTCTGTCAGGCAAGGAGGTGATGTTGCCTGCAGAGTAAGAGAGGGAGAGGGAGACTCCCTGGACTCTTTGGGCCCTGATCCTCCTGCGAGATGGGGCTCCTGAGATCAGAAAGTCTTCAGTTTGGCAACCTGAGTCTCTGGTGCTGAAATGGCTGGCCAGCTCCTCATTAGAGGGAGTGATGTTTGGACTGACATGAACGATCACTGTCCGCTCTCTAGAACTTGGAGAGTCGTCAGAGTCTGGGAGACAAAGTGGATGAAAAACATTAGAAAATGCAACGGAACTCTGGAAAGAACTCCAGTTTAAGGCTTAGATTTGATCATTTTATTGATTTTTATTCATGAAAATCTTTATTTTTAAAAATGTTTAAAGCACTGATCATGAATCACAAGATTTTTTTACATGACATTCTCTCTCTGTCCTCACTTCTTGTCATCTCACGACTATCAAGTGTCTAATAAAAGCATGAAATGCCCCAAAATACCTTTAAACAGACTAAAAATATTCCTTCAGTCACTGGTTGATGTCTTTCATATTTATGTTGACATCATATAGCTGCTCTGTCAGATTTTCTTTAACAATATACTGATGTGGCTTAGATAATAACACACAATAGTACTGAAACACTTTATATTACTTATAGCACCATTTGCCTTTACAATGAAACAATGCCACAATATGAGATTTAGACCCTCAACACTGAACCGTGCATTATGTCTGACATTACAGTAAATTACAACAACAGTACCTTTATCACAAAATCTTCACATATCAGGTGTGTTTCTGAAGCAGAGTTGGATGAAGTAACTTACCCAAATCTTGCTGCACCTGTCTGGGAATGCCAGTGACAGTCCTCCGTCTCCGCAGCTTCCTCCTTCTCTGAAGCAAAGACTGGGAGTGAACGAGCGAGCAGCGCACACTAGCATCTCTGTCAAAGCCAACCCCTGCAACGGAGACACGACATCTGAGGAATCTTTGTTTAGTGGCAACTGCAGCGATTCCTTCTTTAACTCTCACGCTGTCTCCGAAAAAAAATAACTGAATCAGACACTCTACAACGGTCACAGTGTGGAGTGGAGGTCAGCGACCTGATGGAGCTCTAAGACAGAAAGTTGGTGCCTGGAGTAAGAAAGAGGAGTTTTACCTTCTTGGTGTAACGCCTAAACTGTCAGATTAAATGTAAACTAAAGAAATAAAAAGAAATGTATGTGGATGTGTGTACTAAGGAGAAAATCCTGTTTCTGTGTCTGTGTTGTGTTTCCTCCTCGTCTTCCAGCCTCTCCCTCACCATACGTAATGACTGTCATGTGATGGCAGGTCAGGCTTTTCAGCACCATAGCAATTGCTAGACTTTGCTTACAATGTGCATTTTTAATCCTAAACTGTCTCTGGCTCAGTGCGTGTCCGTGTATAACTCTTCTCTGAGTCAATGCGGACGCGATTAAGTAACACAAGGCAGATCTTTTCAACTTATTGGACAGAGCTCATTAGCATTCATGTCGCAGCTACTTGCTCTTTGCACAGGCACAAAGGGTCAAAGCATGAGAACGACAGTGAACAGGGCTCGAAGCATGACTTGCACATTGACAGTGATTCTCTGCAGCAAAATCAAGGCTGATGATGATGACATTTATTAATTAAGAGCAGAATTTACAGATTCCTTGAGAATCTTTGTATTTGTATTTAATATGTGTTTTGTAATGCTGGGAAAATAAGCATTGCATAGTAATTATTAAGCTAAATGAGGAGCGATAGCACGGTGCCAAAAGTGGCTGAGAATCTGTATCGTGTATATTTAATAACAGTGAATAGGAATTACATAATTATTTGAATTAGAGATGGATGATGAACATGACCAGCTTATAGCATGAAGACTGTTAATAGAGGCTCGGCTGTGTCGAATGTTCAAACATACACCTACCGGCACCTCAAATGCTAAATAATCAACATGCTATATATTGTTTGTTGACTCTGTGGAATAAATAAGGTTTAATGTGTTAGTGTGTTTAGAAGTGTCATCATTTTAAGTTGAGATATTTTCCTGCCAATATTTAGACAATGACAGATTAATGCTTTTCTTGTGTCTTTGTGCCTTAAAACTAGAGACAGGTGATGATTAGCTTAATTTAGCATAGCATTAAGAAGGAAGCAGGTGGAAACAGCTAACATGTCGGAGGTCACAAAATCCAATGTAAAAAGTTTGGTTGTGGTTTAATGTCAGATACTAACTATGTGAATTAAAAATTAAACTTGTAATTTGTAAACTTTTTAATGGATTAAACAAGTATTAAAAATAATTTAGTTTTTTAAACTTTTTAAAACTTTGGACAAAAAACCATGGCTAGCTGTTTCCACTCTTTCTGCTAAGCTAACAGCTGGCTGTAGCTTTGAATTTTAACACACACATGGGACAGCTATGAATCTTCCCATCTAAGCTATTTGTTCCCCAAAATGTAAAACTATTCCTTTAAGAGAAGCGACAGAAGAGTTTAAAAGGTAGCATTTCTGCGGAGGAGCTGTAGATGACTCTACGTCAGACACAAAACATAAAGTGCTTTCAATTTACCAGTCACATTAATGGGGATGACACATGAGGCGATGACGTGGGAATTGCTTTTCAATCGTTCCTCCGGGGTGGGCAGCGGCAAGGCTTCTGACCAGTTAGTCTGCTTGTCCAGGGTGGAGGGGATGTTAGGGATGGGAAACTTAGACCGGTGACCTAGAGCCACCCCATCAGTGTCAGGGTCAGAGGGCGCAGCCTGCAACAGATGGATATTTGCATTGTTAGGGTGTGAAGGTTAGGTGGCATTGCATGAGAAATGGAACAGCAGAGTTAAAAACAAAATAAAGATCAAACTCAGCTTCAGAGAGGGAAATGTGTAGAGTGCAGTGATTAAAGTCAGGGATTTGACTGGTGCTGTGAAAAGTGTTTGTCTGGGAAAGGGCTGGAGGCTCGATGTAAGGATTAGTTTGACATTAATCTGCAGCAAAGACTGCTAACTGTCTGAGCAGAGGTTAATCAATGAACATGCCCTTCCATCAGCTGAGTTTCATGTTGACGTGCAGAAGTAGTGAGAATAAAAAAAACATGCTTTAGAGAGAGAGAACAAAAAGAACAAGAATCAGGTTTCATGCAAATTGAAAAACAAACATTTAGAAATTGAAACACGTTCAAATCAGAAACTGCTGTTACACCTGACTGCATCCAAGCTTACAAACACATCAGACTATTAAGAGGTTTGGTAAAAACTGTACAACACATGTTTAACATTAATTCTGCTTTGTGTGAGAGCGATGTCTCATTTACTCAACAACAAAGGACAGAAATGTGAGTCATTTCCAGTCACGACATGCTGCTTTGGAAACTCTTAGCTCATGCTTCGTCAATCTTTGGCACCTATGTGTGTTTCCCCAAAATATTTGAGAGGAAATACTTCACAGCAGCATTCCTCTGAGCGTCAGTATCAATCACTGCACAGTCCTCCCCTCTGACGACTCCACAGCCTTTTTTTCCATGGGCCTCCTCAGGCTCCCCAGCTTAAATACAGGAGATGCCCTGCAACTTCTACCTTCATGCTAAATGAATTAAGTCTATTAAAGTCTTACCTTCAGATTCCTACAGAGAGGCACATGTGAAACTGGGAATGATTCTCAGGCTCAACTGGTTCCCACCTCCACAACCCGACAACCTCCCACCCCCATTTAAAGCCAGTTCTTGAGCCTTTGTGCTCTCTGTTCCCAGCAGACCAATGAGACCCTGACAAAAACCCCGGCCACAAAAGAAACCAGTTTCCTTGGAAACTTCTCCCAACTAATAGAAAAAAAGAGAAATCAAAGGGCAGACCATTTACAGCTGATTTGTTTCAAGGACAGAAAGGCGTTTTTTGGAGTGTTTGAGAGGGGGAAGGATGAGCGAGACGATGGAGTGAAAGAAAGAAAGAGACGATCTCGGACAGGCAGGAAGAGTGGACACATACAGCATGAGAAGGAGAGAAAAAAGGAGGGGCAGTGTTTGGCGCTGTCCACGGCGTCATTTCGGTCTCACAGCGGGCATCAAACATGATATATTTGGTGAGCACGGAGAAAGAAACAGGAGGCTGTCAGCTCTTTTCAGGGATGTGTGCACTGCAGAAACCGCAGCACAGAGGAATCATGGGTAATCACAGGCACAAGCTTCGAGAAGTCAACCCTATCATTAGAGAAACCCAGGCTGCCGGGCTGTGACTGTGGCCCTCGCACACATTCCGCACATACTGCAAACCGTCACACGGACCCCGACAACAACTGTCTGGGCATGTAAATGTCTGACGTGTAGCCATGGACAATTAGAGTTTCACAGCAAACTTGTACCCCCATTTTACAAACTGGGTAGATACTCAGCGGGCATGCATTTAAGAAGAGATTTGTTATGTAAATTAGACAGAGTAAAACAACAGGTAGAGGAGTTGTGAAATACAGCGTTAGAAGGAGCCACGAGGGAGGGAGGGACCAATACCTTTCTGCTCCAGGGAGAGAAGTGACAACATTCGGTAGGGGAGGAGGAGCGGGTGGATTCAAACTGAATTACAGGGCAAAAATAAAAAAAGGACAACAAAAACACATGACAGAAATCAACATGGAGGTTTATGACATGAACAAATACTTCAACAAAAAACAAAACAACAACAAAATCTGTGAGGAGGAGCACGTGGACTGTGACATTATTTTGATGATTTGGGTTTTAAAAAACTTCCTTTGCAACTAATGTTGCATGTTTGATGAAAAGTAAATAAAAACCCAGAGCTGTCATGTGAACCTTTAACAACCGTGCTCTGCACACACAACATGAAACACTTCTTTACCTGTGTTTGTGCTAACTGTGTAGCTGTATCTCGTGGCTGATTGTGGGGAAGAAATGTGAATTTTCCTTCAATACGATATACGTCTGTGCATATATAGTAAGAATGTCATTCATCCTCATCAAATAAAATCTCAGTTAAAAAAGAAAAGGAACAGAGAATTTAAAAAACACTGAAGATACTCTCTCCACTTACATGTGAATACAGTTAAATGCTTGTTCAGCAAAAATAAAAACTGAATTATAGGTGAATAAATGTAAAATATTGAAATATAATTGAATTAAATAGCTCCCTGACTTCCTTTAAGTTGTTAAAAAGCACAAAATGTCTTGTGCATCTCACCGTGGGTAAATTCGTGCCACTTTTCTCTTGTCTCTTGATGATGTGAGGGGAAGGGATCCTGGGCATCGGGGGCACGGCTGAGATGGAGATGGTGACTCTCCGCTCCCTGCTGCCCGATCGTCTGCTCTGGTGATCTGCGACAATAGGATCATGTGAAACTCTGACAACATGACGTGTGTAACTTTTCCAATGCTCTTTGGTTGGAACTGGTTCCAAGATCTGTCTTCAAACTAAATGGTAAAAGATCTGTATTTATATAGCGTTTTTCTAGACTTGATGACCACTCAAAGTGCTTTACAGTGCAGTGTCTAATGTTTTTTGTTCCATCTGGGGCAAATTTGGGGTTTAGTATATTGCCCAAGGCCACTTTGGCACGTAGAATGGGAGAGACTAGGATTGTACCGCCAGCCCTCTGGTTAGTGTACGACCCGCTCTACCTCCCGAGCCATAGAAACCCCTATAACTCTGTTGACAATAACACTGACCAAAAACTTGGGCTGTGGTTTTAATACAGACTTGAAAAATACAAGAAAAACTTGAAAATATCTATAAATTTACCTTCAGATTGGGAAAACATGGGAACCCAGGCCAGAAATGAAAGGGGTGGACACTACAGCCTGGCCAATAGAGATATTTAGGGGCGGATGCTGATACCGATATTAGAGAGTTCAATAATTTCTAATACCATTATAGACTGATTGATGTATATAAAAAAGAAAATTGGCAAAGATTCCTACAATGATATATGTATTTGAGGCTTGATATTTTACATTTGAACCAAAAACTTTGAACAAAGATTTCAATCAGCAAACATAAACACTTATAACATATGTTTGTAAAAAGTGTATAATGGTACATTTACAAACACTCTAGTGGTCACAATACAATGCTAAGCAAGTAGAATAGGTCAGCTATGAATACTGCAATTGTCAAGCTTTTATTGTTCAAGATGAAGTAGGTAGAAAAGTAAGTCTATTATATGTGTAGTTAACAGTGTTATAATAGATTATTATTAAGTTACAAATAAAGTTAGTATTATTATAATTTATAATTTGTCCATGTGTGGGAATTGACAAACTCATAAAAAGCAAATTCACAAAAACCACACAAACTATTACCAAACTTATTACCACATATGATTGACTGCACAGGTGTTGTTATTATTATGTCCACCCCTGCAAAAGCACATTTGATATGTGTCATCTAAGAGCACTCATCTTCCATCCAGGGTGCAAATACAAGCTATGTCCACTAGAGGACAGAGCAACACAAAAATGATAGTATACTCTATCTATGATAAGATGTGGGAGTTTATGGTGGGAAGCACATGTTGTTTTTTGATAATAGAAGATACAAAGTAAGAGAAAATGTCATTGACTGGAATTAAGAATTACAAATGTAGAGGTGCCCTTGATTGTGAATGATAGAGAGTAAACGTCAGAGCTCTTCTGTGTCGAGGTGTTGGGGGTCTCACCTCGGTGCAGGGCCCACAGGCTGAGGTTGGCTTGCCTGTGGAGCTCTTCTACACATACTGGCCGCGTGGAGTGGTGGAAAATGTTCCTCTGCTGGTGCCACGGAGCTTGGTAATGTGTCGTCAGCTTACTCTCCACATCCAGGTTCGACACCGCTGCCAGACAGAGACAGAGCAGGACAGACGGTAAATAAGAGAAAAAAAAGAAAAACAGCAAACACATGTTGACTTCAAGCTCACTGCCAATATGATGGAATTAACCTGTTCCTGTTCTGGGGGGGAACAGTCGCACATTCAGCTCACGTTAGCACCTCAAGAACTATAACATATCGTTCCTAATAACAAAAGGTTGGCACATGTCACTGGATCTACAGTAAATAATGTGCACCCTCTGGTTTACAATGGAAAAGCAACATGCTTTCGTGACATGGGGCAGCCTGCTGAGCTCCATGGGCACTGGTGAGAAAAGCTTCCACTCTGGCATTTTTGTGGTCGTACACCGGTTAACATCATTAAGGTGAACTCTGCAGACTCCGAAAAATGGAACTAATGGGCTTTCCATGATGGCGACAGTGTGGTGCCGTGAGAGTGGCTGAACGTTCAAAACTGTTTTGGGTTGAAATAAGCTCATAAAGCTCTGCCACATATTAAGATCTGAGCCCTGCGAAAGAGAAAGCAATAGATCCAGTGTTAGCCTGTTTACTAATGCAATGCTAGAACCTGCTGCTAAACAAAAGGTATCAATGCAACCTGATACGGTGACTTTCATCCTCTAAACATTGACCAGTGCCTGTACTAATGTCACTGCTCCCCCCCACACCTCCTTAGGTTACGCAGAGGGAGAGACGCTCAGCTCTCAGGTTACACATGATTCACACAGAGGCTGGAAGAGGAGGAAAGGTTTGAGTTTAAAAGGAGCTGTTTTTATGCTGTAGCTTGTTTGTTTGGGTGTTGCTTGCAAAAACTCCAGAGAATGTCCGAATGAGCATGTGACACACACACCGATGTAACGCCCAGCAGGAAATTCTGCAGAGTATTCACCACGAGTGTGTGTGTGTGTGTGTGTGTGTGTGTGTGTGTGTGTGTGTGTGTGTGTGTGTGTGTGTGTGTGTGTGTGTGTGTGTGGGGGGGGGGTTTGATAACGTTTCTAACACACGACACGGGCCGATTCCACTGTCGATGTGATGTAAACAAAAACACGTGATATCCATCGCAGAAATAATACGTTACATCCCGTCTCTGCATGTTGAACCACCCCTCACCTGAAAACTACCGAGATTTCTGTGTAGTTGTGAACATGGCTGAGTGGAAAATCTCCTGCTGCATTTGTGAAAGGCAAAGCGGAAAAAGTCCAGACCCAATTGTGCGGACACATTCCGGAGCTCATGTCTGAAAACGGCATTAGTGTTTGTCCTCCCCTCGCCCTGAAAATATCACGCTTCCTTTGTCTCTCCCAAACTGAACTTTTACTCTTGTATCCATGAACTAAAAGTCCAAGAGATGGATCAAAGTCACAAAATCTGATGTAATACAGCAACATCAGTCCAACAGTCAGACATTCAGATAATTAACTACATAAAAGATTCAGACTTAGGTGTGAAAGAGCGTTTTACACATGTGTAGGAGAGTCTCAGGAATATTCTTAGAAACTGTTGAGCCCACATTTTAGCCGACAAACACATCTGCCAGTCTTCTCATACCTGGCTGACTTTTGTAGGATTGTGAATGACCTGGCAGCTTTTCTGACGCACAGTCTATCTGAACTGCCCCCCAGATGTACTGTATGCTGAGAGGCAGATTTGGCTGAACTCGCTCCAAAGTTTGCTTTGTAGTCCGGCCAGGAGCTACCTTCATTCTCTTTCACTCAGAAAAGACACAGTTCATCTGTTGATCGCAGCTACCAAAAGGTGAGGAAGAGAAGCTCAGTCTGCTGCACGTGCTGCATGGTGATTTGTTTAGCAGCCCACCTTCTGTGCGTTCTCTGACTGGTCCTTTTCCAGGGAACATGCATGCAATCCCCATGAGGCCATTTGTTCAATTTGACGTTTCCCGTAAAACACCCCAGAGTGATCTGAAGGCTCTCTGCTGTGACCCCGCTGACCTGAAAACGTAGATTTTGGGGGTGAACTCATCAAGGAGCAGATCAACATTTGGGGAGTAGCCCTGCTTTTCTTGTCAGCGAGCTTAAGAGGTGCTGGTACATCATTCATTTGCCTTGCTTCAGGCAGTCAGCTTCATCATTAATACATGAGTCTGGTATCAATGTTCTTATGCACCTTTCAAAATAAGCAAAATTCCCCCAATACGCTACAATTATGATCGTGGATCCTGGTGGCAGCTGATCGTGGATTATGATTCCAACTATGCTGTGTTTTTTGGGGTGTGTGTGTAATTTTAATTTATCTATTTTTGTATCTCCACCAAGGACGTTATGTGTTTGTTTGTCAACAGGATTATGCAAAAACTACTCAGTCGATATTAATTACATTTTGTGGAGGGGTGGGGCATCATCATTTTTTCACTTTCTTTAACATTGCGAGTCAACATTTTCAGTGATTTCTCCCCAAAAAAATGTCAGCATGTTTAGGGGACTGATATTTATGAGATTGTGCAATTTGGTGCAGATCCGAATAAAAATATGGATCTAGTGAATTTAAATGTGGTTTCATAAGGGGACTGCTGGGCCTTGTTTCTCTAGTTCTCTTTATCTCCCTATATCAGCTTGTATTCCTACCATGCAAAAACAACAATATTAAAAAAAACAACAACCAGGAGCTCAGTTGGGTTGAGATGTGGTGACTGTGGATGTCATAGTGTATCATTCACACCAGTAAGCCCTTATGTCCTGTATGGAAGCATCTACATCTGTTTATTTCATTTATTGGGGTGTTATCTTTAATTCATCATCAGTCGATGTGTGTATCAGATATAGTTTGTGGCCATCAGCCCCCACAATATTTCATATCTGAGAGAGTACGACAAATTGATTATGATTTCATATCTGTTGTGTATTGTGGTGAAAACTTAGTGAGTGAGTGGTGATGTGATCCCCGGGACAGTGTTTGTCAGCCTCGCCCCTCCCTGCCTCCCTGCTGAGATATGAACTGTTGGCCCTGCTGAGACACCCTCAAGGTCTCCAAACTAAAAACACATCTGACAACAACAACTGGGACACAGACTGTGCTCTCCTTTCTGTGCCCGGCTCCACTCCTCTTTTTCTTTGGCCGGTTCTTAGCTTCCCTCCGGCCAAAAAAAACACACTCAGTACTTCCTTTCACCTTGCTCAGTGAAATCTCTGACTTTTAGTGGCATAAGTCTGTGATTGTGCAACAAAGCATTCATGCACAAAGGCCCTTTAAAGATGTTTTCATGGACACAGAAGTCCATATGGGGAAACCCTTTAATGGAAGAGCAGTGGTCAGCTGTTCGCTCCAAATGAGGCCAAAGAAAACACATCGGCCCTCAGTCATCTCATTGAACTCTCGGCAGCTTTCTCTTTCTTTCACAGCCGGGCCGTGTGATCTGCAATGTGGCTGCGCTGAGACAAATGAGCCACATGGCTTCAGGTGAGAAGAAAAACAAGAGATTTGGGAAAAACATTCTGGTCGTCTGGAACTTTTCTTTTGAGGGATGTGTCTATTCACCTTCTTCATCCCTTATTTTACCATGAATCATCCCGAGAACTCTACTGGCGAGGAATCTTATTATCTGCATCCCCCGACACAGCCTATCAATCTCTCCTCCTCCTTCCCCTCCTCCTCCTCTTCATCTGCAGCAGGATCATCCCCCAATAACCTCACCGCTCTCAGCCCTGCCAGCAGCCCTGCAGGCCAGGAGGAGGAGGTGGATGAAAGCTTGCATCTTCAGACTGTCTCTGCCTTGTAATTTACTCGATATTGGCCCAGACAGGAGCCAAGCCAAACCCCCTGACACCCACACTCACACTCTCACACACCTACAATTTGCTCGTGGTCTGGGAAAGCTTTGCCACAGACGTCAGTCATTAGGTCACACTTAGATATGAACATTTCATTCTGGACTTCATGCAACAGGGAGACAGGTAAGATGAAACCATGCTGAATCAACTGTGTGTGGGAACTTTAGCACAAAACGATTATTGTCAGGTACACAAATCAAAGCTTTGGCTCTGAAAGGGTTTTTATTAAAGCCAAAAAAGTTTCCTGCTAAAGTGTAGCAACAGATTTGTTTCAATGCATGCAGGCCTTCTCCACAGTTTGATTCTTTTCACACTCTACAACACAGGTTAAACCAACCAAGCAAAACTTTCAACCAAATGCCTTCGAAAACCGCGGAGGAGAAGCTGAACCCTTTCATCTCATCATCTCTTACATCTTGTGACAACGCTCAAACAAAGTGCGGGCATGTTCGTCTAACCGCTGAAGTTGCGAATAAGTGCATGAAGAGCAGAGAGAGATGGGAGGCACATGCAGCTCAATTAAAGCCTCTGTAAATTATACAGTACCTCGGGATGTGGATATGAGACAGCATCCTAGAGCCATGACAGAATGGCGTCGTTTGAACTCTGAGGGATCAGCGAGACTTTAAATCAGTCAGCGTCTCTCCCTTCGGCCGCCTACACTGCCCCTACGTCCCCTCATGTCTTTACGTTAAAGTCCCTCAGCTGCACTGTCACACTGACCTACAGCTCCACTAGAACATCTGCTCACACTCCTCCCCCATGTCCCCTTCCCCACCCAGAGCTGGGTACAGATGGTGCAGCCAGGGCCTGACTTGGGCTCAACTAATCTGTTTATGGTCTGCTACAGGAGAGTCTGAGTGTTAATCCAAACCGCTGAAACAACACTGACCGCTTAACCTACAATGGAGGAGGATCATGGAGGGTAGAGGAATGCCAAAGGATGCGCACGGCGTTTGTTTTACTTTTAGTCAAATATGAATCAATTCAAGTACCAACGTGTCACTGTGATTCAGTCTCTTGAACCGCACATTAAACAAGACGAGGTAGTAAACAAAGCAGCCTCATTCAAATCATTCAAAGTTGAAGCTCCAAACATCTAAAGCACACACTGCAGAGCAACAACAAAATAAATGACACTCACCCGAATCAATTAGAGAAACAACATCAAAACAGATACTAATCAAATTTCAGAATTCACCTCGGTCCTGTTGGCAGTAATCTACAGCTCCAAAGTGAAATCTGTCAGTGAAGAAAGTCTGGCCCTGAAAACAATGCGGCTGTTCCACCGCTGGAGAAAGTGCCTCTGAGGTCTGATTAGTGAAACACAATGAGTCGAGTCCCAGTGCCAGTAGGCACAGAATAATACCCGTCTCCCCCGTAATCCGCTCTGAGTCCACATCCTCCCAGCAGATCACTGCTGCTGTTGACCCGCTGCAGCAGGTGGGGCTCGAGACTCTTCATGTTCAATGAGGAGATGAGACTGAAGCCTGGTGCCCTGTTGAGGCGTCCTACTGACGCAAAGACAACTGGAAAGAATCTCATGAACATGTTTTACCAGAGAAACTACTGTGATTTTTGTTCATGTATTTCTAGAAGAGAGAAAGATAACATGGTTCCTGAGTGATACATGAAAGAGTTTTCTCTTCACCAGCTCCAGACATCAAGGAGACTGAAGGATGAGATTCAGGCTCGAGCTTTTCGACAGTTTAAAGGACCAGAGAGAACAAAAAAGTTCCTACAGGTCCTGCAGGGCATCATGGATGTGGAAGTTAATTTTCATGCAGGTTAAAGGGGCAGTCCACTGATTTTACATAATGCATATTTTATTCAACAACAGAAGTCTGACCCTGTTAGTCAAATCGGTTGTATAATGTCCTCTGTGTCTTTGGAGAGCTCAGCAAAGAAAAAGGTGTTGTCTGATGAAGAATGTTGTTAAGATGCATTATGGGAAATATAGGATCCAGGGTTTGATCAATGCAAGAAGTTAAAATCAAAAATATCCTGACCTTTGCGGATGTGTTTTTCACAGTTAGTTTACAGAGATGTAGTATTAAATTGGCCTTTACCCCTAATCGTTTTACAACGTCGGTCCGTCATGAAACCCTGTATTCACACTTTTTGTCACCACTGTTCGACATATGGTACCAGCTCGTTTACCTCCTCTCCTCTTTCCTCTCTGCTTCACTGTCCGTGTATCATGTGTGTGAGTGAGCAGGGGCAGGGCCAGCCCAGCAGAAATACTTTTCTCTTCAAACGACAAGGGGATTTCTATTTTTTCTCTTGGAGATTAGAAAAATTCAGTCTATGACATAATGCATAAATATACTTCACATGCAAAGGCCAATCATAACTACAGCCCCTTTTCTATTGGTCAAAAAACCCACTAACACCTGCTAACATCTGGCTTTTATCTGCAATTGGAATGGATAGAAACTGCATTCACTCCTGGGTCTAATGACTTATTGCCTCTGGGTGAACTCACTAATTTGGCAGACAGCGTACATGCGTTCTTGATGTCGAACATGACACACTGGGGGGGAAACAGAAAGGAAAATTCTACTGGCAATCGGAAAGGACTAAATCGTCTTGTTTTTGCAGGTTTACCCACGTCTAAAAAAACAGGACACTTCTCCTCTCTTCCTCTGTGTGTTTATCCCACCACACCTATTTAAATGGGCTCTCGCTCACCTCACCTGGAGCTTTGATGTGGGATTGCAGGTGGGCCCCGTGACCTCTTCTTGGAATGTGATGCTGGGAACCAGGGGGCCTACAGGGGGGCTGAAGGAGCCATTGTTGCAGCCTCATGCTGCTCTCGGCTGCCTGCAGGTACCACAGCCAACGGCTGCTACACTGTAATCAAACCTCCGCTTCACTTCCTGAGGAGCTTTACTATCACTCAACACCAGTCACTTACATATCTGACTGAGAAATGAGAAACTGACTCATGATTTTATTTATAGTCTAATAAACTGCGACAATTTCATTCTGTTTAATTCACTCTTTAAATCACTATAGTTATTTTCTTAACATGACTATGACATCACCACTGGTGTTAAAGTAATGCAGGTGTGTGACATTGTTCTTGTTTAATTGCAGTGCTCTAAAGCCTGCTTGTATTTCCTGACTTGAGGTCAGGGCGTCAGCACACGCTGGCACTGCCGCAAGCCCACACACGAAATCTCGTCTGGTGGTGAAATTAAATCATAGCTGTGCTCAATGAGACGTCCCTCTACGCTCAGATGTTGGATCAGCGTCTGCACCGACAAACTGTCCGTCTGCTCGTGTGCCAGGACGTACAGTGAGGGTGGAAATAAAGAAGGAGCGGGGAAATCCCACCAGATATCACAGAGTTTCAATTGTGAGAGATGCATCGCCTCACAGCAAGCACAACACTGCTGATGGCAAAAAGTGAGACAGGAGGGCTGTGTGTTCCCCTAAAGACAGTCAGTGCAGTATCTGAACCTTAACGTGCTGATGCACCAACATACTATATAAACAGTTGGAATTAATAAAAAACTAAAAATCAAACCCATATGACTAGAAGCTCAAAGCATCCCTCCCGTGACACACTACCCGACAAAGCAATAAGATTTCAAATGTTTGGTCATTTCCTAAACACACACAAATCGCACTGACAAAGAATGATTTTGGATCATATCTAAAACCAGGAGGCTGCACACGGGGACGTTTCCTGACACTGACATCCTGAGATCACCGAGCGTTCAGAGCCGCGGAGGAGAAGCGGTGCACTACTGATGCCTGTTTTCTCAGCTGCTTCATATTACCACTACAAAGTCCAACAGCGGGCTGCGGTGACTTGAAAAACTTTCCACTTTGAAAAACTTCCAGAGTGGTCCATGTCGAGGGAAAGGCTCGATGCCAGAAAGAGGATCTCTTACTCTGAGGGGAGAGCAGATTTTTTCGGGGGGAGAGGAGGTGGATGTGTTACGATGGCTGACATCCTCAGAAACATTTCCTTTGTAAAGATTTTACAGCATGCGGAATGTTCATGAGAGTATGTGGCATGTTTTATGGCACAGTAATGAGCAGGCAATTTTGTTAAGAGCTCCATAACACACTGCTGTTCATATTGAACTGGGCCATGTATCTGAGCCAACAAGGAAGAAAAATTGAAGTGTTTAATATTTCAACAAGTAAAATAAAAATTACTGGCACATGAAATGCTCATATATTTTTTAAGTGACACTTGTGAATATTATTATATAAACATTAAACTACTGATTATGTGCAATTTGAAAGGAGTTACTCTAAAGCTGCTTTCAGTGATCTCTGCAGCAGACGATAATACGTCACTTCCTGCCTCTGTCTATTCAACCTCTTGCCTGAATAATGCAAAGGATTTGTTGCTGTTGTGAACACGTCTGTGCAGAGAACCTCCCGCTGTTTTGTTCATGTGTGAGAGGAAAACTGCGGGTATACTCCGTAGCCATTTCTCAGATTTTACCCGCAGGTTATGTCTAAAAACGGCTTTAGAGATCAACCCAGTTCCCTTCAGCAGAGTGTTTTAGCATCTTTTTTCGGTTTACAACATGCAAATTTAATGTTTTTATTCACTCTCTCACCGAGCTGCTTTTTGCAGTGTTTCTCCAACAAGCCCCTTAGTAAAAAGTTTGTAAAAAGTCCAGAAGAGCCAAAGTGAGAATATATAGCAGGAGATCCTCCGCAGGATTCACTGTGAGTGTGCTGTTGTGAACACGTCTGAGTGGACGAATCTCCTGCTGCATTGCTCATGTGTGAAAAACAAACTCCGGACCTGATTGACATTCTCCTGAGTTTATGTCTGAAAATGGCTCAAATGTTCTCATTGACTGAGAGTTAGTTTTTTTTCACTAGCTCTGATAAATGCATCACATGCTGTCTCTGCCCTGCAACACATGTTAGACAGACAACGTTAGCAGTTAGCATTCTTTCCTCAGGGGTAAAACAGAGAACAAATATCAGACTTGCATTTGCCATGTGTCCAGACCCACAACACCACCTTATTACTAATGCACTCTACATCTACTGAGCTGTTTTCAGACATGAACTCCCGAAAATGCCTGGAAATTTGGGTCCAGACATTTTTAATGTCCAGGAGTTTTAACGTATGAAGAACACAGTAGGAGATTGTAAGTGTCAGACACGTTGACAAAAACAAGACATTTCCTACACATTCAGGCGAGGAGGCAGGACAATATGTATAAATTCTGTTGTGGAAAGCACATTGTTTTTGTTGACAGCTCATCAAAGATGGTTGGCCCTCTCGGATCTCCTTGTCTTTCCAAGATGACATCTTTGTATGCGTCTTCTACATGCATGGCATCTTTTTTTCAGATATGTGGATTCGTCTAGTTTTGCGTATGTCACGTGTTGGAACCGATATTTTACAAGGAGGGCTAGCAGGTAAGATTCAAGAAAGCGTGTGGAGCAAATGACTCGGATATCATGTGCCAGCCCCTCTGGACATTTTCAGGAAAACATCAGTGCATGTCTGAAAGCAGCTCTGGTTGTGTAAATGGGGTCATTAGCTAACACATTTGCTCTACCAACTTTACAAGGTGAATCTACATCATATTCTACCGCTCATCTCACTGCCCTCAGGCGACCAATACATCATATATTGCTATTTTACAACAGTTGACTGCAAGAAAATGTCTGCAAGAAAATATATGCATTTTTAGTATGTGCACTAACCACAATTCTGAAATCCGACCCTACAATGTAAATCACTTTTACTCTAATGATACATTTCTTCATAGAGCTGATAGAAGTGTGATTAAAAGCAGATGAACAAATATAAAGCAGTCAGAATCAGTTGCCACACATTCAGGGAGAGTCGAGTTCTTGCTCTTATGCAATGCGATTAATCATAAGGCACTCTGAATATCTCAAAGAGGAAAAGTGGGAGTTTCCTCAATAATTAATGGTTAACTGTAATTACGTCTTGATTTACAATCAGAGCGTGAACCAGGAAATCCTCTGGAATTGACGGTAAACACATCTGTACTTATCTCAAATCACAAAACTTCTCTTCTGAACAATCTCTCTACGTGTTTGGTTCCCCCGTCCAATCCACACAACCCGACCTGCTCTTTGACTTGCACTCACTGAGCAATGAAAAGGAAAGTCGCAGCATGACAACGACAGTGAATGAGAGCCACTCCCAGCTAACAGAGGCCCTATTTCATTTTTCTGGGTTTTATGTGCACACTCAGCGGGGTCGGCAGGGGTCGTGGCCCCACATTCAGCCACCTTTTACCTCTTGACCTCTAAACACCTCATTATTAGGTCTGCACACTGACCGGGAGGCCAACTCACATCAGCTCACTGGATACTCATTCACTCCACTTGACCTTTTAACGTTCAGGAAACGCTGGACAAAGATATTTGTAAATTAAACTATAAACCTAACCTATCCTCTCATTATTTAAGTTAATTCATAAAATCCACTGCTTATAATAAAAACTTGGACAGAAGACAGAAGCTGTTTTGTCTTATGAATAACAGAATAAATACATTGCGTTAAACTAGAAGGGCACTCAGCAGGGCCGGCCCTGGCAATGTTGGAGCCCTAGGCGACACACACACACATGCACACAAACAAACACACACACACACACACACACACACACACACACACACACACACACACACACACACACACACACACACACACACGTGCAAATTCCAACCTTCACTCCAGAGGTTACATTCATTAGTTAATAAAACAAGTTAACAAAAAAATATTTTTTAAATAAATGAACTACTGGATACTGGATGTAGGCTATAAAAAACAATACAAATATCTAATAAAAAATATAAAAAGAGTCGGAAATCTGCTGTACTGACAGCTGATAGCTATTCATGTCGACAAAAATAAACATTAATGATGTGCAATTCTCGTGCGAGCAGCCGCCTGGCTGTTCACACAGGAAGCGCATTTCTCCTCGCCGGTTCGGGGGGAAATGACCACCAGCTGAGTTTCACTTGGGGTATAAATATAATGCTAATAACTAATACCTACTTTAAGCTTAACCTGCTTAACCGGCATGACAGAGACGACGTCCTCCCATACCACCACTGTTCTGCTTCACGAATCTACTTCCTGTTTACAAATGTCGAACCTTTATTCCAATAAACCTTTTAGCGATGTTCCCAAGTTGCCTTGAAATATGTTTGAAAAGTTGCTGTTGCACGAAATAAAACCGTGTGCTCTCTAATGTCTCATCTTTGATCAGTGTGTGGGTATTAGGAGGTTAAAGTGAAGCCTCAAGACTCTTTAACAGGGCATCAAATACTGGTAAAAAAGTAATATTTTTTAACAATAACTTTACTTTACTACATCTAAAAGGAACAGGTAGTTTGACTGAAGGCTCTAACATGGATCCCTGCAAAGCCTCTATCGACCTCCATCAACAAAACGGGGAATAATAATTATTCTATTGCACCAAATCAGTTCCTATGGGATTTTATTTCTTTTTAGATGAATAACGTAACAATAAAAAATAGTCTACACATGAGAGAAAACAAACATATGTACGGGTTAACTATATGTGTACATGTATGATCCACAGATGAGACATCACTGTGAACAAGTGTCACGGTTATTTTTATAATTCTTTCTCATTGCCCATTAAAATATCGAATCTAAAAATGATCAACTTTGTAACATAGTCTATTCATTTATTGATTCTTGAATTAATTTGTAAATAAATGCATTAATGCATGTGTTTTTCTCAATTTTGTATTAATTAATGAAATGATTTATTACCAGTTCCTTGTCACTTGTGCTCTTCCATGGAAATGATTTATTACCATTTCCTTGTTACTTATGCTCCTCCATGGAACTCAGTGTCACTTTACAGGATCATTTCACTCCCCCACCCTTAGCTGTGTTCAGGTTCCGCATGGAACGAATCCAAGGTGTGTCTCAGACAAAATAGCTTTCAGTTCCTGGACTATTTGTAGAGCTGTTTTTATTGAAAACTAATATTCAGTTTTCTTGTAAGAAACTTGTGAGACTTGTTTCTCGTAAGAGGTGTCTGCTAATTAAAGCGATTATTCAGAAACACACCGAGCCACAGCAGGGGGAGCCACCCCCCCTCAGCTTCCCGGTGCTTCGCTGCCGGTGCGAACAGCCCGATTGATTAACATGCTTTTCGAGGCGCTTTGCGGTGCTTCTGCCTCCGTTGTGTCCCCGGGGTTAGAGGACGATGGTGTGACGTTACTGCATTGGTTAAAGTATGTATCACGTCATGATAAATCAGCCTCTTGTGGTGCCCTCTTGGCACCACAAGAGGCTGATTTTAGTTCAGTCCCCTGAACTAAAAAAACAACAAAAAAGCACAAATTTAATCTTCCAGCAAGTTTCATGGAAATATCTTTACTAGTTTTGCGTCAACCTGCCGACAAACCAACACACAAACAGGCTGTGGAGAAAACATTACCTCCTTGACAGAGTTAAAAAAAATAAAAATAGGAGTAACTGCCTATTTTCCTAACCACACTTCACATTTTGTGGTAGAGCACATATTCTATATCAGCACCAGTCACAGCGGTTGGATTTTGAATCCAGCACGGGCCCTTTGCTGTATATCACCCCCACCCCTCTTCATCATTTCCTCTCTCTCTCTACTGTCACAACCTAATGAGGCAGAAATGCACAAGAAAGAAGCTTTAAAAAATCTTGTGACCCTTAAATCAGCATGGAGCTCATTTTACAGCTGTGATTTGCTATAGATATGGGAGGCTGCAGCACACCCTCTCATATCACATCATTTAACGCTGTTTGAGGTCACAGCTGACTCCTATTGGGCTGTAATGGCTCTCCCACTGAGCTTGGCCTGGGTCTCTGCTTTCGCTAACGCTAGACCTTTGAAGTGCTCACACACACACTCACATGGTAACGCCCACCCTCTACAGAGGAGGAAGGGGGCGTGTCTGGGCTGGTCCCTCCCGAAAAAGCACTCTGGGTTTTCCGTACCCTGCAGGTACACCTGGCCTATTAGACTCACAAATGGAAATGTGTGTCCTTTGACCTCCTGCTTTTGTTCAGCCTGCGCTCCCGTCTCACAGGCACCTCCAGAGGGGCGGGAACTCTTGTTGGGAGTCTGAGAAAGAGAATGAGTCCCTGGCTTTACTGGAAGTTAGGGTAGTGTTGACCACAAGGTGGAGGCTGATGAAAAACCTTGAAGTCAGAACAAGGGAACGAGTAATGTGAGCAGCCTCTGCACGGTCAGCTCTGTCAACACAAGCCCGGGGGCTTATGGGAACATGGCTGCATTCAAAAAAGGTGAAACTAAAGTGTTTTTTCTGTGGCCCGACAGGATGAGCGGTGCAAGGGTGAATTTATCTTTCCACAGGTCTAAAGCCAAGAACAACAAGAAAAGAATAGCAATGGATATGAATCTTTCATCAGGCTGTTTCCCTGCCAAACCAACACAATTCATTGAGCTTTTTGTTCCTGAATATCCATCATACAATAAAGTGCGCATCACGCTGCCTCTGGGCTCTAGATGTTATGTAATTTCAAAGCTACACCAGGTGTATTACGTGTTTGTGAGTGTCAACACATTTCCAAACATCTCCATTTGTCCAGACTATTACATAACACCAGAGTTATCAAACTGAAACGGTGCCAGCAGCATTTCCAAACTATAAATATAAAAACATAAATCAAGCAATAATTATTGACTATTTGTGAACAAAAACTAAGCAAATGTGGAAATTTGCTCAGTGGTAGAAAGCAACAAGTTGACATGATTAAATCTATGTCTCAAACTGAGCAGTGAATATTACTGAACACTGGGACATGCTCTGGACGTTCTGTTTAATCATTACAAATAAAAAAAATACAAATGTGCCAATGTGATGGATCAATCATTCACCTGCTCTGGTGACTCAGACACATCCTGTCATTTTCCTCATCATGGTTTTAACAATCACTTCCCTGTGTGTCTTTAGCCATTTTTAGCATGACCTATACCTATGTAAATAATGTTGCTGCACCCTTTTAAAACAAGAGTCAGAGATAAAGACCTCAATAAAAGGCCTCTCTGTTCAAATACATTTCCAGATGTCATGAAAGCAGTGCTCATGGACGGACCTGATGGATGCAGTAAGATTGACAGTAGGTCAGAGTCCTGGGACCAAAGACAACCACAGCCTGGGTCTTACACTCTGACAAAGGGACAATCCTCCCACTGCATGGTGTTTGCCACCATCGACCCTCTCCACATAAACCAGCTCTGAACAACAGAAGCACGTCCTGTGTTTTGTGCAGCTGCTCATTCATTAGCTTGTTATTCAGTGTGTGATAGACTGAGAGGTCAGAGGGTACGTGTCTGTACGCCACTCCAGCCTCGGGTCACAGAGAGAGCTGCAGAGGTTATGGAAACAGTGAAATGATTGATGCACTATAAATAAATAAATGCATGTGAATATACGTGTGTGTGTGTGTGTGTGTGTGTGTGTGTGTGTGTGTGTGTGTGTGTGTGTGTGTGTGTTTGTGTCTATGCAGGTGTATGTGAATAATGTCACCATCAGAATAAACCTCACACATTTGTTCAATGTCTTTGTAACCTGGCTCAAAGGACAGTAGAATATGCAGACTGTTATATAAGTGTCTGTGCAGCTTAATCACAGAGGGATTTCTGCACACAGTTTCCTGTGTAAACACTGGGCTGTGTGAGCCTCAGAGTCTGGTTTCACCAGTTTACTGGCATCACTCCCTGCTCACATGGAGCACAATAAGCAGAATAGATGGACTGTGAAGGGGGGGAAACACAACGAGGGGAAAAAGGAAACCCAGAACACAGACATGGGGAGGGTGTGGTTTGGAAAGATACAACGAGGGCAGAATTTGCGCCGGGAGGCTGCAATGGAAACCTCGCTTTAACTGACTGACCGACTGAGACCAGCTTCACAGGCGAGTGACCTGTGGGAAAGTCATTTTGAGGGAGCAGCATTAGGCTAAGCTTTGCCATCCCTCAAACATCTCTGCCTGGTGGGACAAGCTTGGAAGGAGAATAAACTGGAGGCCTGGCTGTTTCAACACAAACCAGCAGCTGGCAGGAAGGATGGATATGCAGGGAGCGAACCCAGCAGCCGTTTGACTGCAAACAATGGAGAGGATCAGGCCATTCCAGTTCCTGGTGGCTTCCAGCACCTCACCCAGATAGACCCCAAACACACAAGCTGTCCATGAGGTGTTAAAGCTGTTTCATTTATGATGAAAATCCAGTTATAGTAGCTACCAAAGAAAGCTTGTTGAATTACTGTCTGGTTTGACATAAAGACCCAAGAGGAGTATTTATGTTACTGTGGGTGAAAGTGATGGTGATGCTGACTCATCTCTGCCAGGACTCAACAGGAGTGTACCACATGTACCTGTTCTGTTGTTAGCCTCTTTGTGTGACCACAGAGCCAAAATACAAATATTTAATCATACACTGTTTCGGAGGATTTTACTTAAGTGGTGACCTGCTGTGTAACTGCCAGCGTGTGTGTGTGAGAACGGGCCGGTTCACTGAATGAGCCTGTAACAGAGAGGTGTGTGTTTACTCCTCAACACAGCAGTGTAGACAGCATCAATAAGCCGGAGTGTATAAGCTGAGCAAAACACAGCTGGACTGCACCACGCTGACTCCTCATGCTAGCAAACAACAATAAAAGGACGCCATTGTATTATTTTAAACTGTGTCTCCATGGAAATGGGAATGCTCGCAGACATTTGCTGAAGTGAGGGTGTGTCCTTTCATAGCTCATCATGCCCTAGCTGTGGAAAGAAAACTCAAGTATAACCCTGCAGGGAACTATGAGTCCTGAGCACGTGTCTCTGAGCAGCAGTGACAAATGAACCGACCAGTTCCACAAACTTATGTCTATCTGGTGATCTGTCAGACGTATTTACTGAACCATTCAACTCATCGACTTCACGCTTGGCATGTATATTTTTAGGGGCTTGGGGAAAGTGCAGTGTCAAATTTGGTCTGATTTGGACATGCAATACATTCAATAATAATTAAAATAGAAAAGCAGTCAGGGAGTGCAGGGCTGTGGGCCTTCAGTCTGTGTACAGCGTTGAACATGTCTTCCCCAACGTCTTAGGATAAACTACAGCATTGGTTGGTATCATATCAGACTGATAGACACAGACAGACTGTCACGCAATAGGTGCTGATCTCCATCATGGAAACAACATTCATAGAATCACTTCCTGCTTAGCTATTTGTTTACAAGGTAAAAAGCAAAACATTCATTTAATTGCCATAAATCTTTATACCGAGCAGAATTAAAGAGCTTTAATTTTGAAAAGTTCTGAACTTGGGTCTGAAGATTGTGTTGATCGCTTTACAGACCTCTGAAATAGCCGACATGCAATGTATGAATAAAAGCAGTTAAGTAAATCATCCAAACTTATTTATAAAACACACACGTGAACACTAATTAAGCTAATTCTGTTTCATTTAATGAAAAATATTGACTATAAAATCTTCTTTGCAGATAAACATCCCATTCCAAACAGGCAGGTTTAAAACCGGTAACGTTTACATTAAACTCAATTTACAGATTGATTATGAATGTAATCAAAAACTTGGCACTTACCTATTGGTCATAAGCAGAAACCAGCAAGAAGTCGAGGGGACATGAAAAAGAATGAAAGAAAACACACTGTGAGCTAATTGCAGCAGGATATCTGAAAAACATCTTGTTATAATTTAAAACAGTGCTTTTTTTTATTGCTCAGATGAATCTCTAGAGAACAGTGGAACTGGAATGTAGCTGGCTGGTTTTTCTCTGCATGAGAAACCATTCTGCTTTACTGGCCCTAAGTGAAAAACTTCTAGCGTATGTTGTGAGACTGTCCCGAACAGGAACCAAACATCTTCACCTCACTCTAATCTCTACACGCGTGTTGTCTGGAGTGTTTCTCTTTGACACCATTTTACAGATGCCAGACGCAGGCATCTGACAGGGCACTCCACATGTGTCTGCAGCCTCACTCTGGATGTGGTTCCAGCCCACGAGAGTTTCGCTGAGAAAAGAAATGGTCCTGGGCAAAAGCTAGGGAAAGAAAGAAGGCCTGACTCTTGAATAGCCTGCTGCCCTTGGAGGGCTCTCTCATGTGAGTGCTTCATGAATGGTAGGCCTGAGGACAAGATGCCAATAAACATTGAAATCTTGGCGGTCTCTGGACATTGTGCTTCGAGGGACAGGCACTGTGTAGCTGAAAGGGCACATTTTCTTTGTGGCTATAAAACAGTAGCTAAAGAGCAGCTATGCCTTCTACGTTTGGCATTTTGACAAGGTTTTCTGCTTGTTTCTTTAACCAGATTTTGTTCGCTCACACTGTTCCTGTCTTTTCTGAGGAGCGGTGTCTCTTTTCCCTCCTATGTCCTGACGCTAAGCTGATGTATCCACCATTGCTGCAGTTGCAGCGTTTTTGTAATGATGGTAATGATGGGTCTCTTTGTTATGTCGTGATGTAAAATTAGTGGGTACAGCCAAAGGCATGGCATCCATGACACAGTCTGTTGGGTATGTGGTGACAGTTTTTTACGCAAGTCAGAGCCCACCACAATGTAGGCCACTCTTCTTTTATGACAAATTAAGATGTCTACGGCAGCAACAGAGAAGTGAGTATACAACCTGCATAGTATATAGTCTGTACAAAGAAGTGCACAGAAAATGTAGGGAGATGATATTTCTCAATCTCAGGTTGCTGATTAAAGTACGATGACCAGGAAAAGTGTGTGTATTCATTCAGTTTGATTAACCTTTCCATTCTCAAACAGCACATATGTGTTTTTGCACTGATAATGGTGGCAGATTCACCGCACAGAATTTATAGTTATTTTTTTAAACAGGTGGTCCTAAAAGTCAGGCAGAGCTAGCTGGCTAAATGGCCGTTACTAACGTGAGTTGTTTTTAACAGTACCATCTCTGGATGACTTTTTAATTGTTTTAGGATGATTTATTATAAAGAAAGTCTCTCAGGATTAGGACCTACTTTAAGTAATATGGCTGGAGTTTCAGGGTGGCACATTGGTTCAGTGGTTAGCACTGTAGCCTGACAGCAACAAGGTTCCAGGTCTTTTTGTGTGGAGTTTGCGGGATGTACATGTGTCTGCATGGGTTTTCTCCAGTTACTACGATTTCATGAAAGACATAGATTGGGGTTTGGTTTGAGACTTGTCCATACTGAATTTGAGAGTGAATGGTTGTTTGTCTCTGTATGCTGGACCTATAAACTGGCGACCTATTAAGGGTGTACCCTGCTGATTTACCCCCTCATGTGGTTACTACCATAGACTTTATAAAGAGATAAACAGCCCCCCACCTGGTGGCTGGCTGTAGTACAGCTCATAAATTCTGTCTCTTCCATGTTTGTGGATGGGACAAGGGCCAAAATAAAAAGTCAAAGAACTTGTTAAACAAATCTTTTTCAAAGATGTTTTTTTGTCATTTTAGGTAGTTCTTACAACACTTATGTTTGTTCAAAGGCTTGTTTTTCAAGTAAGTTTGGTTTTAATTGGTTATTTGATGCTATAAAAACGAGAGATGTCATGATTGACAGCTGAGACTGGTTCCCGATTACTTGAGCTAATGTATCGACGTGAACTCGCTACCACGGCTACATCCCTCAATCACTATTGCAATGAGTCTGGCCAATTCAGCATGCAGACAAATCCAGATCTTGACAGACCTATTGTGTCTTGTTACAGCTCCTTAACTAAATCTAAACAAATGCTGTTTGAGGCCAACAACTTTAAACAGCTTTCAGAGAGAACTAGACAGAATATAAAAAAATACTGGACAAACAAGGAAAAAATACACCAGTGTTTCACCTCAGTCAGTTTTCTAAAGGCCATGTAAAAATAAACATAAAAGACTGATGTGAATGAAAATAACTACATATCACTGTAAAAGTCAGGTTGAGTGACGTGAGAAAACAGACAGCTTACCAAAGCCAACAGAGAGAAAGAGGCAAACATAATTTAAAAGCCCTTTATAAAACATACAAGTAGCTCACCTGACAACGTCTCTGGAGGAAATTAAACACACTGAACATGAATGCATGCATCAATCACCCTGGCCCTGAGGCCAAGTGGCAAATTACTCTGAAGTTGTAATATACCACACTGCTAATCGCTTCACACAGATCTGTGACTGTGAGTATAACCACAGTCCACTATGTTTGAATTAATCAAAGAAAGCTGATACAGCTATACATTTATCTCACAAAGAGTAAACAGCCATGCCTTTATTTATGAATGAGTCTTTTCTGATTGTAAGTTGTGGGCTGAAGGGTGTTTCCCTTTTCTACACAGTCTTAGGTGTCTTCTCTTCTTTTAGCTTGGGTGGTTACATACACAAGACCACCAGCACACAGCAGAGGTGGCAAACGGGAAAGTTATCTTCATCCACTCAAGCTGTTTCCAATGGTGTCCACATTCCACCACATGGCTTTTCTAAACAGCTCGCAGTCAGAGGCAAAACCACAGAACAAGTCAGACGGAGGCTAAACCCGCCCTTACAAATCCCAAGATCAAACTGAGAGCAAATTTCAACTTCAGTTTCAAAAGTGCTACTACACATCTACTACATATCCACTTACAACTCTGCAAAGTCAGCATGAACGCTGAGCTATACAATTACGCTCTGCAGCAAAAACACAGAAATCCAAACTAAAACCAAGCTGTGAAGCCGAGTGTGTGTGTACTAACATAATAAGTGACCCAGAGCTGTTGTAACAGATTCTGCATGTCCTCTCTCAGGGCTCATAGTGGAAATAGTACATTTCCTGCAATTTTACACAGGGTCTCTTAACTTGCCCAAAAAACACAACCAAAAGCAAAAGAAACCTGGCTCATTTTTCAGGAAGACTATGAACAGAATCATAACAAGCAAGTTGGGCTCTTTCCCCTAAAGCACCTGTGGGAGCTGCAGCCAAGTAATAAAAACACACAAGCCCTTAAATCTGCCCCGCATCACTCCCAAGGTCCCATTCCCCAAGAGCAAATCAGGGCTGAAAAATACAACATCTGTCTGCTGTATGCCGTTGCCATCGGTGCCCCGGACCCGAGAGAGGTTTTTTGTTAAACTATGGAGTTTAACTTTCCTACTCGTCCACTGAAAGAAGAGGAGGAGCCCAGCTGAACAAACAGCTGTTGCAGCATATAGTGGTTTACGGAGGGTGTGTCTCTGTCTGTCTGTGTGTGTGCATTCCAGCACTGCTGACAACACAAAATATGGCCCAAAATATACAGATGCACTCACTTTACACATTGAGAATAAAATACACACACTCAGATTGTTATGCCAAATATAATACACTCAATAATATTCTTCATTGCTCAATGAGAACATTCAATATGTTCAGGGCCACTGAGGTGATCTGCTCAGTATCCTGAGCTCAGGAGAATGCCCACACAATTGGGTCTAGACAGTTTGCCTTGCCTTTCACACATGAACATTGTAGCAGGAGATTATCCGTTCAGACGCATTCACAACAACACAGAAATCTCCGGAGCGTTCAGGTGAGGGGTGACACAGCATGAGGGGGCAGGATGTAAGATATTAATTCAATTCCCCTGTGGAGATCACCGTTTTTTCTTTACAGCACATCAACACTGCTGTTGGCCCTTATCACCAAAAGCCCTCTTAACATCTTGGTCTGTGAATCTTGCAGAGGAGCTCCTGCTGTGTTATTATATCAGCTCATACTCCAGAGTTTAACTCTGAGAAAGTCAGAAGAAAGTCCAGAGCCTTTCTCTTGGACATTTGCATTCGCCCATACACCTCCTCTGGAGAATGTCTCTGGAGATGCAGATCTCAGTGCATATCTGAGTGCAGCTATTGTGACTTCCCCTATCTGTGCCCACTGATTCCTACTGACGAAATAAAACTTAACAAAAAGCACCACAATGTAAACCTTAATTAAAAAAAAAGTGAATAATAGCCTATAAACACCTGAGCTATGTAGTCTCCAGCAAACGTTTTTTAAACAGGGTCAAATACTGCTGTTGTTGGGGACTATTTTCAGTGGTGGATTAAATCACATTTGGTGGCCTAATGCGATAAATATTTGTCATGTGTGTAGGAGGGTGTGGAGTCATAAACGAGCCATAAATGCTGCACAGCAGACTATTATTAAATCGACAAACATATCAGGTAGGAAAGTTGGTGTAACCGAGCTCCCAACACGACTACAATTACAGTACATGTTTCAACTGTTGGCATTTCCACAAGCTGCTGAGGCTGCAGCTTCTGCTTCCATTATGGCATCCGGTGTCTGAGAGTGACACTGTCAGTCTGGACTGTCACACCAAGAAACTGAATCCCTCCCACAAACAACTGGGTATCCTTCTAACATGGCCGCTGGCGTCCGGGTCACCCGCCTAAATATCAGAAGTCACCTGGAAGCCTGACATTCAGGTCTGCCCCAAACAGTGAATCCAATCTGAGCAGCTGCATTGTGCTGTGTGAGAGAGAGAGCACATATAGAGTTTCCTGAGGGGAATATTCCCATAGGGCTAGTGTTTCATCTGGAGATTGTCATTCCTGTGTTTTGTTTATTACAAGCTCCAATATGCTCCATCTAATCTAAAGCACTATGAATAGTCGCGTCTGCTTTCCTCATTGAGAGGGATGTTTCATTCAGCATGTGCCGATAACACATATACACTCAGTGACAGGCAGCATCAATTTTTCTAAATCCATCCGCTGCAGTGAAAAGTTCTTTCTGATCCACTTATGGACTCTGTCCATCCTCTGTATGCTCCATTACGCTCACCAAGATTGAAGTTTAAGTGCTGTTCAAGTACTGCCATTAGTTGATGTAAAGGAGCATAAACTGACGGAACAACATTGGTATTTATTTGAAGTAGTATTTTTGCTCTCCACCACAAATCCAAGTCTGATACTGAGTCTCCTTTTAGCTCTGTTTTAGTTTCCAACAACGTTTGAGGGAAATATCAGATTCTTTATCTGCTAAATACTATGTTCGCCAGCTAGTCTTGTCTTCCATTTTTCTCTTGGCGAGTAGTGTACAGTGGGTTTTTTCACAGCTTTCTTGTTCAGCTACGTGTGGACGTTCGACTGATGAGAGCGATGACAGTGAACCAAAACAGTGAAGTTGCAGTAGTACAGCAATGACCTGAAAATTTCTAAAAAACTTCGAGACCAGGAACAGTTGTGTAACCATCACATTTGAGCTCTGTCAGACTGGTTGTTATAATGAAAATAATAATAATAATCTTCAATCCTACCTTGGTGTCATCTGGTGTTTCAGCCTTTTAATCGCAATAACGTTAAAAGCCGAACCTGAGGGTTAGGGGTTAGGGTTAGGGTTCTTGCCCAAGGACACTTCAATACAGTCTGGAGTCGGGGATCAACCCATCAACCTTCTGGTTGTTAGACCACCAGCTCTACCTCCTGAGCTACAGCCTCAGCGTTATTTATAATACGAGTGTTTAAGAAAACTAGCAAGTTTGATAATGAATAATTCAACACAGAGAACTAGATGAGAACACATGATATGAGAACAAATGAACCACAACACACACGAACATTGAAGTAAAAGGGAAAGGTAAGGAAAGTTCACTTTAAAAAGTGCACTCATCACCATGGAGATGACTGTTATTTGAGAATGGACTCATTGAGCCAAATTTCATTGGAAACCCAGATTTCAAAGGGACCAGTAAAGAAGAGAAAATAATAGCTGAGTTTTCTTTCACTGATTCCTTTCTGTAGGTCAGCTGATGCTGGATCCATGCAGAGAAAAGGCAGCTGGGGATGTGCACATCAAAGATGGGCCTCAGTGCCTGATGTTTATGTTTCATTTATCCTTTATCTGCCGATCAGTTTCTCCCCCTCTCTCTGATCTGAGGCTTTTTTTTAACCTTATATAGATAACACCCCGGCCCACACAGTGCACGCCTTCACATGAACTGAGGTTTGGAAGACGCTCCTAGATCGGCTGCTTCTCCCTTTCCATAACACAGGCATTAGGATAAACTAGGAACAGGGGGCCAGTAAGGAGGGAAGCGAGGCATCTACAAAAGGCAGCGAACTGGAGGGATCAGCAGGGAGAGTGGAATTTCTTCATTATTTTCACCAGTCTCCTCAGGTCTGCTCCGCATTATCTTTGCACTCAGAGAAAGCCACCACACCTCTCTGACCTCTCTGACTTCCCGTGGCTGAGTGTGTGGTGGTTTTGTGTACCATTCACACATCAACCCAAATGTGTAAACCACCACTCCGGCCACTGGGATTTTACATCTCTCAACCACACAGCATTTTGGTGACAAACAGCTGAATTCTCGTAAAACACTCACTGTGTTGTAATGAATTCCTTAACTGCGGATTTTGTGCAGACTGAGCAGAACCTGCACCGCCCAGCGGCAGTCTGACCACAGATTTCTGCCTTACAAGCCAAGCCAAAGGGCAAACCCTGACTGAGAGGAGGCCACAAGGCTACTAGAAGGCATGTCACAATATTGATGTATTCTATGTTTCAACATCAAGACGATTCCCTTTGAGTGTCTTCGGAGACGGGCAGTTTTTTAAACAACAACAGAGACTGCAAACCAGCAAATGATCTCCCTCTCTCTAAGGCAGAGATGAGCAAAGTTCTAGCCACTTTCCAGATGGTCCCTGTTTAGTCTACGCTGGTCCATGCCCGGCCAGGAAAACAAAGATCCGACCTCTCACCACTGATCTCTCTGATTGCAGTCTATTCCAGTTGTTACTGGAAGAGAGAAAACACTATGACAGAGTCACAGCCAGGAATCAATACAATCACACAATCCGTGTGACTGCATTTCTGTTACATTATGTTCCTGTAAAGTCTTAACAATGCTTGACAGATTGGTCATTGCACACACCAACTGTCACGTCAACATTGCGCTTTACCCTTTCATACTTGCGCTTGAGGCAATGTGACTCTGCAGCCTTCTCTTAAACGAAAGGTGTCGCTGCTGAGAAAAAAATAGCACACCGGCAAAGAAGAAACACACACAACACACAACAGTTTTGGCACTGGTTTGTTTCTTCCAAGAGAACCCGGGCTTGTGCGTGCTTCTGTGCCTTGACAAATCAGTTGCAGAGGTTTTTCCATAGTTTCCTGCAGGAAGTCTTGTCTTTACCAACAGTCTGTGGAATCTTCCTCCAGGAGCCATCTAAGAATCTCTATGCTCCTTTATTAATGAGGGGTCCTAAAGATTAAAGAAGGACCTATTCGCAAACTCTTGCCTTTAGCTCATCAATGTTGTGCTAGGTATGCTGTTCACGCCTAATTCAAAAAGTTGGAAGGAGTTCAACCAGCCAATACGACACCGGACGCTAACGGAAATTACGTCATTTCTGATATGCACGTGCACGTGAATGGCGAACATAAACCAGGCTTCAAACAGATCCTTATGTCCCATCCAGTCCACATCATTTTATTCTGTTACTGCTTTCCAGTGATTGGATTTATAAATCATTTAAGACAATTCTATAAGTAATCAACAATAAAATCCACAATACAGTAGCTGTGATCAAAGGCCCACAAAGTTGCACTAATCTGAACTAGAACCATTACACATGACATGTTTCCTCATCCAACATTGAAGAATAACAGTGCGTGTTTAAGCCAGGGTGACAACCGGATAGGAAGATGGTAGTTTTATGTCGGGAAACATCCAAAGTGCTTTCTTCCTCTAATATTGCCCTGACTGAAGTGCAAGCTGCTTCACGCTCCACTGCACCTCTTTTTGTCGAGCAGAGGATGACGGTTGGTTTCAGGGTGAAAAGAGCTACAGGAAACAGAGGGAGGAAAAGTCCAGGAAAATATGGTCCTTATGCGTTGACTCCATAATGGGAGTGAGCGAAACATGATATGCTAGCCTGTGGGCTGCTGTGCAGTTATGATGCAATCCACTCTGTTTGCGTATTATAGAAGCAGTACATATATGGTATGTGTTATAGCACAGAATTCTCGGAACTTAGATCCAGTAGTTCCTGAGAATTTTTGCCAAAGTCCTCTTCAGTGTTAGGGAATAAATACCGGCAGGCTTTTAGGCATGTGCGTGTGTAAGTGCCTGCCTAAACATGTGTGCTCACATACTAAGAATACGATATGATATAGAGCACCTTTCCCTACCCTAATTATTGCTGTCAGACTTTGAAATGTTGATATTATAGATTCAACTTTTCACCTCCAGGTTTGTTCTGATGAATTTTTATGATGAAATAACAGCTTACAGTTCATCTGTGTGGTGTGTAAACATAGTGGAGAGTAAAATATGCAAACAAAAACTGTGTCCATAGTTAAATAATTGGCTTTATCAAATGTGCAAGATGAAGTCAAATCTCTCATTCAACGAAAACACACTGAGGCCAGAAGATACGCCAATAGAGTGAATAGTAGAAAAAAACACTTCCACTTACATGGAATAGAAATGCTCTTTTCTCACACTACAGTGGCTGATCAACCGGACTATCCACTGACCCCAGCTGATGCAACATATTTACCTGATGATATCATGTTTGTCTGTCTCAAAGAAGTACACAGAACATAACCTTGACCAATATTTGAACACTTTTATGTCTGAAATTCCCACGGACAAGTCACGCACATTTGAAGTAAGCCTCAGGCTAAAGTAAACTCTGCTCTGTCTTCAAGCGCCGCTCCTCGCTCTGTTTCTATGCAGTAAAGGAATACGATGAATTCTTTAATTTTATGAGGTTACTAAAAAAACGGATTAGGGTTACTTTCTCTTTACGGTTGTGCTAACCATTCTCAGCAGCTCTCGTGTTTTAAAAACACATTCACCTTCCCAGAAAGTACCTCAGAAAGTGGACAAGCTCTGCCAAGACCATGAAGTCATCGCAGGCCCGGCCCTGCCTGACATGCTCGCATTATGTAACCGAGAGCCGGAGTAAAACTCACATGACATCAGCCCGGATGTGCAGCGGAGTTTAAACATCCTAACGGCACTCAGCTCCTCTTTTATCTCAGAGTGTCAGCAGGTTATCAATAACACGCTGACAGTTCATTATCAGCTGATTAATCGCCTGTGACCGAGAAATGGATTCTGTTTCCCCTGCACTTAAAAGACATGTTTTACCAGGAGGAGGGCTTGATTAGTTATTTTAACAAGACCACATTTATTATATCTGAAAGCAGCAAAACCAAGATGAGATTACAGCTCTGAACACGTGGACTCAGCGGCTGCACGGCTCCTGCTTTACACAAATTCAAATAAAACACACTGTGAATAGGTAATCACACTCTCTGGGGCACAAATACAGTATCCTCTCAGCGTGCGGCTATTGGACAGAAGTGCGTGGTCTGTTAGCCAATGGCGTTGCTTTGCATTGTTACCGTGTGTGTGTGTGTTGAGCCCTCCTCATCACTCTGCTGTGTGGGGTGGGGGTGTGTGCGTGGGGTGGAGGCGGCTGCTCAAAACAGGGTCGGCCTCAATACTTAAGCCAACAAAGAAAGATGATTTCATTGTCTTCTCCTTTCACTGCCCTTCCCCATTCAGGGCATAATTTGTTGAGCAAATAGCCCCCCTTTAGTTCCACATCACACGAGCACTTTCCTTTCACTACCACGCTGACCCTCTGGTGTCAATCTCTCCCATGGTGAGCTCCATAAACTGAGCAGATCTGACATAAAAGCAACAGTAAATTAAGTGAAGCTCAGCAAATTCACCCGGTGTGTACTAACCAAATCATGATCTGCCTCCCCTCAGCACAAATACTGTGCCAGTTTAAATATAAGCAGGCAGCTTTAGCTCAACTTGCCTGGCAACACAGGATTTGCTTACTCCAGTCCAGATTTAACTAAACCGGAGTCCAAACCGGAGTTTCCCTCCTTCCACTCCCTCATGAAATCTCCTGCAACTTGTCTGAGAGAGAAACCTCACAGACTAAACTAAACTAAAGGCAGGTTCTGCAAAGTAGCAGCTCGGACAATCTGGGTACAATTACACCCACTTTCATTTCGAGCTTTGCGTTTTTTTAATGCTGTAATTTTGACCCTCCAGTTACATATGATTGTTTATCCATTGCAAAATGAGTGCTGATTGTTTATCCATTGTATAGTCTAGGGTTTGCACTCATCTGGATGTATCACATTCCAGTTTAGAATTTGTATCTGCAATGTGCTCCATGCCCTTCAGGTCAAATCAAAATCTGCAATATATTTGTCACAAACTTGATCTTAACATCAGCTGAATATGAAACATATCAATCCATCCTCTAAAACTGGAAACCCAACAAACTCTGAACCTGGTTGGATTTACAGGCCATATACAAACACCTACAGTTGCCTGGTGGCTTCCAAATGTCAGGCATTGAATTGAAATGTTAAATTGATAAGCTGAAGACAGGAAAAATAAGTGAACGACTGTTCCAGTTGTTCATACTATGAAGATCTGCATTTTTCTCTGGCTTATCGGATCAAACTGAACATTTTTGGGTTTTGAATACAAATATACAAATTTTAGGTTTCTGTCATTTTATAAAACAAGCAATCATTGATTAAGCCAGAAAAACTGTAATTGAGGAAACTGCTTAATTATGATATCTTATATCTTCACACAAGTGTTGATAAACTGTCATATAGGTAATTACAGCTTAATATTTAAACAATGTGCTTTATTAAAATAATTGTCCTACATGTGCATTTATTCAAAACATTTACTCTACGCCACATCATGGATTCTTGTGAGGAGAATTCATTTGAGTGAATTTAGATTTTTAACTCAATCCGTAAGTCCAGTCTTAGAGAAAGGATCTCCCAAACCCACAGTATTAAACTTCTTTCAGGAGTAGTAGAGTGAGAAAAGTGTGTGTGTGTGTGTGTGTGTGTGTGTGTGTGTGTGTGTGTGTGTGTGTGTGTGTGTGTGTGTGTGTGTGTGTGTGTGTGTGTGTGTGAGAGTGGGGGTGGGGATGGGGGGGGGGTTAAAAGATGTGCTTTCTCCACATGAGAAAGACCCCAAATTCAGCAGCCGCCACTCAGTTATGCGTGACCACCAACCTCTCCCATTAGATGACCTTTTATAGCCCCTTTTTACACAGCCTGTTCAAGGCAGGAATGTTGTGGCTTTATTCTACCTCGCCATTCTGTATTAAAGGTACGAACGTGGAATGAGGGGATTGTTGTTCCGCCTTCAAGCCAGAAGCAGAGCTGGTCACATCGACATCAGCTTAAGAGGCAGAGCCAGAGTGGTGTGACGGAGCCCGACGCTCTTGTGTTACACCTCACACACTGAAACAGCATTACACCGGCTTTTCTGGTTCAGTGTAAACAAGCAAATGCAAAGGCACATAAACAAGGGGTCTTCTTAAGGTGAATATAGTGGGATCCCTTTATGAAAAGGGGCTCATCTTGTGGAAGAGCTCATTGGTTTGTTTGTGTGGTTGGTTTTGCCCTCAAGTTCCTGAACAATACCTCTTGGCTTCACTGATCGGTTACTGTAAATCAAACTCTCGGCTTCCCGGAGAAAAATGATTATCAGACGTTCATTAATCCGCTTCCTGATGCCTCCGATCTTTCACACTCTGCCAACACACAAACACCAAAATAACTGTGCAAACGGTAAATATTTGATAACTGACAAACTCCTCTGTCTCTCTGCCGCTCCTCGACTGTTCCGCGTTAGTCTTCTTGTGTGGTCAAGGGAGCTGCAGGAATGCGAGCAGAGTGGAAAGCCAACAATGCTTTTAGAGCCACCAAAATCTTGTACACAAGCCACTTGTATAGTTCCTGTGGTTCCGTATGCGCAGAATAAGCTCCCTTTGAAGAAGAGGCTCAGGGAGATAAGGGATTTTAATTGGCACAGTCACTTCACAAGGCCCGGCCAAGCCCTCCTGAGAGAGAATAAAAAAAAGACGGTCTCAAAAGAAGAGGAAAAAACTTTACCTAACTCTGACATTCAGCGAGACGTACAATATCTTTTTTTCCACTTCTCACACTAAGCAGGAGAGACAGTCCCATGTCCAGAAAAATAAATGGCTTACACGGTGAGGGAATGATCCTGGGAAGTGACTGTGATTAGTCTGGCTCCACTGGGCATGATATCACAGCAGGGTAACCTGGCTCAACAGGAACACTCACAAAGAGATGAGGGAGGCGGACTGAGAGAGAGACAGAGAGATAGAGGGAGAGAGACGACGAGTGAAGGGCTGTTTAATGGGAGACTGAGACGGAGAAGCCAAGGGAACAAGCATGGCAATTTGGTATCCACAGTCTGACAGTGATTTCTAAGATGGTAATCACATCAACTGTGTAGTGGAGGCAATGTGACATCACAGCGAGCTGGGAGCTGATCCCGCCCTGGCAGGCACCAGTGGAAACAGCAACGACTGAGTCAGTGGGTCCAAAGACTAACTGGTGCATACAGGCCCTCTAATCATGAACAAGAGGATTGTGAGATATCAAGTAATACGCTGAAGGCGTTCAACAGCATTCTTAATAACCTGGATGGCGTCAGTGTGATCAGGAGATCACACTGACGCCATCCAGGTTATTAAGAATTTAAGTTATTCCTACAGTAAGTCGGGTTAGCAGTCATATGATTGTACACACAACGAATAATCTCCTTAAATATTAGAGGAGAGTGCAACATTCTGGGACAAATGCATGTTTTTCCTTTAAAGAAACTGATAAGATAACTAACTAGCTAAATATGAAGCGACGTTGGTTAGCTTAGCTTATTATAAAGACTGAAAACAAGCGAAGCAGCAAGCCCGACTCTGTCACTTGCAGGTCATACATGTACATTCAGCCAACAAACACTAATAATACCTTTATTGAACTTAATATGATATTTGTTTAAGTGAAATAAAAACAGCCCTGCGATGGACTGGTGAAAAAGCTTCAGACATGCACTACTATGCAGATCCTCCGTATTTTCTCTGAAGGAGGTGCATGTGAGAACGGAAATGTCAGAGTGAGAGGCTGCGCAGTTTCTGCAGACTTTCTCTGCTTGGCCTCAAAGTATAAAGTCTGTAGAAAGTCAGGAGAAGTCGATGTGAGAACACAGCAGGTGATCCCCCACTGGATTCACCTCGAGCAAGTTGGGGGGTTGATGACACTTCTAACACATGACAGAGGCAAAAATGAAAAACCCAAAAGAAGAAGAAATATCTTCCGGTGAAAAAGCGGTGACACACATAGAAGACACGGACAAAGATGTCAGGAGAGTTTGTGGCGATAAGAGCTGACAATGGTGTTGTGGCGCTGTAAACATGATTACGTGATCTCCGCAGCAGAGTAAATACATCACTTTCTGCCTCTGTCTGTTGCAGTCGGCTGCTCCACCTCTTGCCTGGATAATGTGGAGGATTTGTTGCGGTTGTGAACGTGTCTGTGCAGAAACCATCCACTGTGTTGTGCATGTGTGAAAGGCAAACTCTGGGTAAACTGCGTAGCCAATTCTCTGGATTTTTTAAAGGTCTTTATATGTGTTACTTTGGGGGTTTGGACAGAGTTAAAATAAGATAAGATAACCTGCTGTTGAATGTAATTTTACCGAACTGTACAGAGACAAAAACTGTTTTGGATCTCCACGTCTAACTCTTAGCAAGAAAGTGAATAAGTGTAGAAACTACTCCTTTAAACCTTCAAGCCTGTTTATTATCTATGTAAGTGAGAAAAAGCTATTGCTTTCTTGATTTAAGTTAAAAACAGGCTGTCTGGAAAACCATGCATGAGTATCATACTTTAACTGCAGCTGCAACTTCAACTGGACTAGAATTTAAAACTTTAAACATGTAAAAAATGTTTAGCTGAGTGATAAATATTTGGAATGAGTGATGGTACCAGACAGAAACAGGCCTGTGTCTGAGTTGGCACATATTTGAATGAAAACACGTGATTAAAAGGTGGCTTGGGTCAGAGACATCGGCCTCAGAAACACACCAGATGTCACTGCCGCCTGGGTGGGCGGAGCTTGTGATTGAGAGTGAATACTAATGAGGAGAAAGGGGGCTTCGCCACATGCTCGGCCTCTGCTGCAATAAGGGTCAACAGCAGTGACACCAAACTTCACAGGGACAGAAGTGTGTCATCTGACACGGGGTTACCTCTTCGACGATCAGATTAAGGGCAACAGATTAAACAGATCTGTCTGAGGTCAGGTACATACATACATACATACATACATACATACATACATACATACATACATACATACATACATACATACATACATACATACATACATACATACATACATACATACATACATACATACATACATACATACATACATACATACATACATACATACATACATACATGCATGCATACATGTGTTTGTGATTTATAGGCAGCATAGTACATGGATGGAGTTTAGTAATGTTATGCAATTGTTGATACTCACTCAAGGAGGGTAAACAGGATGACACAAATTAGAGACTTCAAATCTGTGTGGTCCTTCATCTGCATCAGAATCATTATATTATTGTACATACACCATTAATATAATGATCTGTTGTGACGTTCGAAAACTAAATTATAAACAATTGTAGGTACTCTAAATAATCGTATTACTTTCACCATATAAAATGAAATACTGTAAGCTGCTGTAAAACATTCATTGGAGCAAGTGAGAACCAAGTACGAAGGAATCCCCTCTTCGAAGATAACACAGAGATCCTCGAGTGACACTATGTTGACACCTGCTGAATAGGACACAATGCAACTGAGTCACAGGTCAACACCTCCTGCAAGCAAAAACTCCTCCGACCCTGACCCCAAAATCCTGATGGGCAACAGGCCGGAGGGAAGTGACAGATGCAGCATCAGGCATCTGTAAGAGCTGCAGATGTTGCTGGCAAGCTTCTGCCTCAAGCCACAGTGCTGTAGCCGCACCTCAAGCCGCTGCCTTTCTTAGCGCATACCACTCATGCTATGACTTTATTTTAAAAAGGATAAAACACTCTGCTTTAATATCTAAAGCTTTTGAAATAAAAGCTTTTACTTTTGGCGACTGGGGTATGACATTAAATGACCTGATCTGTTTTGTTTTCATTGTCGTTTGTTCGTTTGTCTGTTAGTTAGCAGCATTATGCATGAAACTCGGTGGAAGGATGTGCTATGGGTCAGGAAGGAGCCAATTCAATTTTGGTGTGGATCTGGATCAGGGGGCAGATCCAGGATTTTTTTACCCCTATCTTTAACATTGTGCGATTTATTTTACGTTTTCACCAATTTCCCAGGGAATTATTCATGGGTCTTGATGAAAAAAGACAAATTTAGGGGAATGTTGGGCCTTGACAGAGGTATGCGCTCTACTGAAAGCCATTCTAGTATTCTTATGTGGTGGGTGATATAGCCAAACAGCCGTCATGTGATAGCTCAGAGAGATGCATACCCCCTTTTTTATCTCTTCATTTGATCCCCAGCATGTTGGCACCATCTCAAGTCCTGTTCAGACCTGGTATTAACATCTAATCACAAGTGAACAGCTCTGAGTACAAGTGTGAACGCACCGAAGATGTGTTACGGATTCACGAGACCACATTCGGAGGTGTTATAGTAATGTTTACCTAACATACCTCCTGACATGAGGCCTTATTGTATACCTGGCCTGTGGATGTTGTTTGCTTAAATTCGAGTGCATTTATGAACAATGAGTAATTGTGGTCTAGACAGGAGGCCCTGTACAGCTTGTTTATGGAGGGAAATGAGGTCTCAATGGGTTGCGGTGTAGGCTTGCCACTATCTACCTCTCTGCGCAAACAGAGTATTTGTGGTGTGATATCTCACAGGAAACATGAGCAAAATGACAGAATCACACCTCCAGTTTCCCCTGGTTCACTATCAGCTATGTGTGACCTTGCAGAAATTAAAGTCCAGATGGACAGGTCACATCTGTGTATCCTCTGTCCCCCCCCTGTACTCCTTCACCCTGAGGGCTTTGGGAATGTCATGACTGTAAGGCTCTCCTTTCCTTCTCCTCCCCATTCACATTTTTTAGACCTGCCATTTTGGACCATGACCAAAAAAAGCCATGCGGTATGACAATGTAGGATTATGAGCGACTACAAAAACAACTTGGCAGAGATTTGAAAAAAAATACAAATAAAATAAGGGCGACAACTTCAAAAACCAACAGACATCAAGCTACTTATTTGGATGAACCCACAGCCTCATTAAAAACAGATTCATAAAAATCCATGAGGACTCATTTGTTAACCAGTAGCTCTACCACCCCTACAAAAAATGGATTACCATATAGACATTGTCCTCTTCCAACACTTGAACATCATATGTGAAATTCCACTGAATGAGGACAGGCCTCCTTTCTGTCATCTTCTCATAAACGTTCTGTCTCCTCTGAAGGTCTGTTGAAAGGCTTCTTTGTGTCAGCGATCAGAGCCCTGCCCTCAGACATCCTTCCATGTCAACATTGGCAACGCGATTACAACACCAGGCACCGACAATCCACACTGTCACCACTTGCGAATTAAAATCCACTGCACCGACGCAGCATACGCAGCATTAATGACTGGAAACCAACTACAGATTGCTCCACTTGCATGGCCATCAACAAACATCAGCAAATGTAAGTCAATTTTGGTTGCATTAATCATCCAGCAGCTGCCGCGCAGATGGATTTTTATTTGAAAAATAGTGTCATTTCTGCAGATTGTGATAGAGCTAATGAGACTGTAAAAACTGCTGTAAACACATTACCGTCACAGATTCAGCCAAAATGCTATAATCTTCAACACCTCCTTAAAGACATATATTATGACTATGTGTGACCTGGGAGATCCAAGCAAATTAAAGCGTTCAAGTAAAACTACAACAGCTGAGTTTACTACTGCCATGGTAACGACCATATTAGGCCAGGGCAACTTTTTGTTTTATTATAACTTTTGCATCTCTCATGACATCTACCTCCCCACTCGCTCGCGGTGAATCCAGCGGGGGATCCCCTGCTGTGTTCACACATCGACTTCTCCTGGATTTCTACGGACATTATACTAGGAGGCCAGGCGGATTAAGTCCACAGAAACTGCGAAGCCTCTCACTCTGACATTTGCGTTCACAGATGCACCTCCTCCAGAGAATGGAGGAGGGCAATATGGAGGAACTGCAGTGTTCAGTGCATGTCTGAAAGCAGCTTAATGTTCCAATACTGATACCAGCATCGCAAACAACGTTGGGTGTTGGGTTGGGCATTGGTGAATGCGCAAACCTATATGTAATGATCAGATACCACATCTTTAAATTATATTAGTTTCATAAAACTGCAATTTTCTCTTCCGGAAATAACTTCTTCGCCGCTCCGCAGTTGCGCTCTACTGCCACTGGAAAATTATTTTTGGAGTGAAGACGAGCTGATTTTGGCCAGAGCTAGAAAAAATGTCTCGACCATGCTCAACCGGCTTTGGTTTTCTCAGACAAAAAAAATTCTGCAACAGCCAAAGGTAATTCTCACAAATAACCGTACTCTACTTCACAGGCTGCACCAACGACTCAGAGGCTGATGTGTACGAGCCATTGCCTAATTACTGGAAATATTGAAGTTTTTTTCCCTTCAGGGGGATAAACAACCAACTGCCAATATGAAAACACAGATTGCGTGCCTGATACTCCCTCTGCCCACGTGCAGAACAGACATATGGCTGTGTTGATACCACTTCTTGTCCTTTTGCACATTTTCCCTCACACCTCAGCCTCAGTTTCCTCTTGAATCCAATCGCAGCGTCTTTCATAAAGCCCCTGGGATGACACCTGGTCTAAATTAAATTGCATTAAAATACCATGAATGTGTTTATTTTCACAATGGGCAGCCACGGTGGGATTCAAACCCCTGACCCTGGGTCAGTGCCATCACCACTGAGCAACAAAGGCCTGTGTTGAACTTATACATTTCACAGATGGGGGACAAGGAAGCAGCTGCACAGCGCCTTTTAAAGAAGCTCAGCATAGTTCTTACTTATGGCACAACTGACTGCTCATGACATCAGCGGAAAGGCATGCATCCCTGTGCATTGCTATTAGAAATTTATTGTTTACTGTTGAGGAGTGTGATTATCTCACTCTATAACATAATAGAGGCAATGAGATGGGTTGAGTAGAGATGGAAGAATGAAGATGGAATTAACTTTGAAATGTCTATTAAGTCTGAATAATACATCATATATTTTCTAATAATATATCAGAGCAGACTTTCATTGTCACAACTGTTCTGTGTGAAATTTATTTGGACTTTGCATTTGGTGTAAAATGATATGATCAAAAGACATTAAAAGAAAAGTATTTTTGGTTACCTTGCAACATCTTGAAAATATTATATCTGATCGCGTTTGATAGTTAAACCTTGTATACATTTATTGTTATCCTGTAGGCCGTGCTCTGCAGAAACGACAGATGACAATGGAATGAAGCTTTGATTCAAGTCTTGAGTCCGATTTATCGGTTGGCCAATAAATATCAGATAGTGTGAGTATTTTACCGACTGACTCAGCTTTTATGTTTAATGATAGGTGCAAATATGATGTTTTTGTATCGTACATTTGTGTTTTATTTTTATTTAAAGTTAATTATATAGTTTATGATTAAACAATAAAATATCAAGCCTCAATTACATTTCTTTGTCACAAGGGTTTCATAACGACATCTTAGGAATCTAATGTTTTCAATAAATTGGCCAAAATAGTGGAAATCGAGAATATAATATATCAATATCTGCATCGGCCCCCAAAAATATTCATTCATTCCACAGGCTCAATTCAACTCCTTAAAATACTACAGTAAACTCATGTAAAATTAACTTAAGATATGTAACTGAAGTGACATATTACATCTAAGCTTTTTAATTATGCAGGAACCTCTATCATATTAATTCAAAAGTCACCCCAGCGACATTTCTTGAGACTATTTCTCTCCCTCATAAATTACAAAGTGTTTCACGCATGACGAGAACTTGAACAGAGAGATAAATCACTCCTGGATACACCTTCGCCTGGGATTATTCCCAACATCTCCGATTTCTTAGGTATTCTCGTGGCAGAGGTCATCAAAACAGAAGCTGTGAGAAGAGGAGACAGTCAAGTGATAGTTGTGCAATAACTCAGACTTCAACAAAACGACAAAACACGTACTTCAAAGTCTGTATCTGTACTCTCCTCACTGGCTTAAAATCTGTTTCTGTTCCCACCCTGATAGAGCCCAGCAGATCAGCTGTGCACACTAAATAAAGCAGCCCAGTAAGTCTGACTCAGCCTGTTACTTTAAACTCTCACTAAACAGCCGACACTGTCTTCCTTAATAAGATCTGGTTCAGTGCTCCTTCAACTGGAAGACCCCCTGCTGAGTGGGAGCAGGATGTGAGGTTGAAACATAAGCCTGTACATGTGCACATATGTCATAACTGTTTTGCTTGAATACCTGAACTACTCACAAAGAAAAAAAGAATACCCTCAACATCTATTGTCATAAAGCGCTTGTACATTTTGAGGCCTATAGAGCATGACTGAGGTTGTACTTCTCTGGGTGTATTCTCTGTTCACATAAATAAAGGTAATTTATTCCTTTCCTTGCAAATGCAGCATGTATCTTCTGCAGATTTGTCTGCCAGAGTACTACATTTCACCCTGGCAGTCCGACAGGTTGAGCATGCAGGTCATTCTTTGGCTGAGCACCAACATCAACAACAATCAAATAACAAGGAAGACCAAATAGGGTGTGGGAATGTGTGCAGCACGCAGAGTTGAAAAGAGCAGGGTGTGATGCAATGGCAAAAACTAAAGAAACTAAGGAAAGTTGTGACAGTAGATTTCCAGATTTAGCCTCTGTAAATAATTACCATTTTCCTGAGTAAGATCTTCTTTAAGCCTAGCTTTCAACGCAAAGCCACCATAAAAAGACAAACACAACAAAAGGCCTAACAACTTCCTTAAAGCAAGAAACGCCTTCAGAACTACAATTGAGACTAAACTCTTCAACTCAGATAACCTGTGTTCTTTAAATACGTCTCACTCACTCTCAATGACAAGGTAAATGACTCTAAGTCTAAGCCCAACGAAAGCCTGTGTGTCTTATATTTCCTTAATGTGGATAAAACAACTGCAGTACAAAGATCAGGGCAATGTGCCCCTCCCGGTGTCCTGCTGTCCTCAGACTGTGTTTAAACCAGGAGATCAGACACCCGTAATCTCCATTGTCCCGTCCTGGGTAGACGACAGGGTCCTACCGTGGCCCAGTTTAACAAGCGGGGCCATCTGCAGAGTCACAGATGGCTCTGGCAATGTCTCACAGGTTCCCACATTCAGATAGAGGGTTAACCTGATACGAGTTGCTTCTAAAAGGAAAAATACACACACACACACACACACACACAAGAGTGGGAGCAAAGAAAAACTTTGGAATCGTTGCTGCTTTCGGTAAGTCATCATAATCTGCCTCGGTATGGTGGTTGGGTATTTATTAAGTTTTAAAGCCTGAAATAACACTGCAGTCATTTTTCACACCATATCTGCTCCTTCATCACAGCCCTGCCTCTTCAACCTAGATCTCCTGGAACATGCAACATATGCTTTTGATTACAATGTGTTATTCTCTTCTGTCATAGTGAAGTTGTATTAGACCCACCTCTTCCCACTCCCTTTATTGTTGCACCTCTGAAAACACATAACAAAGCTCTCCCACCTCAGAGTCCACCCTGTTCACATTAACAAGAGGGTTCATTGGCTGAACAAAAAAAACATTATCTTTATGGCAAGGAGGAATAGACATCATCAAAATGATAAATGAGACATTTCTGTCACAAGCTGGTGCCACGGTGGCATTTTGTTTGACAGTGAACAAACAGTTGGGCAGTAAAACACAGACACACTTTGAGGACACATGTAGTGAAAGAATTCAAATCAATAGCCATCAATGGGTCCTGCCAAAGGGGGTTCAACTGCGACATTTCTTCCTTTAGACAACGTGCTGCCAAGGTAACTGTCCAGACATTAGGTGAATGCAGAGGGTTCCCACTGACAGCCTCATTCAAACAGGTCCCGTGACCATGATCTCTTTTTCTGATTGGCTGCGGAAGCTGCTGGGCATCATCCCAGCATGGAGGCTGTGACATTGACCTCACGTTAAGCTGAAGACGGGAGGCTGGGATACTCCAAGATCTGATGGGAGAGTGCGCCCCAGCTTTGTGTCCCTCAATGGAGATGTAATGAGTCAGACAAAACTCCCCAGCAGTCAGCCAGCTGGCATGCAGCTCGCCGGCACAAAGAGATCTGCGAGGGCAGGCCTTTCGCCCCAACGGCACTCTGTTTATGCATGGCAGCCATTCAAACCCCTGCTTTCCATTTCATTTGCCCAAGTGCTTTTATGTCTGCATCACAGTCAGACGTGTTTCTGTTGTGTGTGTGTGTATAGAGGGATCGTCCGACACACCTCCACTGAGCTCCCGTTTACTGGCTGCTGACGACTCTGGGGAGAAGGTCAGGCTCTTGATGTTTCAGTGTTGGTTCATGTAGAGGTCGACACCTATAAACACTGGTACAACTGTACTGAGGATGCACCAGGATGACTGGTGCCACACACAGAGACACATCTGACCACGCACTGTTTATAGCATAGTTTGAATGCAAATGCATCCCTGGCTGCTTTGAAATGTCTCTGAAACACAGATGGATGTGGGTCAGTTGCATATTCCCAAGCTTAGAACATGTTTTATAGGTTGGACATAAGCCACGGTGACCAACAGCCACAACAAACAAGTACTCTAGTCATATGACTGTGAGCAAATGTGAACTATATGCAGCAGATCCCCCACAGAGAGATTGAAAGTCCTCTGTGGACTGATTTGGCCATTTGACGACTTTATCAAATTTTCTGTAAATTAGCCAGGAAAGCAGGGTTGACAACCACAGACCTAGAAATGAAACTTCACTGATTTCCTCAGAATCACATCTGTGTTTTGTTAAACTTCAATGGTTGGTAAGCACAATTTGTCGCTCATTATGTGTATTATGAGATGTATAAAATTGGTCTTGTTAAAAAAACAGGCCTCACAGTGAAGTTAATTGTCTGTGTTTGTGTCAAGTTATAATGTAAGTGAATTGGAAATACGGAGAAAACATTTTATGAAATATTTCCGGGAGAGAATAACGAAAACTAAAACACAAAAACAAACCCTATTGTCTGGTCTCAGTTTAGCAGTATTCGTGGAGAGGAGAGAGTCTAAGTGAAAGTATGTGGTCCTAATGAAACAACACCTTCCACAGCACAGTGGACTCTGGGCTGACAGCCAACAGATGGGGCTGCTCAGTCGGTAACAACACAGCAGCACCTTCAGGTACTTTCCTCAAGGCTCTGCGTACAGCTGCCACTTCAGATACAGCCTGAGGGAGGGAATACTCTCTTTAGATAAACTGATGTGAGCAATCTGCCAGCAGGACTTCTGTGATGCAACCGAGGTCAACAGCCTCCGCATTTCCCATAAATGACTTGTCATAGAAAAGTATTTTTTTAGGAACTATTTCTCCAGGGACTAAGAGTACAAACAAGAGCTAATTCCCAACTGCAGTAACTGAAACAGTTATTCTATTTGGAACCAAATCCATATCGAAAAATGTCAAGGTCTTATTTCCCCATTAAAACAAAAGGGAGTTGCCAACTGATAATGGCCTTTGGCAACATTAGTATACACCTTGCCTTGTGGCAGAAAAGGATTATTCAAATAATTACTGTATGTGAGTCAACTTTGCTCTTTTTGGCTAAGACTCTGGATTTCTCTGTTAATTTGTGGCTTTTACTGTCGACCACAACTTCACCGAAAATAATTGCGGAGAAAACGCTTTTCAAGCAATTTTATTCCCACCACTTTATTCCACTTGTCACTTTGTTCCGAAGCACAATTCCCTCATTATTATCAGTTTTACCACCACAGTAAAGTATTTTTAAAAGCCTGCCAGTTTCTTTAAATGATTATTTCTATTTTATAGCAAAAATGGAAAACCAGAAGAGAGAGCTAATTTGATTTAACCAACATTGTATGAGTAAAAATGAAGCATAAACCCTTGCAGTAAGTTATTCTACGATGGCTTGTTGCCTGACGGAGAGACGCTGCCAAGGCAGACTGGGCAGATCATCACAAAAGCCCTACAGCAGTGATGGAGGATATGAAACTGGGTTTGTCCCAAATATTATTCACTTTCTTTCTTTCAGTCTTTCCCACCCAAGAAGTTCAGTGTTGTGGGAACCTGGAGGTACTGATCATGCACTAAACCTACTGATATATTTCTCAGCTTTTAAAGTACAGTAGTAAATATATGTAGCAAATATGGTTGATGTTTGTTAAGGCAGAATTACATTGATGTTTGACAGGAAAGCCGTTGGGTCCAGACATTTTCAGGTGTTTGCTTTTCACATATGAAGAACGCAGCAGGAGATTGTCCAGGTCCGACATGTTCACAACAGCTGGAAAATGTCTAGAACATTAAGACAAAGATGTATAAATTCCACTGTGGAAATCACATGTTCTTATTACAGAACATCAACACTGGTGTCAACCATTATTGGCAAAATCTCTAAAATTTTCTTTCCAAGTTGACATCTTTGTCAGCGTCTTCTAATTGTTGGGCACCACTCTTTTATCCTGAGATATTTGTATTCTTCTGGTTTTGCGTCCACCATGTGTATTCAACACGCCCACTAGCTGAGAATTGTCCTGCTGTATTCTCACATGGGCTCACTCAGACAGTTTCCAGTGATTTTAAAGGAGAGTTCCAAAAAGGTTGCGGTGAATGTCCGGAGCAGGAATATTTGCATTCTCAAATAAAGCCCCTCCAAAATTCAGTAGAATGTCTGGACTTCAGAGCATGTCTGAAAGCAGTTCAAGACAGCTCCATAAAGTTTTTGAGAGACACAATGATACACCTTTTTTATAATGTATTCAGTGAAGTTGGAAGATTTTGCAATTTCTGCACCTTCATTGTGGAGAAGCAACAATACAACGTCTCATTCTATTCAAGCTTTCAGTGCTCAGATGTCAGTGGAAGTCCCCTCTCCCCAGTGAGTACTGAGAGTCGACTATTGGATTGGTAACTGGATCTTTTTCAGGGTAAGAATCTATTTCTTGGAAACATGTGGGATGGATTGATTGTTAGCTAGGATTTCATGTTTTCTCGTAATTAACCATCTAATAGGAAGATCTCTGCACCATGGACTCTGGAGGTTTAATGTGCCATGAGATCAGGAACAATGGTCACAATGAAACTGAAAGGATTCAGAGGGAAATCAAATGAACCCTGTTGTTGTGTCGGGCTGTTGCCAAGGGACATTAGATTACTCATCTGACTGTGGTGAAGTTCAGCAAACAGAGCTCAGTGAACTCATTGCCTGCTTTACAAATTAAACACGCTCATTTGTGTTTTATACATTACTACTCAGAAACTGTATCAAATATTAAACCAAATACCCACAGTACAAAGCACCATCATCTGGGCTGATTAGTGGTCTGTAAATGTTTAATGCAGAGAGCCACTAACTGAAAAGCTGAAGATAATGGAGAACAGGTCATCCATTTTTATGGCCAAGTACATTTTTGCTGCTATAGCAGGATGGTCTGTCCCTAGTGGGGCTGCTGGGAGCGGGACTGGCTGAATCCCAAAATAAGAAACTGGGATACAGAGATGAGTGAGAGCTAGAAAAAGAGACCCAGAGGCTCAGAGAATGCTTGCAGTCAGAAGAGAAGAACAAAGTATATCAAATGCCTGGGGGAGCAGGCAGGCACAGATATTACTGGCAAGAAGAAAAGATGAGTCTGGATGACGAGGAAATATCCCAGAGGAGGAGGGTATAAAGGAGGGAGTAACAAAAGCCAGAGCAGGAGGGTGAACTTGCGTGTGCTTCAGAGCACAATGAGCTGGGTGGAGTCCTTTCACACTGACCTGTCCAGTCAAGCCTCTGTGGAGGCCTCAGGTCATTCTCAGTGCCTCAGCTAGTTATCTGGAGCATTAAAATGATGCACATCTTGCATGAAATCTTCGCTACGGAAAAAAATGAAAGATAGGACTTTCCGGACTAAACTTTCCATTTGTTCACAGGTTATAGATTTACTCTGTGAGATTTGGCATTTTTCCCAATGTAGAGTGTAATCTAGTCTTCAGAAGATAAAGAGAAATTCTGCTCCGAACGTGACGCAGTTCATTTGTGGTAAGGTGCTGAGTGACAAGAAGCAGAGCACCAAAAACCTGTGTATCCAGGTCAGTGACGCTCGTTCACAAACACTCAACTGGCCTCTTACACGGTGCCTTCCACCACTTGCACTTAAAAAGTGTAAATAACTGTGACAAGTGAAGGACCACAGGACGGTGCAGAAACAGCAGGAAGCAGATAAGGCCGTGAAGAGTGAGTCTGCCCTGAAGTGACAGAGGTCTTATGAGGAGAGCAGAGAACGACTTGTGAGATTTAACAACCATCTGCTATGGACGGGACAAAAACTATAAGAAGGATTCTTACAGGGTGAGGCACGTTGAATGTAATAAACATTTAATTTACTTATATAAGGCAAGGAGAGCGATGACATCTAAGTCTATAAAAAATTGACATAACAGTTAATCCCAGCTCCATGACTCCTGTAATATTCTGAAGAGTAGAAATGCTCTATATGGAAAGTGCCCTGAGATTACTTCTTTTATGATTCCGCTTTAGATTTCTTAAGTCATCTAAAGGTTCCCCAACTTCAATAAAGTGCAAGACAGAGCTGCTCACAAGAGCTGAAACTCTGAAAGCAGCCAAGGCGAGTTTCTACACAATGAAATACACACAGAAATATTTCACAGTCGATGTATTGGTCTTGAACAGGGTTATATGTCAACTGTAACGCCGCAAACTAATGTTTTATACAAGTAATGGTATTGGTAGTGGCAGTGGAAATATGACTTACTAGAGTAGAAAGTAAGCTATTAAGCAATACATGTTAAAGGAAACATATTAAGCTATATTATTCACGATTTTAATTTAGGTTATTTCTTGAAAAGGTTTACATGCTCTAATGTTCAGAAACCACATCACTTTGCTCATACTGTCCTTTGCTGCAGCTCCTCTTTTCAGCCTCTGTCTGAAACACTTGGTTTTAACTCTTGTCTCTTTAAAGTCCCCCTCCCAATAAAGCCCAGTGTGCTCTGATTGGCTGATCGTTTCCAGCGCTAGTTGGAAATGTTGGCCTCCAGTCTCACTTTACCAGCCGTAAGTCGTGCACTGTACAAACGTGGGGCATTGTGGGGTCATGCAATATCACATCACAATGATGCGGAAGTTGATCGGACTGAAGTTGATCGGACCAGAACTTCAGGAGCAGATTTTAAGAAGCTGCCTTAACCACCGACTTTGGGCTTTTTTGCACAAGATTTAGCAAAATACTAAAACATATAACACACTAGAAGAAAGAAGAAAAAAAAAGATAATATGTTTCCTTTAAATGTTAAAGCTGAGTTAGAGCAGATAAAGCCAGTGTTTAATCCATTCTTTACACTTTTGCTCTTGTGCACCAGCCCCCAAATTTGAATGCTAAGATTCACATTTAGTGTGGCCCCATTCACACCTCTTCATACAGAAATCCAAACCTTGACAGACATGCTGTTTACAGTTCTGGTTTCCTAACTATGATTGGAGACTGGACAGTCACTGAGGTTGAGGGGTTGAGTGTCAACCCAAACAAAAAAAAGAAAACTCAACTCCAGTGTGAAGTGAAATCAAGCAGATCAAATTGTGCTAACCTAAACTGACGAGCACACCATTTATCCAGAGCCTCATATTCAGCAGGTGCTTCATTTCATTACTTATGGGATGGTAGAATCATTATTGACAAGACTCTTTCAACTTTGAAGACTCGCGGATCCGCTCGTATACCGAGAAGAGGTGAGGAGAGTTCACATTCCACTCAAATCCCAGTCTAAACACCTGCATGGCATAGACTACAAATGCACATGTGTTTCCTACCTGTTAAAATACCACGTCAGTTTTATTCACAGCAGTCTACTGTATACCATCCCACTGGAAAAAGAGAAGTCTTTGAAATAGCATTGGAGTATTTAAATAACATAAGTCTCTTTTTCTACAGTCACCGTCTCAGATCCTTAATCTCTCAATTCCTTTTAATCTCACCCTAGAGATAGTAGGGAGTAAGAAAGGAAGAGTTCATCAGAGTTTCATATGACTTCTTATCATCTCTTCCTGCACAGATTCAGTCTAAAGATTTCTGTAGGAATAATTACATTGTGTAATATTTAAGTCTGTGAGATGAGTCATGGAGATGGAAACAGCCTGTGTTGGGGGAGCAGACCAATGCAGGTGGCCTGAAACGCATCTGGCAAGACAAAGTCGGTGAGACAAAGGCCAGGCGATGATAAGTTTTATAGACCTCTGTGCCATCAATATTTCTCCAGGTTGCCCCGGAAAAAAATGCGGCGAGGTGTTGTAAACTGCACGCTACAGTGAAGCTGGTTTAACTTGAAGTCAGACGTGTATTTATTTTATCTTTGGAGAAAATCTGTTAGTTTCAGCTTTCAGCTACATGTGGGTTCAGACAGACGGCTGAGCAGATGTTACAGCCAAGTACAGAGAATATCTTTCCTGAGAAGAGGTCACGCTGATCTTTATTCTGTGCACAAAATTACAAGCAGTACTTAACTTGCACACTATTTTCAGAGAGGGAAATACCTGGTGCCACAGGTCACGAGGACTACAAAATACACCAGGCACTGTGGCATTATATGTGACTCAATGTTTCTGTTTAGTTCAACCTCTGAATGCCTGAAAAAACAAAAGAATGTATTTTGTTGCAGCTTAACTGGTGATTTTAAACTGAGCAAGTCACAGAAACTGGAGGAAGTAAAGGAATAAAAAAACATCCAGAAGTTGCCACGTGACTGTTCATGGCTCAGTTCACATCCAGGCATGGGTGACAACCTGGACGGAAGAGTTCATTTAAGTTACAGAGTTGGCTCTGACAGTTTAATCATGCCTGGCCCTCGACTGGGTTTTACCGCTCCGCTGACCTGTGGCTATTCAGTATCATGTCAAACGTTAAATCCACTCTAATTGGCCGGTCATGTCTTTAGAGGCTGAGTGATAAGCAGGACGGAGGTGGCTGTGTTTGTCCTTTTGTGTTTTGAAGGGGGTGTGTAGAGGGGGTTGGGAGGTCAGCAAGCTTTTGAGGTCAGGGGGTGGATGACTTTGCCCCCCGCCTCTTCTTCAGGACAGGCTTGAATTGTCCCCTGGTGCCTCGGCCCCACACTCAGGACTCCATAAAGAGTAATGGGTGCCGGGGAATGTTATTCAATAAGTGATTGTGTGTGTGTGAGAGACACATAACACACCTCAGGGCAAGGAGATACCTTATCATGGCCCCAAATTTCCTCAGCAAAAAACATAATCCCCTCTCACCAACAACAAACTAGAGCTTAACTTCCCCAGCGTTAAAAAAGCTGAAATCTTTCACACACTAAACACAAATGTTGCTCTACATACCTTAGAATACAGAGACAACCAGTAGGCGGATTTAAGTTGAGATCGTAGACCCCCACACTCAGGGGCACTTGCTCTCATGGAGGATCCCACCACAGGAATGTAAAGTGTAATCGCTCGCACATTTCCGGCAAGTAGAGCAATGAAAACCTTAATTTTAACAAAACGTCTCCTTTCATAAACAAATACAGCCTCCAGTTTCTCCTCCCATTCTCTCCTAATCACACCAGCCGTCTGTGCTAATTCAGTGAGCACGTGTTGGGGGTGCAAGGTCACAGAAGTGCGAGCGAGGTCTGTGGTTTCGTGGTCACTGGTGTTTTGGAATTCTTGAGTTGACAAGGCAGTTCAACATAAAACCACTTAAATCACAGGCCAGGAAATCCACCGCGAGCTGAGGTGCTGAGACGCACACATGGTTAATAGGGAAAGGGAAACCTTCAGTTTAACTTGGTACAAGGGCCACATTTCGCATTTCAATGTCAAATCATACGGGTATAAAACAATATGCTGACGATTAAGTGTTTATACCATTTTATCAAGTTACACTGAAAGATTCTGAATTTAAGCAATGGGTTTGTTTAAAGTTGATACTTATTTCATACCTCAGACCCAAAAGTCAGAGCTGAGAGTAGTCCAGAGCAAAGATACAATAAATGACATCAGCTGAAAGACAGTTATATGAAAACAACAAGCCACAGCATCAAGGCTGTCTAGGCATTCTCTGTGCCTGTCTGGGAAGAGTGGGAAGAGGGGGGTTGGTGCAGGAATGACTGAGCAAGTCTTTGAAATCTGCTCTATAATTAGCAGGGGTACTATATCAACAGCAGGTTGTCTGGACCTGCTGAAATATGCTCACGGTTCTGATAATGAAGGAGAAAGAGAGGCAGGGGCTCTTGATCCTGCTGTGAAACGTGATTCAAGATGCACTGAGTTATTTATTGTCTTTCAGGTGAATAATTCAAGATCTTTGTCCTCTTAAAATAGTTGGGGGCTAGACTCATTAATATTTTGCCACATCTTATCCCACCACTTGCTATATATTTACCTCAACTACTTAAGGGTCACTGGGGAGAAGTATGCTCATGAAATGCTATCTCATTTACTGACAAACTATAACTACAGCATCCAAATCTCCACAGTGAATTCCAACATTGACTGATATTGACCTCGGCTGTAGTGTGCACTGACTCGTCGTTGTAGCCTCACTTAGTGGTGTTCCAGTAATGGCTGGACTAATGTGGTGTCCTGGCCTGAGCTGCTTTAGTGGGAGTTCATAGTAGACTGGATGATGTGTGACTGTGCGCCACAGAAACTTTCATTCCAGACCAACGAGGCTCACAGAGCTGCACGAACGTCACCGCGCTGATGTGGAAGAGCGGCTCTGGAGTGAAATCAGCAGACAGACAGGACGGGGACTGCAGAGCAAATATACATGGTGCTCAAACTTACTTCAATTGTTGTTTAAGCAAGCGGAAAAGCAGCACAGTGGAAAGCCTAAAGCACCTTTAGGCACAGTGGAGAGAAACTGTAACTGCTGTAGGCCTCTGTCTGATCAGTTCTTAAACGTTTCATAACATGTCAAACCAGTTACTGTGTAAACACATTTCATAAGTCAGCTGGTTAATTAAAGAATCAATTTAATGGATCTAGGAAATAGGAAATTCTATAGAAATGTTAGTCAATGCAATTTCCTTGAGCAGCAGTATGACTTCCCTTATCTAAAAGATAAGATATAAATCCTGTCTGTCCTACATTTGGGGTCATTTGCTGTGTTGTGTTGCACATTGCTCTGAATTTCAAGGCACATAATCATCCCAGTATTATGTAATGGTGTAAAATAAAAACTACCGCCATGTTTTGTTTTTCAAAGCCGTTGGTCAATGAACTACAGCTTTACTAGGATTTGCTTTGCTGTAATACTACAACACATAACCCATCTTATCCAACTCTGGGGTCACAAGATTGTCGTGAGAGACTCTGCACACAATTTACAAAACTAGTGAAGATTCTGGTCTTGTATCCATGAAGAAAAAGTATTAGAAATTACCAGAGAGTTGAGGCAGCCCCACTGTATTGTGTGCTACTGTGTTTAAACTTTTTCTCAGTTTTAATCTGTGGGACCGTGAGACCACTGCTTTCTATTCGGTCTGCACGAGGAATGTCGTAAACTTGCCAGGATTGTGCTCTTGGACCAGAAAAGCCAGAGGGCCACTTGCCGCCGCAAATACTACATCTCCCCCCTCAGCACTGAGCCAGTGTAACTTAAAACCCGGCGGAGTGCTCTAACGTGGGACTGCTCTGCAGAGCCCGGGTCTGGCTCTAGAGCTCTGATGGTCGTCCAAAGCAGACACTGATGGGGTGTCACAGGAGAGCTGTCCAAACACTGGGCTGAGGGATACATGCCAGGCGCCTGGTTGTGTGTGTGTGTGTGTGTGTGTGTGTGTGTGTGTGTGTGTGTGTGTGTGTGTGTGTGTGTGTGTGTGTGTGTGTGTAGCTGAGGATAGGCGGCAGAGAGAAAGAGTTTTATTTTTCCTCATTACTGAAACATTTTAGGTGTGTACTGTTTGTATTAAAAAAAAACCTTTCATTGTTTAATTGGATTCCACTGTATAAATAGTCGTGCCAATCAATCTTGACCAGTAGGGCCATCACTTCTATATATAGACTTGCTAGAGCACTGTAAGTACAGCACTTGTATAGCTGCTGCTGTTGATAGAGAATAGTAGTCTGAATATGGGATCAACCAAAAGTGAAAAAGAGACACTTCACTTCCAGTAAAGCATGTTATTTGACCTAAATGTGTCATCATCTCACCCAGCATTCAAAAACATGCCCGCATACTAGTATCACCATAGAGGGGATTGGAAAACAGCAACAACATCCCACTCTGATGTAAGCGGTGGTTGTCTGAAGCACCAACTCTGCCTAAACAAACAGGTGACTACCATGGGACAGGCCTTGGAATACCTAATCCGTGGTAAGTGTCTGATTCTGCATAATTCAATATTAGCAGCTCTGTATCCTCCAGCTTGTCCTGTGGACAAGACACAGTGACATCATAAAAGCCCACCCCCACCCACAAAACTCTTCGTGCCTTGAACTGCCCCATTTACACGAATTGTCATTCAGATGAGTGTGGGGGGGTTGTTGTTTAAGGCTGCCCCTGACACCATTAACATGAAAAGCACAATTAAGAGTAATTAGGCTTTTCCAGGCAAAAGGGGTTATCTGGTAACCAAGCACGCAATGACCCCACATATAACATGCAGCATTATAAATCTTTTCATTCATTTAAATTCTTGTCTCCATCCATTAATTGCATGGGAAGGCAGGTCAATTTAATCTTGTTGACACAGCAAGCCCCTATAACAAGGAATAAACAGTGTTTCACACGAAGCAGCAGGTCCAGTTGACTTTTGGCTCACATATCAAGATAACCCTTGACCAGGTATGACACAGAACAGACACACTCAACAACTGAGCGACATATTGTGACACACTTAACAAGATGCAACGCAGGCCGGCAAAGCAAGTCATCTCAAGGTTTGAATCAGGTTTCAAGAGGGGTCGGAGAGCTGGAGGTGGGGGGTCTGTGTTTTCGTTGTGGCAGGCGGAAGATAAATGCCTTCAAGGCCAAGAATTCGCCCCATTCACAGACCACAGGATGCGGGGTCTGGGTAACATGCAAGGACTTGCTCAACCTATAAGTTCAAGCAGGGTCAATCCACCGGGGTATGTCCAAGCGGAAGAAACTGCTGTGGGGATGGATATTTTAGGATGGGAGGGGATGCACAGGTTTCCTAAGTGCTTCCTGAAAACAAGGCACACACACACACACACACACACACACACACACACACACACACACACACACACACACACACACACACACACACACACACACACAGGAGGGGTGGGAGGGTGGTGTGGTGTGGTGGGGGGCAGAGATTAAAAGAGCCCCATGCTGTGTTATCAGGGTAATGAATTCTAACTGGTGGCCAAGCAAAGTTCAATACATGCAGCAAGACAACTGTGAGAGGACAGCAGAGCATCATATTACAGAAGTTTAGATACTGCAGAGGCATCCAGCTTTTAACTCATCCTTGGCTATATTAGCGTATATATATATATTTATATGGGAGTGGTATAAATGTAGCAATATATCATCATCCTTACTTATGAGATATTGTGATCAAATTGCAGTGAATGAATACTGAAATCCTGCACCTCACCTCTCAATTGGCATTTTGTATTCTCCTTCAGTTAGACTAATACCAGGATGTTGTTGTAATATTATCGTTATCTTGGGCCATGTATCGCACATCGATAAAAAGGGTGCACCATTAATACGGTTATTGTAGCTCCATAGCTGACTTTGACAGAGAAATTCTGTTTATAATGAGTCGTAGCAATGTAATATCTGTGTATGGCCTCACTGTCACACGCCCCCTCAGCGGGGGAAGAGATGACAACAGCGGGGGTTCGACCATATATCTACAAAAAGCATGAAAGAAAAAGTGACAACTATCAATAAATAGTCAATGTGAAATGTCTACCTAAATATTCTGGTGCCCTTGTACCGCTCAACAATGACTTTACCCTACTTTGAAGCTAGCTGTTCTTAAGCTAGCATGCTAACGTTTCCTTCCATTCTGTAGTAACTTCAACTTATTAACACAAATACACAAATCCTACACTTCACCTCTTTGAGGGAATTGTTTTTATTCTGCTTAAGTCAGGCAGAAATCATGAAGTGTCATGACAGACATCATGTTTTGGGATTATTCTGCAATATATTGATTATCACATAATCGCTGTATCGTGACATTATCATTATCGTGGGCCATGTATCACGGATCGTACTGAGCCATGAATTACCCTGCAACTGCGACCCCTAACATATCCTCTGGATGTTTTATTAAAAGCAATACACTGATATGTTATTGTTTTTATAAGTACAAATGTACATCATTAATACCGTTGTTGTAGTTACATTGAGCTGCTGTGGCTTCAGCAGAGAAAGTCGGAGCAGTGTAATAGCTGCGCACAGCCTCACTGTCACACGCCCCTCAGCGTGGGACGAGATGACACCAGCGGGTGTCTGACCGTATGTCTACACGAAGCGTGAAAGGAAACATCACAACTAAAGTCTGTATCAAATGTCTTCCTACATATGCTGGTGCCCTGTCAGCGCTGAACAACGACTTTACTCCGACTTTCTCCGTACCTCTAAGTTAGCGGTTTTAAAGTTAGCACGGTGACGCTCTCTGTGGTAACTTCAATTTGAATCTGCGTCACTTTTGTTGCGGACTGAAAACTCCGAGACGCAAAGTTTTCTGAGGATGCCTCCTCGTGCGCTTCCCTCGTTCCGTCTCCTTGCAGAGGGAGCAGCTCGTGCGCGTGCATGCAGTCCCCAGCGGTGAACAGACCATAAGTAAGAATAAGAGTAAGAATAAGTGAGGAGTGGGAGTACTCACGCACGGCCTCCTGTTTGGGGTCCAGCTCGGAGCAGGTCTGCTGCAGCCGGCCGATCTTCCTCTGCAGCCCCCTGACCCGCAGGCTGGTGGAGGCCAGGTCGCTCTCCAGCTCCTGGAATATGGAGCAGGCGTGTTTGGCCAAGTCCGACAGCTGCCGCAAGGTCCGGGATAGAGCCACATGACTGATGGAGACCAGGTCCTCGAAGAGCACAGCCTCCTCGTTCGGGACCTGGTACCTGCACAGTAACTGGGGCTCCACGACGCGCTTGGCGAACGGCATGTTGGCGCGGAGTAAATCCAACAGAAGTCACCCGAGGGTGGGCAGAGGGCACTTCTTCCGCCTCGACCCCTGGTCCAGTTTGTCTGGGTTCAGCTGCTGCTGGAGCCCCCCATCCCTCCACTGGCCGGAGAAGAGTGTTGTGCTCGTGGCCGCGGCGCCGGCTCGTGCTGCCCTGACGCTGCTCTGTGTTACTGCTCGAAGGTACAGGGGGGTTTTAAAAAGTGGCGGCGACAAAACCTGGAGTGGAGGCTCGGGATTGTCCAGGATCCGGACTGTTGTGCTCTGTAACGGCTCAGATTTATCAGGAAAAAAAAGAATTTAGTGGTCCTGCAACACAGCATTTCACTGCACACACATACACACACACACACACACACACAGCAAAGCCTCGTGTGTGTGTCAGACTGATATGCAAAAGTTTGAAAAACACAAAGGAGAAAAAATCAGACCGGACAGTTAAAGGGATAGTTCACCCAAAAATGAAAATTCACTCATCATCTCCTCACCTCTATGCCGATGGAGGGGTGGCTGAACTGTTTGATCCCACAAAACAGTTTCAGGGGTAAGCGAAAGCCAATGCAATTGAAGTAAATGGGAACCACTTCTTCAAACGTATATGAAAACAACATAAAATTCCTCCATTCTGCTCCTGTGGTGTCATCCAAGTGTCCGTAAGCCCTGACATTTAAACTTGACTCAAGACGGCATCATTTACACCATGTCTTAGCCTAAATGTCCTCTGATATCCTCTCTCCTCTGAGTTTGTGCATGAATAATGTAAATGACCTGGTTTCGAGTTTAAATGTCGAGGGTCACGGACACTTGGATGACACCACAGGAGCAGTATGGAGGCATTTAATGTTTTTTTTCTGTTTCACGTTTGAAGAAGTGGTCACCATTTACCCTAATTGTATTAGATTTGTCTGCAACGCTGTTTACCCCTGAAACTCCAAAAGTGTTTTGTGGACTCAAACACTTTACCCACCCTTCCATCGGCTTAGTGGTGAGTACATAATGAGGGAATTTTCATTTTTGGGTGAACTATCCCTTTTATACCGCAGGCTACCCGTTTTACTCTCTTCTGGAACATTGCACTTACTTTCAGGGTGGAGAAAAGGTAAAAACTTGATTCAAAAATATCACCTTGGCATTTGGGCTTTTTGTCCTGTGCATTACAAACACTAGTGCAGTGCCCATTCTAAACCTGTCTGTTTGACCTGTGTTAAAGCTCTGGAACTACTTCAGAACTATTTCATGTCATTGGTGAGTCCTCCTCAAACAGTTCTACAATATACTGTCACTTTTTATTGTTTGTGTGCCGGACGTTGTGTGCAGAGCTTTTTTTATGGCAGATTGAAGTTAGAAAACGTGGTGTTCATCCTACCTGGTTTATCTGCAGTTAAGATTTTATAATCAATGTTTTTCATATAATGAAACAGAATTTGCTTTATTATTGTTCACATGTTATCATTATTTTTTCACACATTGCATGTCCCTATTTCAGAGATCTGAAACTGACACAATGTTCAGTCACCATTTGCAACTTTTCAAAATAAAAGCTCTGTAATTCAATCCGACTGGACAGTAAATACTACAGACTTCCTTCATGTTGTACTATCTTAACACTTTTTCAGGGGGAATAAAATGACAGAATCAAAAGATAAAAACTTGATTTATAAAAAAAACCCACAAGATATTTAATGCTTTTACATTGCAAGAATTAAAATCCCCTCCTTGGTTCTTGAATGAAGTCTAATCTTTCATCGTAAAGACGAGCAAATGTCAGTGAAGGGAGATCCATGGTGCATTCTTTTTTTAACTTTTTTTCCCATTTGATTTGAAATACTGTAGATATGAAGAGATTAGTCAATGAATCCCTAGTTGATTTAAAGAAAATGAACAAGCGATAATTTTGACAACAAAGTCATTATTGGGATTTTTTTTGAAGAAAAACTACAAAACTTTGAGTTTCCAGACTTGATCCAAATGTGAATAATTGTTGGTTTGCTTAAACTTCCATTATAACAAATTGGAGGACATTTTAATATGTCTCCTTAGATCCTGATAACTGTCTGTAATGGATATTTATCACTTATTTCTGACAAAAATTACACTATCATTGATTATTAGATTAATCATGATGAAAATAATGATACTTTGAACACTGGCTAATGTATCCTGCACAAGCATCACGCTGTTGTTGTCACACTATTTTAAAACAAAGAGCAAGACCATGGGGCGATACGTATAATTCCAGACGTAGCCAACAAGAATAGTTGCACATTGTCAGGCTTACACCGAGCTTGAATCTGATAAATTATGATGGGTAGTGAATCAATCGTTTTAAGTTATGTCCCCTGTGGTGAATTTTTGTTGTTCACCTCTCAGCCTGGGCCGAGCTTCATTCACATTTGCTGAATGAGTGTTTAGTTAAATCCCAGCAGCTGACGGGGCCAGAATCAGCAGAGGTGACAGGCTAAAAGCCCTTCCTGTGGCCTAACTAATGTCCACATCAGAAGTGCAACCTTTGCAAAGCGTGGCGTGGGACAAAGGAGAGACAAGAGGAGCGGCGTATGTCGTCATCTTTGAGTAATGGTGCGCCAACAAAAGGTCTAACTTGTTCGGACAAAAGCTGGTAATCTTTGTTGTGAGAGGAAACAGCTTTAACTTTTATCCACTGGGGAGATATGGGTTCAGTTCATTTACACTGCATGGAGAAAAAGTGCCTTTCATGTCTTTACACACCGATAGAGTGTTACTTCTAGGTTTCTGCTGTATTCCAAAAAATATTTAAAATATAGATATTGTGACGGTAATTAATTCTGATTCTGTCTGAGTGCACCAACTATCTCTGTCTCCAGCTAGACGAATCATTAATAGTAATAACCATGTAGGTAATAATTACCCAGTGAGAGATGGCTAGATGGCAATTATATCAAACAGGCATATACTTAGAGATACTAACACATGGCGGACACATATAGTTTCGTCATCACGTGCAGCTGTCATCTTGAAATGCACAGCAAACACTTTAAAGTGGTATTTATAGTTCAGTGAGAAAGGCTCCTTGTTAAGCTGCTTGATTGAATCAACAAACACACTCTGCTCCTGATGTATAAGATAAAGCAGCAGCTACACTATGGGAGGAGATTCTGTAAATGAAGCAGCAGGTAGTGACACGAAGGCCTGCGCCAAATATTGGTTATGGCACTGAGGAGTTATGAGCACCTAGTTGTCGTCTGGCATCCTGTGTCTGTCTCCCAGACTGAACTCATTCACTCCAGCACACTGTGGCACGTGTGTGTGTGTGTGTGTCTGTTTTTGTGGTGGTTGTGGGGTACACCTGCCCCTTTGCCCGTCAATGTCCAAAGAGATCTTTTGTCAAGGCGTTTTTATTGTTGTAGTTGTTTTGTTTGTAAATGCCTTTTAAAACAACTGAAACACACACCTTCAAAACAAGGGGGCTGTAGAAAGCATTTGAAGATCGCACATTAGACAATTTTATGGCAGAAATTTAACAACATAATGTTAAAGATGAGAAAGGAGTAAAAACAAAATGAAATTAAACACTCTAAAGTGATTCAAATAGTAATTTTAGAGCGTAAGGTGAAAGTAAAAGGTTAAAAAGTTTTAAAATGTGGAAGGTGAATTCAGACCCCAAGTCTTGAATGGTAAATGGTGTGTATTTATATAGAGCAATTTACAGTACAGATCCTCAGGGGCTATTTGGGGTTCAGTATATTGCCCAAGGACACTTTGGCATGCGGAATGGGGGAGACTGGGATTAAACCGCAGAGCCACTGGTTAGTGGAAGATCCGCTCTATCTTCTGAGCCACATTCGCTACTACGAGAAAGAACACTTCTAAAAATGCATCTTTTCCAAGTTGATAAGGAGCTTGCCATCATAAGCTACTTGTTAATGAATAGATAGCTTTAATTCAACAGCTGAAAAGTCTGTTGGCGTATGGTGTTTAAAATCTTTTTCTATGTGCCCCTTTATAGCTTTGATCACCCACCCCTCTAAAGCTCTCGGTACAACGCTGCTCCTGCTCGTTTCTTCTCTCAGATGTGGCAGCGACACACTCTCCCACAACGCCTTGCACATAGGCTCAAACACCTCTCAGAGATTTAAGAATCCGTTTCATTTTCAATTTCTCAAAAACTGTCCCGCAATATCATTCACTCGGGAAATGACTCATCCAGTTATCCATGCAGCTCTCTGCTGGGCTTGGTTTCATATTGCAGAATATTTCACAACCTGAAAATGAGTCAATTCATGTTTATTTGTGTGGTGACAAGTCCCAACATACATGATCTCAGAGCTCTTTAGGCTGAGACCTTAAAATATCCTAGAGAAAGCCAACAGTTCCCACAATGAGCGACTGTGGGGAGAAAAAAAACCTCTGACCGAACCGGACCCTGTGGGCGGCCGTCTGCCTCCAGTCACATGTTGCTATTTTTAAGTAGAAAAAAACGGAGACGCAAAAAATGCCAACCAATAAAACTGTAGCAAGGCTGAGATTCTTCTCTACATTCATGATTGTGGCCCTGTGAGGCTGCACTGATAGCCACAGCTAAGTGCTAATGTTAACATGGTCTTTGTGACAAACACTAACGTGCCGTTGTTAAGCACGTGTAATTTTTATAAACTAGTAATTAGCGTGTTAGCATGCTAACATGTGCTGATTAGAACCAAACACAAAGCACAGCTGATGTTGATGGAAAAATTATGACTTTTGTTGGCATTTATTCATCCGGTAGTGTCAAGAAATATCACTCAAACAACCAATTTAAACTTCAAAGCCCTCCCTTGAACCATGCAGCTAAAATCACAATGTTGATATATCGTGTTAATAAGTGGGACAAATGTCCAGATAGATGTCAATGTCCTTGATCGGGATCACAGCAGCTTGGAGTTGAGTGGGGAGCTTGATTGTAACATGCGTGAAAATGAGGTGTCTAAGTGGGAGCCAAGTGTGTCAGTGAATACTTTTGGATGGCGGAGGCGGAGGGTCTGGAAATACAGCCATCAGTGGTGATCTGCTTGACCCTCTCTTGTTGTGTCTGTGTCGGACGGAGCACAGATGCTCGGTGAGGGCCAGAGGGTTGTGACTGCAGTCTGTCGGACCTCTTCATGTGCATGATGTGATCATGCCCTCTGATACATGTGTAAATGCATCCACACTTCAATGTCACCGTCTTTTTGAGAGTTTTTGAGGTAAATGTTTGTGGGAATTTTTCAGAAATTTACTTGAAATTTTGTCTGTCTTGTGTGAATCTTGTGTCCATATACCTGTCAGTGGGACCTGAAGTAAGCTTCATCCATGTGCTATATTTTCAATTTAAAACACATCACCTCTGCCTCGGATCCACCTGGCATCCACACTACTTCTGAGTTGTACAGCTGCTAAAACTGAAAAGTTAAAAAAAACGCTGCTGGTCCCGTTTTAGTTTGAAAACTCTGTGGCTGCATCTTAGTCAGGAGGGGCAGACACTGAGATGTTTGGAAACGTAGGCACTCACAACCGCTTGCTGATTGGATCTTTTCGGTATTGACGTAACTTGGCTGATTCAACAGGCTCCTGTCACATGACCGCCTCCAGTAACAAACAACCAGCATTTGCCTCAGCTACCGGTGTAGAACGCAACATGAGTGACCAAGTGTTGCTGACCCTGTTCTCTTTTCCAACAGCTGTTGTGCAGTTACATTTTACAGTGATACAACAATGATACAGCAATATGCAACAATTCTGCAACTGACATCCAAATGTTTCCTGTGTACACCGGCACACGTATGCCTAGCACATGAGTGTTCACGTGATATCCATTTTCAGGTATGTTAATATGGATGGGGATTAAAACTGATGCAGAACAAAAATGCTCATGTGGACAGAGATAGTCCTCTTGCACGGTCGTAGAAATAAGATGACAACAAGCGATAAAAATAGACAATTTTATTGATTCGTTTGATTATTGTCTTCAGCCCAGAGCTCAGTTGTGCATGATTTTCAGTTTAATTTACAGTCCAATGCTCACATCGCTTTAGTAAAACATGCAGTTTCAAGCATGCCATCCTTTAATTCAACCACTTCATTCATCATCATTAACAATCTACATGTTTGGGTGAACAATGGTCTAAAGCAAGCTTCAACAGCACCACATCTTTGCATAGATGAAATCAAAACCACATCTGCCTCTGCAGACATTCGCTGTTTGATATCTATCTTGCAAAACATGAGAGGAATGTTGAGGAATATTGTGCTTTTTTATCAGTTAGACTGATATGCTTTGTGGAGATTTTTCTTTTCATAATTACCGTGACACTGTGGATGCAGTATGAACATAAAGGAATTTAGAAATTCAGCAGTTTCTTTTTCTAACAGACAGGGAATAAATGAAAGATAGAGCCACGTAAAATGTACACAAGTGTCGACATTCTTCAGTGTCCTTATCATCACGAGGGTCAGTGCTACAATCTGACAGCAGACATCAAGTTTTGTTTGCAGGCTGGAAATGTGTGGCTAACTCAGCTCTAATGAGGTATTTGCTACCATATAGCCCCACCAATGTGTATTTAAACAATTTTAGTGCATCACTTTACACATTCATGATGTAGTCCGTAGTCACTTGCTTTAGACCATGAAATACACAGTGCACAAAAGAACTTTAGTCCCCATTATTAACACAGAACACAATAAAAGTCATGAAAATATGTGCACAAAACTGTTACATGATTTATAAGTAAGGAACATTTGATGAGAGAAAGTAATGGGAACTCAAAGGAGAAAAATAAGTTATAATGTCACAGTGAATAAACAGGATATTTTACATGTGCATATCACAGAATGATTTAAAGAATGCATGGATTAATCCTGCAAAACTGCACTAAAAATAATACAAAGGAACATTTGGGCGTGGAGCGTAATCACATCCCTATGTGTCTACAATGCACCTTTGTTTCCACCGTCAGCCCTTTCACATTCGCTCAGTATACATCACATGGCTCAAACATTGAGACATTGATGTACCTCAGTGAAACACCGGGAACGTGGTTCAAACCAGACTTGAGGCTCAGTCACGTCGAGGCCAGAGGCCGCAGAAGCTCCAGCTGGGACTCCAAGGTGACCCTGTCCTGGTGAACCACCTACAGACAAACAAGGGAAACATGACCTCTGATCACCGCGATCCCAAGACCTTCAACGGGAAGAAATTACATTTTTGCTGTGGTAACAATGGTCTAAAATAAGAATAAATCCCTGCTTACTGAAAAGATTTATTTCTCATTTCATCCCAAAATATGAAAGTGTTGGACATAATAAAGCGGAAAGTCGTGAAAAAAATGATATTTTGACATGAGGGCAGCGTAAAAACGACTGGAACATTCACAACCAAGTGTTTTAAGGGAAATATATTTCCTAGATTAATTGAAAAATGATCCCCAACAAATGATTTATCATTTGTTGGGGATCAGAGCTTATAGTAAACCATGGAGTTGGACATGTTAACCCTCTTTAAACAGATACCCCACTATAAAGCCAATAAGAAGAGCCTTCATTAAGATGCTTGTTTACACTGAACCAAACAAAGCTGGAACTGTGATCTTAGGTTTCTGAATGCTGCCGTTCCAAAATCAGTGGCGCAATGTGTGCCACCATCCTGGCTCTACCATTTACACATCCCATGTTCGTACCTCTTATAGAGAACAGTGAGGTGGAATAAATCACATTCCCACCTTGAACCGGCTGCGTAAAAGAGGCTTTTAACAAACATCTTCATCCTGAGTCAAAAAGGGATCAAAAGCCTTTATGCAAAATAACATTCATGTGCGGATTGCTTGTTCTTTGTATGTTCATGAGAATATTGACGAATACTTTGTTTTCATAATGATATTAAATAACCAACAATGTTGTGTTAAAGAGAATAAATGTCATGTCGTTATCTAAATTTTCTATTTTTTCCATTATGACTTGCACGTCAGTGAGGAGTCATCCAGCCTCATTTCCCTTCTCACACACCCTGCTGTAGTTGGACTCTTGACCGGCCTAAGCTCTATTTTGAACAAGACAGTTGTGAATGCCAGTGGCTGTTTGGTCTTTCAACAACGCTGGAGTCTATATAAAGATACATATGCCTTTCTCTGCAGAATTCCTGAGATGCTTTGAGGAACTAGCCGAACTAGAGTGAATAAATATCAGCCTAGAATACACAGTGCTCATGGAAGAAGAATGATAATAAATAAAGGCTTACGGCTTAAAAATCCCTCTACCTATTTGGACTTTCTCTCTTTTTTTACTCCCACGTCTCTGGGTTATTAAAACTATTAAAGTGCTGCTTGTGCGTGTGTGTGAAGGATTCACTACTGGATCATTTACAGGGGGAATGACAGGCATGCAGCATGTGTTCCAAATGTGAGTGTGTGTGCCACAGGCAGATCCCCAATGCAAACATCCAAGTCTGTGCCATTAGTTATGCTATGAGTGATGGGTAGGGGAGCAAACAGTTGAGCTCTGACCTTTTCACCACTTTGGACGTGCAGAACTTCTGACGATCGAGGAGCAACTTTCTAAACAGTATTAATCGTGCTCTCTTGGTTGTGGTTAAATGTAGTGTATACACTCCCCGCCCTTTGATTAAGCAGCCTTAACATGTGTTTTCTGGGAGCTGCAGGGCTGGTTTTCCCCTTTTCAGTGTCCCGGAGGAGCCAGAGGGCAGGGAGGGTCACGCAGCTCACATAGATGGACACGCAGAAAATACAAAGAACCAAGTGGTATGGTTGCATTTAGAAAATGCTTTGTGCTCTAAAAAAATAGAGGTCAGGCTGACCTTGAGTTGTTGTTGGAGCTCACTGTTGAGGCGTGTCAGCACTGCGTTGGTTTCTTTATTCTTACGGATCGCCATCTGGATCTCCCTCTTCTGTCTGGAAAGCAGTTTGAGAGAAACTTTTATCAGGTATATATATAATATAATACAAGTCTTAGGCTACATCCATACTACTTCATTTTCGTCAGCTACAGATACGTCTGCTGTCCAGATTACTCCGGAGCTAAGAAACGCTGCTGGTCCAGTTTTAGGTTGAAAACTGTGGTGATACATTTTAGTCTGGACGGGCAGAAACACAGATGTTTGGTAATGATGACGTAGACACCGCTCACTGATTGGGTCTTTTCGGACATGATGTAGCCTTTGCTGATTCGTCAGGCTCCTATCACATGACCCCCCTCCATAAGGAAACAACCAGCGTTGGACTTGGCTATCAGTGTAGAACACAACACGAATAATTGATTACAAGTTGTGTTTGCTAACAGCTATTGTGCAGTTAAATTCTGTATTTTACCTTTCATCCGTGCTGCTTCTCGTTTGTTGCCTTGTTCTTTCTGCAATTAACAACCGAATGGTTCTTGTGCACAGCGGCACCTACAGTATAAGAGTGGTCATGTCATATGCCTTTTCAAGCGTGTTAGTATGGACGGTGAATAAGACTGATACACAGCCAAAACACTTGTGTGGAAAGAGAGAGTTTTGGTTTGAAAGTGCCATTTTTAAATGAAAACATGCTAGTATGGACATAGCCTTAGACCAGTGTACATGAATAAAGTCTATAAACTAGAATGCGTCTCAGTAGAGTGCATTCTTCTGCCAAGGCCCAAACAGTCCCTTTATGAAAAAACATTTAAATTCTCTAGATTCTAGATTCTTATTTGGATCTGCACCAAATTTCACAATCACATGAATATCACTCCCCTTAACATGCCTGCTTTTTTTCACCATGATCCATGAATTTTATCCTGCGAAATCTATAAAACTGCCAAAAAAGCCCTATCTTGCCATGTTAAAGAAAAAATGGATGGTGGATACTTTGCCCAGAGCCACCCAAAAACTCAATATTTTTTGTGTAATCCAAACAAACAAACAAACAAACAAACAGATAGGGATAAAACATAACCTTCTTGGCGGAGGTAAAAATAAGCCGTATTTAGAGATGGAATCAAATATCTGAGATAAGTTGAACGAGCTCTGAAACAATGAGTCACTGTGCTCAGAGACAGTGGACACGGAAAGGATCAGACTGAAGCTTTTAGGAGCTTTACATCACTCAAGCAGCCACTGCCAGCAGTCACCACTGTTATTGATGGCCACCCTCTCCTGCACTAACCGACAGATTCACTGAGCTGTCTGGTCAATACGGAGACAGAAGCACACATGTTAGATTCATTATGGTAGGTTAGGGTGTGCCTGGATGTCTTCTGAATTCCCCTTTCTAGATGGCTGTGAGAGGTTTATGATCACCGCACAGTGGATATTTTTACAGCACAGATAGTAAACCTAGAAAGTCAATAAAACTTGACCAGGTTTAACTGAAATGTGGAGTTTTGGATAAAAGGGTCAAATGTGTGACTGACTTTTGAGAAGGTTTGGCGGGGTGAGGAAACGACCCGGCGGGTAAAGGTGTGGCCTCTTGGTTCTGGCTCTCTGGGTGGTACTTCCTCCGAACTGGTTTCTGTGGAGCCTGACTGGGACAAACAGCCATAACGTCCTGAAGGAGAGGTAACGGAAACAAACGTCAACCTCCTCACTGTGACAAAGACAAACAGACACTAGCAAAATTAAAACGAGCACGACCCTCCCAAATCTATGTGATGGGTTCAGACCTGCTTTGGAGCATTTGTCAAGTCTTCAGTATTTGGACCAAATCTGGATCGTAAACTCTTCTCCTCCGGTTTTACTCTGCTCTCCTCCTGCAACACAGACAAACACATGACAACAACAGAACAAAAGAACATCAGAGCGTCGATGACATTATGAGGTGGAATGATATGAGGGGAATGCTAAAGAGGCAGGATGAAATGTGTCTGCTCTGACCGTAGCTAAATCAACAGCTTCCCTACAGGGAGCACGATGTAGTGCTCTGCAGCCATGATGGATTAACCTGCGTTTATTGCATCTCCTTCCTGCTTTTCAGCCATTACTCTCCTCTAGACATAATGTACAATGTACCACCACCTGTTTTTATTCAGCAGAGAGGTTAAAAGTGCACGAGTGTGAAGACAGGCCCTCTGCTTCTTAATTCTAGATCATAGCAAAGGCTGTAAGATTCGTTATTTGGAAAGTTGAAGGCATTTCTTACTAGGCATCCCTTCGGGTACCTTTTGCCCTACAGCATTCCCCATCTGTTAATGTTGGACTTGGTGAATTTGATCCACTAATTTCTATGGGCTGCTGTCTCCCTTGTGGTGGCAGCTGAAATGCCTGGGCTTTCCTGATGATTTAAACAGGCTAAAGCTGCTCCTGTAAACTGTGCCCAGGAAACCTAAAAAACGCATTATGCTGAGCAATGCGACTGAGTCGCGAGCAGACACAAATAAACGGCCCAAAGATTTACTTCACCGTCCAATGTGAAACACAACCACAGCATGGAAACATTAAAAAGTTACTGTAGTAGCTGCAACAGTGGCAATAAACCACAGGAGCTCTATTAGCAGTACGTGTGGTCACATCAGCAGCAGGACATGGCTGTTTCACTCCAGAAATGTAAGGGCTGAAGCAGTAACGTCACTGTCTCAAAGAGGGAGAGATTTTCTCAACTGGTTTAACTTAAATGATTTAAATTCGAGCAAAGCAGCAAGAATTATATCCAAACTTGAGCTGTTTTTACAATCCAAGAGTCTGATTTGTGTTAACTTGTCCGGTGGTTCGATGCTGACAGAGAGCAGACACAGGGACTCTAGGCTCAGCTGTGACCAACCAATCAGCCGACTGGACCATTACACTATCTGGTCCAGTCTGTTTCTTTCCTTCAGAGAGTTCTCCTAATGGTTCCCTGCAGAAGCTTCACTTGTATCAAGTACTCACCTTTAACATCGACATATTTTACAAGTATGAGCTATTTTTAGCTGTGCTTACAGTTCCCTCATCTAGAAAATATTTCTCTCAGGGGTTTGGGCTGGTGTAAGTTTCAGTTTGTCTTACTAAGTGAAAAACATACACACAGGGTTTATCCACCTTTGGGATCGTCCAGTCTGCTTGCTTTTAATCAAGCCTAGGTAAAACATCCTGTGGGACGGCAGAGAAATGGTGATACTGCACAAACAACTGTGGAAGGACTTCAGACAAGTTACACACACAAGACCAGAGCCAGTACGGAGAGGGCACGTTAACTCTAATAGTAAATGACACCATACTGAAAAGACAGCATGGTAGGATTTGAGTGATTCTTCAACATTAAAGAGGAGATGGGTGGTCTTATGTTATTGAGGACTGGAAACACTGTGATCACAAAAATTAGGGGCTGCTGTGCCCTTTGACCTGAAAACTACATCGCATGTGTCAAATTAGATCCAGAGAGGTGGATTTCAAAAAAGACAAAACCCCTTAACCCTTCTCTCTGTCTCCCAGGACGACAGACAAATAAATATAAAGCTTTTACAAAGATTCCACACGCATTGCCACTTAATTAAGCCAAATTAATACATTATTTTAAAAAGTACTTATCCTATACAATCAACACTCAATACACACTCACAAATGCAGTGCAGTAGAATCTGTCCATCTGTGTTTTGTTTAAGTTTTTGAGGTTTAGTCTAACTGCTATAGCTTAACTAGTGGGACAAAGTACACTGTGGAAAAAACCTCCCCCTCAACTTCAGATTAGCAGAATCAGGGCCTGCATGGCATTTTAAGCCTTGTTATAGATTTATATTGTTTATTGTTTTGATATTGTTCTTTTATTCAATTTAATTGTATTTGTATAGCGCAAAATCTCAATGTACATTATCTCAAGGCACTTTACATAGAAGGTCGAGACCTGCTGGATCTTACTTTTCAATGATTTGCTATAGAAATAAGGTTTATTGTTGGTATTATTATCATTATTATGTTATCATTACTACTACTAAATATATATCATGTGTTGGATAAGCTGAGTCACGGAAAAGTCGGCTTCTGGCGGTTGTCAGGCAGTAAACGTTCACGTATTTCGGGGGCGTAGCTTTGACGAGAGGGCCGATGGGAGGGGGTGGGATGTCTCTGTTGTACTTGCTCTTGCTAACTTTTCCAAGATTACCAACCCTAGCTTTAAATGTTGGGTTTCACTGAGAAGTTGCTATTATAGAATTGTGAGTTTTATCTTAAAACTAATCTGGGACTAACAGGAAGCGTCGCCTCAACACTGCACCAGATATTAGGCAGACACATTTCCATTTAAGCTTTAAATTTCAACTCATGAACATGAACTAGATTGTTGTGTAGTGTATCAGAACACAAGTATCCACCCACTTGATATCATAGTGTCAGGAATAACAAATGAAGGACAAAGAGAATGAGGTTGAAAAGGCCTCGGACTAAATGCACGACCTGACACCTGAGCCATAAATAAATCTCTGATGCATTCGCTTCCTTGCCGTCCACAGGAGAGCAGACTTTGATGAATTCCCACTGTTATAACCTTCCAGGCTATTTGTGTCTTGAAATAGAGGATCGTATATTTGACAAACACGACCTCGGTGACACATTTATGGGGCTGTGTCTGAGATGGGAGGTGGAAAAAGGGAAAGTGGAAGACACAGAATCTTGGATGGAAATTTGTCTGCTAAATTTTCTTCCCTTTTAAATGGAGATTATTTGCCCCTTTAAACATTTTCAAAACCCAGAGACAAACAAAAATAAGGAATGAGTTTCTATGTTTACCTCTTCCTTAAAGTGACTGAAGTCTGCAAAGTTTGGCTGCTGCACTTTACTCGAGGGAGTTTTCTCTGAAGCGTTGATAAAATGAGGAACCTGAGAGATGATACATACTGATTAATCCAAAAAATTACATTCATTTATGTGAATCTATGAGAGCACATTAGCTTGGATTGATGCCATAATTTAACAAATCTTACCTGTGAGGTCAGTGGTCGAGGAGGGAGGGCCGGAGGAGGCATCAGCCATCCACTTTTTACACCTAAAATCCAGAAAAACCTTCAGCTATAAGCTACTGTGGCTATATTTCTTTGTTCTTGGCAAACATCATACTTCACTAATATACTGTGACATGCCCGTAACCTTACAGACTGAACAACACAACCCTACCTATCTCCATTTCCTCCTTTTGTTCTCTCTTGAAAGGAGAACTGTCGTAAACAAAACACAAAAAACTCGGATGCAAAACGCACCGTAGCCACAGGCAGTTCACACTCTCAGGATCGGTGTTAGAAAACGTAATACTGTGAGAAGAGCTGTGTGACGACGGGAGCGGTCGGTGGAATTGACTTGTACCTGCAGTGCCCTGCTGGAAGAGCTTGTTGAGGTCCAGCGAGGAGGCTCTGGAGTGGGTTTTCTGGGGTCGAGGTGGGGGGGTCGGAGGCTCCTCTGACTTCTTCATTGCATCTTCAAAGGAATTGCTAGAGTAGGACCTGTTGATGAGGTCACATGGGTGGACACAAAAAACAAACATTTTAACGAGCAAGAGATTAATGGGCAATTTAGGATATTATTGATTTAATTTCTGTTTTGTAATGATTGTGTTGCGATGATGAGTTTCACCTCGGCCTAGTTTTGGTCCTCATCTGTGGATCTAGGTCCTGAGGCAGCTCTGTGAGGAAAGATACGTTCGATTAGCAAAAGCAGGTCAGTCTTGTTGGAGTTGTTGTAAACGAGAAGCAGAGACTTCCCTTTGGAACCGTTGTAATCACACTAAAACAACTGCTCGTGTGGCAGCAGCAAACATGCCCTTGTTTTTATGTCGATTTTATGTTGTGCTCTAGATCTCTCGCGCAGCTTCATTGAAAACAAGTCCTTAAAAAGGCATATAAGATTAACAATGACCCCACACATGTCCTCTATGATGACTCAATTGCTGTCAGCAGGAATGCATTTTAGATTGTATGTCAAACAGGGTGGCAGGGTGGTGCAGTGGTCAGCACTGTCGCCTCACAGCAGCAAAGAAGGTTCCTTGTTCAAATCCTAGTTTGGGGTCTGAGGTCTTTTTGTGTAGAGCTCGGATGTTCTCCCAGTGTCCGCAGGGCTTTTCAGCGGGTACTCCGGCTTCCTCCCACAGTCCAAAGACATGCAAGGATTAGGTTGATTGGAGACTCTAAATTCCATTTGTGTTTGTCTCTTTTAACTATAGTTATTTACACAGATAAATCTATCGCACTTCTGTAAGTCCTGGGGTAGGGATCCCTCACAAGTGGCTCTCTCTGAGGTTTCCAGGTTTTTTCCTTGTTAATAGTGGTTTTTTTGGTAGTTTTTCCTGACTCTTGCTGAGGGTTAGAGGCAGAGGATGTCGCACCTTGTTAAGCCTGATGAGACAAATTGTGATTTGTGAATATAGGCTATCCAAATAAAACTTGAGTGGTTGATTGATAAATTCTATGTAGGTGTGAATGGTTGTTTGTCTCCGCATGTGGGTCTTGCAATACACTGGGGAGCTGTGCAGGGTGTACGCCGCCTCTTGTCCCAATGTCAGCTGCTACCCTCAACGGATAAGCGATATAGATAATGGATTTATGAATGTAAAAACAAATAGAAGCAAGTTTGGGGTTATTCCAGAGGCCATCAGACTACCTTGATAAATGCACTCGCACTTTAACTCTATCCATCCTTGAGTAGACATTTTCTAATGTGACACAAATGTATCTTTTTTTAAACTTGTTTGTATCTTTAGATTTGTCGGTATTTGTTTTTTTCTTGTTTATGTGTGTGGATGAATAGTTTTTTTGTATTTTGTATTGAATTGAATTCATCAGCACCACACACTATGTCATTTATATGATGTGATATTTTTGCAACTATTTTCATTGGTAAAATATATTAAATCCCTTTGACATGCCTGGATATTACCATGTACTACACTGAAACACTGTGATGCAGAACTACACTCTCAACTAAATCACTAAAGTCAATAAACCAAGCAGTTCCACCGTACAGGACAAAAGGGGAAAGAGAACATCCTGTGGGTAGTGGGGTCTTTGTATCCTGTTCCCATTTCTCATGATAAAAGAGTTTCATTATCACCTGGCCTCTCAGGAAAAGCACCAAGCTGTAGAGTACGTTTCTTTTCAGATATTGTCAGCCGCTTCAAACTCGCATCTGCAGACAAGATGATAAAGACATCAACAGAAGAACTCACTTCCTGACATGAAAAGTTGATTGATTCAGCACCTTAAAAACATAAATAAAGTGTTATGTATTGACAATATAGAATCTTTTAGTATAGAATAATTGTGGATTGTGGCATTTCGTTTTATTTTTACAGTTTCGAAGCACTTCTCTCCCTTGTTTCTCTTTTTAAGGTTGGGAGGGATGATGGGTATTGTATATGCTTCTGCATGCTTTGATTGTACAATATGTGTCTATGCCAAGGCAGCAGCATAAGAGAGTCATACACTGTATGTCTTTATATCGTATGTTGTTATCCTGACTGTGTTGTTGTTTCAAAATAAAAAAGTAAGTGGAAAAAATGCCCGAAAGATGTTTTTGTCCCTGTCCCAGTTAATGCTGTTGTGTTGTTTAGCAGAGCACCAAATTACATCAGAGGAACGGAATGTGCCTGCGTTTGTTTTGGGAATTTAATGTTTTTCACTATTCTTATTTTACCTTGTTTACAGGATTCATCTTTCATGTCTTGTTTTGTTGTTGCTAAACTTGGCTGGATTCTCTCTATAATGCTTAGATCCTGAGAAAACAGAGAAAAATAATTATCCGTCAAAACATTTAGAGCAATACAACATACAAGCTTATGGTCAACATGTTGAGGAGACTGCACTCGGACCACTAGGGGTAGACTCATGCTCAGCTTCCTAGTGCCCTCTACAGGCACCACAGAGGAACTCCATTTTTAAAAGAGTATCTAAGGATTACCATCTGGCTGGGCCTTGGTTCAGCATCCTCAAAGACAATAAGAGGCTCCGCACTCTGCAAAGCAGTATAAACAACCCTATAAGACCTTACACAAGGGGTGCATGTTTCAGGTAACAGATTCATGTATGTTTGCCTCACTTCAGGAGTATCTGGTATGTTGTCCTCCGGCTGCAGGAACCCTGGCTGCAGCGTGGGGGGAAGGCTCTCTGGGAGAGGGTAGCCATTCTTGCGTGCCACGATCAAGTGAAAGGCTGTGCAGAACTCAGAGAAAGTGAGAGCTCCATCTCTATCCACATCACTCAACTCCCTGAAAAGAAGAGTTCAAAAGATGAAGAATAAAAAATGATGGCTCAAACAATAATCCTGATTAGGTTTCAACCTTGGTAGTTAGAAACTTGGTAATCTTTGGTAATATCTCACCATTGGGGTTCTGTAATTTCTGTATAACTTCCTAATAAAATGTGTCTGAATAGAACTATGTTACTAATAAAGAAAAACTGAATTCAAACCCCAGTATATATATTCATTCTACTCACAGACTAACTATATTATTCATATTTCACACTATTTCTATGCTTAGCTGACCTGCTGTGCAGTTTAAAGGATTCTTGTTCAATGTATTTAAGTCTATTTATTGGGATTTAGGTCTACTTATAATTTGGAGCAAACACATCATTCTGTCTGGGAAACTTCATAGGAAATTACTGAGAAATGGCATTTCAAATAAAGTGCCACCACAATTCTTACTTGTGTTATCATGTATCACTAAAATATATTTTAACTATAGCAGGTATTCTGTGTGGAAAATATTTTTTTGGGGAACAGATATGCTCACTATTATAGAACAGAACAGATCAGATCAGATCAGATCAGATCAGATCAGATCAGAACAGATCAGATCAGATCAAATCAAATCAGATCAGACGACACTGTGAGTCAGCACTCACCAGATGTGGGAGAGTTCTGGTATTGGGAGCTTGGATTTAGTGAAGAAGTTTTTTGCGACAGCTCCTGGAAAAATTCAAGAGTGACACTGAGGTGAAATAGTGTGAGAGTCATTCTTCAGTGAAGTTAAGTTTTATGTTAAGCAGCAGTGGTGGTGTTTTGGGTGGTGGTGGGTTGTTCATACCCAGGATGAGAGCTCCCAGGTCAGGCTGGAGGTTCCTGAACTGATTTGTATAATACTCCAGCTGTTCCTCTGTGATCCTCCAGGGGTCATCATCAGAATAATCATCTGCAGCCTGCTGGGCCAGCCTCTCCGCTGACGCAGCCTGGAGAGATACATAGAAATAAAAATCAGTAAAGGGCATAATATAGACTTGAAGAAAATGAACTTGATCATCAGCTACAAAAACTCTGGTTGTACCCGAGCCATCGCAGGATGCTCTACACTGGGTTTGGTCCCGTAGTTACTGGGTGAGGGGTGCTGCTCCAGTTTAACGATCGGCCGTGAGGACGGTTTGCTTTCATAGACTGAAGGATGGGAGAGAAAAACACAGCTTTATTGAAAGTTGAATGTTGATGGTTCCTTATTCTCTTGCCGGTACAGTAAGACTTCACAATAATTATTGTATAATGGTAATTATAATAATGGTAGTGCTTGGCGCTACTATGAGACTGGAACATACACATTTGTGTGTCTCCTCCATTTTTGTTGGTGTATGGGAGGCTGCGGTAGGTCAGAGGAGAGTGGGGTGGTGAGGTGCACGGTGATCGAGGGGGGGACCAGGGTTCCTTATAAAACAGGGACACGATATTTGTTATTTCACATACATTTATACATACACACATATACGTATAAAAACCCATACACATTCACTTTCACATACACGCACACATGGACATACACATTGACATGTACACATAAATGTATACAATGTACAAAGACACTCCTAGAACTGACAAGTTGCTGAACACTCTCCCACTAACTAAAATGATTTTACCACTGGTTTGTGTTCACTTTCAGTGGCGTGTCATTAATGTTATGAACAGCCTGTTCCAACATTGCAAATTTCCCCATTGCGGGACTAATAAAGGATTTCTTGATCTTAATAACATACTGTGACCGAAAGATGGCAGCATAGTCATATCTCTGTAACTGAGACAATGACAGGTACAGTATGTAAGAGGGAAAAAATCTGGAACATCTCATTCTTTCAGAATATGTTCCAGCACTATCAAATGTTGTTTTTTGGGACATTTGTGTTAATTCAGTAGCTGATAGTACAGAGGCAGAGAATGAATATAGGGAAAGAGAGAGAGGGAGGATATGCAACAAAGATCCATCTTCATAATCACACCAAGAACCTTTGGCTGCAACGCTGTTTACCCCTGAAACTCCGAAAGTGTTTTGTGGACACCCACCCCTCCATCGGCCTAGTGGTGAGTAGATAATGAGTGCATTTTCATTTTTGGGTGAACTATCCCTTTAACCCCTGAGATACCTGTGTGTCAAATCCACAATATAGAAAAGTAGGTATATGAAGACTGATATTAACAGGCCGCCATGGTCAGAAAGGTTTAAAGCAGTTGATCAGGTTCAGGCTCTACCTTCTCCTTTTAAGCTGATGCAGCACGTGCATCGACATGGCATTCAAGTTTTCATTAGGTGTGTGCTCTGAGAGGCCCCACCATGTGAATATTTACATACTTGTGACTGGTCTAGCTCGTCATTCTTCTCTAATCTCTCATCAATGAGGCATTTGTGCACTGGTGATTACAGCTGACTGGAATGTCTTCGCTCACTGCACCATTCTTGGCCAGCTCTCGACATTTCTTCAGCGTGGTCTCCACTGAATGTATCTTAATAGTGATCCATGGTTTATTCTGAGCTCTCTTTATCAGGGAGTCATTTTTACACACATATTTTGAGCTGACAGAAGCCAACACATGATATCTTGGATCATCAGAAGTTTTGTCCCATGCTCACCTTCTTCTCTGCACTGGCCTCCAGGTGTCTCAAGGTGCCTCTGTCAGCTGGCGTCCATGGCACAGAAGCAGCTGCAGTCCCACACTGAGCCACCTGACCCTCTATGCTGGGAGGGACGGTTGAGTATCGCATCTCTGGTTCATTCTTCAGCCCAACAAATCTGGGCAGAGGTAGATCTAAAGACGTGACAACATAATTCTTTATGAGTTTTACAATCTTATTTATCACTGCTTTCTTTTTGTGTTTTCCTTGGAAAAAAAAAAAAAAAAAAACTGTTTTAATGTAAATAAAGACAATGGTTTTCATTGTGTCTGATCAGCAGCCTCCTGTATGATGACTGTGAATACACTAGAATTAAACTGAGGGAACGAATCATGAAGAGCCTCTGTCTTTCTCTACTGAGGTGAGCTACTACTACTAATGCACAGCATGGTGAATTTGACAATCACATAGCTCTTCCCATTAATCCGTCAGATTATCATGTGCTGTGTAGAAATCAGATTTTCTCTTTGGCTGGGGTGTGACTGATTTCACGCTCTTATAATAAGGACAAACCCACTTAGCCCTTTCCACGCGACTCCCCTTTTATCCAGATTAGACCAAATCCTGCCATGTTAAGATAATCTCCTGATCCCCTTTTGCTCTGATAAGACGCCTCCACCGTGAGCAGCAGACTTACTGGCCGTTACACTCTCCAGGCGAACGGGCAGACCAGACTGGGCGGCGGCGAGCAGCTTCAGGGCTACGTAGAACTGAGGTGTACCAAAGTAACCCAGTCGCTTCGCCCCACATACCTCGGTCACCTGGAAAAGACAGAAAGTTTAGAATCTATAATCTAGCCTTGATCAGAGTAGACTTGTACGTGATGATTTTACACCTTGTCAACATACAAAATTACAAGCTCTACAAGCATAATAAAGATAAATGAAACAGTATGTCAGGGATAAGCATCTCTATGGGATCTGTTTATCCAGGCCTCTTTCGATTAGAGGTACAATGATGGCTTTGGGGGAGCAAAGAAGATTAGGATTATGTGGGTCAGTTCAGGAAAAAATCCCCAAAATTTAACTGAAAGCAAATTCAGTTAGAGGTTCTTGAAAACAGTTTACTGTGGTGATGTGAACAGAAGCTCTACTGTGACTCCAAGTTCATCTGGCTCTTAAATACAACACTGAAACAAAAGGGACCTAGAGTAATTACAATGCCCTTTTAGCCATTAATGGTATTAAAAAAATAATTATTCATCATATCTGGTAGACCACGCACAAACATATGCTCCACAGACACCAACCATTGTTTCTGCACTGGAATACTCAAGTATACTCATAAAATCAAAATAAATATTAGATTACCCAAATTATCAAAATAATCTGGCGAGTTTGACCGACCTCTGCTGTGCTGAGGACGTAGAGTAAGACATGTTCAACTCGGTCCACAGACTGAAGGCCCTGCCCCACCCCCACCCCCACTGACTGCGACAGAGCACTGGTCGCCTGTTTATACATTTTTTATAACATTGAACCCATCATTGGTTCAAATGGCTCCAAATTTGACACTCCACTTCCCTGAGCTATTAACAGTACAAACGCCAAGATAAACAGTTCTAGAGAGATGTGAGCCACAGACAGACAGACAGACCGACAGACAGACAGACCGACAGACAGACAGACCGACAGACAGACAGACAGACAGACAAACAGACAGACAGACCGACAGACAAACAGACAGACAGACAGACAAACAGACAGACAGACAGAAAGACGTTAGTGGAATTAGTGGGTAGATTAGGGAGGCTATTTATGCAAGCTAAGCAAACTGCCAGAGGCTAGTTAGCAGAAAAACTGTTAACGAGGAAACAGTTAGCCTGGCTCCTCTAAAGTAACAAATCACATCCACATCCATATATTTGTTTAATCACAACAAAAAACAAAGCTTCACAGGCTAAACTAATGAGATACTGGTGGTGGCTTCACATATGAAGGGAAAACATTTGTTCTAAATTGGCTAAAATTGTGTTCTTATTTGTACAAAACCTAAATTGGATCCAAGCTCCTCTCGTAAATTGTAACTATCATTCCAGCATCTCAGTGACGGCTACTGACTTTAATCTGCAAAGGTCCTGACACACATGTTATGAACAAGACTTGTGATTAGTTTCATTTTCTTCAAGTCACTTTACCGACGCATTAAGGTCATCTGGATCGTTTTAGTTTCACTATGTCTGACAGATGGCACAACATCCATCTTCTTGTGGCAACAATGGATTAACACCAGGCATCTAACACAAACAAGTTTTTTCATAAACATTCACGATCCAAAAGCCAAGTTTTAAATGAGTCATCCGAGTACAGTAAGAGAACAGAGACTCAACCACATGGACACACATTGACAGTTTTTGTAAATTACATTTTTCTGCCAAGTGTTTATAAAAGATAAATGACTGTTAATGTTTGCTGTTAAAACCCATTGTCCAAAGAGGTTGTGGGGCATGTGGAGTGCATGTGGCTCATATCCCCTTAGGAGACATTATTTCTGCTTGACCTATACGCTGCACTCATTCAACAGCTTTCACTGAGACACGAGATTCCAAAACAACTACGGGCCAGAGACAGGCTGAGCAGACAGTGAAGGTCAAGTCTGCAGTGTGTGTGTGTGTGTGTGTGTGTGTGTGTGTGTGTGTGTGTGTGTGTGTGTGTGTGTGTGTGTGTGTGTGTGTGTGTGTGTGTGTGTGTGTGTGTGTGTGTGTGTGTGTGTGTGTGAGAGAGAGAGACTATTTCAGAAACACCGGCGAGGGCCTTGAGGAACCAGACTGACTGCACAGATCTACGGCCTTAAGGAGACAGTCGAGGGGGAAAAAAACATTTCAGCGTACATAATGTCATTACTGGTATAATCTTCCGGACATTAATGAATCATATGCCTCGTTGACGATGTGAATGAGAAACTCAAGTTTGAGTAGAAGACATGCTGGATATCTGAGGCACATGAGTATTTACAGACACATCTTCCTTTTTTTTATTTTACAGTAAAATGTTCCATTCAATGCACTACCACAGAAACCACTCTGTTATTTAGATGTGTAAAATAACAACACATAGCTTAAATCAGACCATGGATCTATTACTTCACAGCACATATTTTGTATTTTTCTCACTGATTGTTGAAATTTCTAAAATAAAGAAACTGTATGATTCCACCATGGCCAATCATTCAAGAGCAAAAATACCAAATATTAGCTTCAAAAGATGAACTGCTCTGACAAATTGGGAATTGTGTAATTTTTTTAAATAATAAAACATTTTCATGACTGAATTAATTGTTAGTTGTCATTGTTTTTTGAAGTGTGTTTTATGTTATATTGAAGTTGGTGGTAAGTTACATTAATGTTGCTACATCAGTTGAGGACACAAGTGGTATTCACTACAGCCACACTATATTTGGGAGTCACAGGTGAACTCCAATCAAGAGAAGCCACACAGGCTTTCAACTGTATGTGAGCGTCTGTGTTTCTTTTGTCTTTGTCCAAATCGTTCTTGCGGTGCACCCGCCCTTTTTGTAGGTGTTTTTAAACATGTCTCTATAAAATATCTAAACACAGACAGAAGATCGTGTCTCTTTTATGTCACTACGCATTAGAAATGACTTAATACCTCAAGTGTTTATTTTGTTGTTTGGCTGCCACTGTAGTCACTATATTGCAGAGGAAAATATTGCACATTTTATCTGCAGGATACAGTTACGTGTTAACTCTCAGTATAGATTTGACATTAGAAAAGACATATTAAGAAGCTCATAAGGGACTAGAGATTAAACTAGTGCTTTCAATTTTTCTAATTTACAAAATGATAGTGTACTTAAGACCTATAAGTACTTCTTCCACCACGGTGCACTGGCACTACCAGACATGAGAACTCAGGCCGCACCTTCTTCAAACAAACTGGTTCTGCAACCACGTCAGTCAACACATTACATGCGCCTGTACACAAATACATACTATGGACTTTAAATGCAACCTGACATCAACCTGACTGCAGGTTACACGTAGGACGCTGGCCAGTGGGAAAGCCGTCTGCTGTGCTGTCAGAACGTGTTGATGTGATAATATTTGGAAAACACTTGGCAGTGGAAATAATTTCAGTCAATAACAGCATGAACCAATGTGTGCACTCTAAGTCCTTGTGATGAGCGTAACAATTGATTTCACTGCACAGTGATGTATGGGAAGGAGTGTTTCCCTGAACGACTGCTGACTTCACAGACATCAGTGACAGCTCAGCAGGAAGAAGGGATCGTCCTTTTACTACTTATGTAAACATGCTTCCTCTGTAAATCTGGTCCGTCTAGTTCCAGTAACGTCTGTCAAGTGAATAAACAGGTCAGCAGCACTTTGTAGCAGCCTGTGGAACAAGTTAAGCATGACTTCTTTTACATCTTCAGATATACAACAGCAGAGGTCGCCAACTGCATCAAACCGCTGGACAAAGTCTGCGCCACATCATTATGGGCCTGAGACACAGACACTGAGCAATGAACAGAGCTTTTATTTTGAAAAGTTGTGAAGTCTGATCTTGGATCTGAAGATTGTGTTGGTTGTTTGACAGTCCTCTGAAATTGCTGACAAGCAATGTATATAAAAATAACAGTAGTAGAGTGAACAGTAATTCAACGAATTCCATTTCATTTTATGAAAAGCATTGACTATAAACTCTTCATTGCAGATGAACCAGGTAGGATGAACACAAAGTTGTCTAACTTCACTCTGCACCATAGACTGTTTATAAAAAGCTCTAAACACAACGTCCAGCACACAAACAATAAAAAGTGACAGTATATTGTAGAACTGTTTGAGGAGGACTCACTAATGACAAGGAATAATTCTGAAGAAGCTCCAGAGCTTTGACACAGGACAAGAGAACAGATCATTTCAAACAGACAGGTTTAGAATGGGCTCTAAACCAAGTATAATTAATCAGCAAACACTCCTCTACATACACTCCATGGTGGAAAAACTCCAGAGTATATCTGCAGTAGAAAGGTCATAATACAGCTCCTATGTCACGTGACGGCATTCTGGTAAATTGGTCTCCGATTTTTGGACCTGCTGTTTATCGTGGAGGAAACACGCCGTTTACGACTCTCAGATACTGTGACATAATGACCCAGAAGTCAGCGCTGAGTCCTGCAGCAGGCATCCTGCAGCAGGGCCAAACATGGTTTAGAAGCCTGTGTGTCAGTCAACCTTGAGTGGTGGCGGCGAGCCAGGCCGGACAGGAAAGTAGCTCAATGCCAAACTTCCTGACACCCACACAGACACACAATAGGCCGCGATTGCCGGGAGCCGACCCCAGGGACAGAGAGTGGCGTGAATAGAGGCGGTGACCTGCTGTGTTTTTATCTGAGCTGGAAAAATACTGTTTATATTCCTGTGATGGGTCAGCAAAATGACTGTGACTAAGTAGTTTTACATTGCAGCCAATGAAAAATAGATTTACTAGCATTGATACTGGCAAGCATGACTTGTGTCATCAATTAAAACAAAATAATTGAAAAAAGATAGATCTATTTAAATTCATGTGCTCACGATTTTCATCTGTAAGAAGAAGAATTGGTCATTTCTACTAACAAAAGTTACATAGTCTGTCTTTTACAAGAGTGAGCTATTAGATTTTCATATTGGATAAAATGAATGTACGGTAACAATTTAATGGAACGGTTGGACAACTACAATCATGGTATGCTACATTGTGTGTTGTACACCCTAAACGCTTATCAATTGATTTATCAAAAGATGAAATTATTGGAATCTATTTTGATATTTGATTAAAAGAACAACATCTGAGTTATCTTCCTAAAATGAAATGCCAAACATTTCTTGGTTCCAGCCTTCAGAATGTAGAGATTTGTTGCTTTTATCTGTTTTTTAAGTCATGGTACATTCACTATTTGTTATTTGTTGCCTGGACAAAACAAACTGTGAATATGATCACTTTGAGTCTTGGAAAACTAGGGTGGCTATTATTCTCAAATTTTCAGATTCACTGAGTACAGAATTGATCAATAGAGAAATGAATAGTAACATCAATAGTAAAAAAAGAACTTTGCTGTTAGTACAAATGATTTGCACTGTCGAGATTGGGCCAAAAATAACTGTTAAACTTCTTAGAAGAGAAATGATTTTTACAAATGTAACTGTTACTTGGCAGGTGGGTTGATGTTAAACACTCATCTTCGACACTAATTTGGACACTGAAATTATATTTGTTACCCCAATGAAATACAAACCTAGACCTTACTTTAAACCTAAAAATACATTTAATATAAAGTTTAAAAAACTGGATGTAGTACACACACACACACACAACTAATGCAATCAAATACATTGAGTAATAGGACTGCCTTGCTGAAAGAGAATGTAAATGTGTGACCCCCCCCCCCCCCCCCACACACACACACACACACACACAATGAGTAAAACGACTGCCTTCCTGTCTGACAGAGGAGTAGAAGAAAGGTGTGTGAAATCTCTCTCTCTCTCTCTTTCACACACAGACCATCCATATAATAAAAACCCTAGTATTAGACCCAGATCCCTGACTCCCTGCTCCTCCTGCGGATCGGAGGAGACCCTCCCTGCAGCAGCTCGCTTCTCCTCGCCTCCTCTGACATGTGATAACCCAGCAGGCGCAGACGTGATGTGGGTGACACACTCACTTTGTGCAGGGCTTCAGGAGGGAGCTGGGACGCCTTGAACAGCTCTGCCACTTTGCTGGAGGACAGTGTCCCCGGGGTGTCAGCCTGACACAGGCTGCGCAGACCGGAGTAATACCGCTGCTCGTGCTCGTTCAGGGGGATCGAACTCCCTGCAGACGCCGCGCCGCAGTCCGGATCCATTCCCCGGAGGAAGCGCTACAAGCACACGGATCGATACATCCTGCTCCGGACAGAGGCTCCTCTCTCAGCTCGGAGGTTTGGCTGGAGGAGGACGGTACGAGGAAGAGAGAGAGAGAGAGCGAGAGAGAGACACACACACACACAGACACACATGCACACACCCACACACCCACACACACACTGCTGCTGCTGCTCGGCTCATCCACTCCTACTGTCCATTATGACCGAGTATAGCAGTACCGGCCTGTGCCTTCAGGGGGCGGTAGAGCACAGGAAGAAGGGAGGCATTGTCTGCTTTATTTTTCCCACCACTCATTATCTACTCACCGCTGTGCCGATGGAGGGGGGTGGGTGGAGTGGTTGAGTCCACTAAACACTTTTTGATTTTCAGGGGTAAACAGCGTTGCAGACAAATCCAATACAATTGAAGTAAATGGAGACAGAAAAATACATCAGAAAAAAGTATAAAATGCCTCCATACTGCTCCTGTGATTACAGTCACATGCACCTGCATTTCAAATTATTTATATATATAGAGTTTTATTAGAAGAAGAAAAGTGGAGTCACCTAAAGATTTTATTCAATGTTAGAAATATGTTGTAAATCAGTCATTTGATTTGAAAGTGGTTCTAAAGAGATTTATCAATGCACTTCCATGAAGTTTCAACAAAATGAAATGTGAGATGTCAAATTAAAGCAGCAGTGACAGAGGTATCCTGACTGGAGTCCTGCAGCTCCCAAAACACTGGATCCTACACTTTCCATCATCACACATCACACATCACATCTAAATGAGTGAAGTGCATGAAATCAGAAGACTTGATTTGACTCCTGATTGGACCGCAGCCTTTTATGTTGTGTTTTAATTGTTGAATTATTTAAAAAAGTTGTAATGATCACTTTACTGTCTTGCTATGTTGTTGCATTTTGTTTCCATCTGTATTATGACTTTTCTACTGCAGATATACTCTGGAGTTTTTCCACCATGGAGTGTATGTAGAGGGGTGTTTGTTGACAGTGTTGTGTGGTTTCTGCTGTGTCAGGATGAATGGATATATTGTGCTGCCATAAACTGCTGTGCAACGATGGAAAACATGTGCAGGTGCTTGTGCAGCCACAGGACCTCTACTGCCACCGTCTGTTCAGTAAACAGACGTGCAGTCAGTGGTATAATTGAAAAGCAATGTATGCAAATTTGGAAAATGTCTGGAAGAATCCCCCCCCAAAAAAGACAGACAGTTGTCAAAATAAAACAACACCTACATTTTTTTTTTTTTTATCATTTTCTCCCCCTCTTATTATGAATGTTACTGCAACTGATCATATAAAAAGTGCTGGAGTAAGACTTTGATCGGGTTTGGTTTCACTGGGTTTCAGCTGTGTTGTAAACCTCAGTGAGTTATTTTCCTACTGTTTCAGCATGGGTGTTGTCTGTTTTATAGGAAAACACTTATGACATTTTACGGAAGCAAAAGATGGTTTATTGGAGGCCACAGTTTAATGTGCTCAGCCTTGATGTGAATTCTGAACGGTAAATACCTTCTGGTGTCACGTGAAACAGACACAAATAGTAAAATTGACAGGCAGACTTTGCCTCGGGCGGCTGTGTCTGTAACTTAGTTTCTCATTAAAGCCTTAGTCAGGCGTCCCTCACTACATGTGGTTGAATAATTCACTCAATTGCAAGCATCACTGTCAGGGCAGAATAGATGATTAACCCTGAATATACAGAATGATCCCGGATAGGAGACATTTTCAGTTTGTCTATTTAAGGTTTTCACCACTTTGCCTGCTTGGACATGTTTTTAAAAACTGTGCGGAGAGTGAACATAATGAGCTTACCAGAGTCTACCATGTATGCCACATCAGGCTTTTGCCCTTCAAGGAATGCAATTATATTATGCTTATCTTAACTATTGAGTCAACTTTTGCTCACCAGGCTGATTGATGTCTCTGTGCATTCTTCTTTTCACGGCACAAAATAAGGGTAAAATATGGCAACCTAATATAAAGGTGCTGGTCATTCTGAATGTCAAGGGAACAGACTGCACTGTGCCGAGTACAGTGCAGACGCAGACTGAGCCGTGGTGTTTTTCTCCGTCAGGTCTGCCTCACTATCTGGCTTCTTGGGAGCTTGAACAAACAGTGGCACTTTGGCTGCAGCAGCTCCCACTGTACAGTTTCCATGGTGTGAGCTGAGGGCGAGCTGCCCCTCTGACGGCCATTTTTTTCATTTCTTTTTTATGTTGGGGTAAGACGGGTCAGTTCAGGTGTGTCCTGGCTTAACCATTAAACCCAGACTCTATCCAGTGAAGTTGCTCCGCTCACCTCCTCAAACCACTCCACACTGGGACTTTCACCTGCAGCTCTTTACTGTGTGGCTTCTCGTTTTCTGCGAAAATGTTGGAAAAGACCTTTTTCCTGCTCTGTTTATCATCTGCTCTGGGAAAAGAACTCTGTAGACCAGGTAAGTGATCACAGAGGGACACTTTCATATTTTTTTCCGATATTGACATGTTGTATTTCTACGTTTTATCTCACATTGAATATACCAGAAGTTAACATTGTTATTGTAAAATCATCAGTCGAGTTCTGCAGTCAGTGTGGAATGCAGTTTCTAATCTCTTAACTGAAACCAAGATTGGACACATAACTCAGATGTTTACCTAACACTGGCTTTCATTGGACATCATTGAAATACATTCTATTTGACCGACTTTTATAAAAACTTATAAAGAAATCACTGCTGAGGTTTAGATGAAGTGATGGTAAACAGTTCTCACCAGAAATGAATGTCATTGGATACACACATGGCAGCTCTATCAGCAAGACATAGACATATTGAAGCCTTACTCTTTAATTTAAACATATAAAGACATACATTGATAGGACGTACAGGATCATTGACATATTCTTTATCTTTATAGATGCTTCAGACGGCTACAATGTTCGACTCAGCATCAACACTGCTCTGGGAGACGAAGCCGTACGTATATTTTTAGATTTTCATCTCATAAATATCAGTTTGAAGGCTCACTAGATTAAAGGCTAGTTCAAGGTATTGCCCTCATGAAAAGCAATACACTAAATATTATCCAGATGTCACTACTCATTTGAGGAAAGGCCCGTCACCTTAATGGTGTTTACTGAAAACATGTGCATGATCCATTGTTGCAGTATCCCTGGAATCCAAATGAGATGTTCCTTTTCCGAGCCTCTTTGGCTTTTGCCATGAGGAATCATATCGCTGGACAGATATTTGAGTAAGTCAACATTTGTGTGTTTTCTTTTGCTGTTTGATTACCAAAATCAATAAAAGGATTTAAAAAAGAACTTAACAGTAATATAATCTCTTATCACCTTAAAGAAATCAGTGACTCACGGTTTATCACCATGTTAGGACACTGATGTGCTTTTTATTGTCTTGCGGAACTTCACCAGTGTGTCAAACATTGTTGTGTGCGATGAGACTCCCAGAGTGTCCTTCTGGTTTGTGGTGACCTCACCGCTGAACACTTCAGAACTCGTCAATAAAGAAAATGTGGAGGAGGCCGTCAGGTAATCACATGACACAGTGATACTGTCATTGTTTAAAAATGTTTGCTTTTTCTGACCCTCTTTATAGAGGAGTCAGATGTCATATTCAACTCTAAGTCAGTTGTTCCATTTGATGTTTTGTGTATCATATGTTTAGTTGTGGTGCAATACTGTTATTGTCTTATAGATGGGGACTTTTATCTCTTTAGGTATATTATGTACTAAAAGTTTCATTTTAGTATTACATTTTTTTTTGTTGGCAGTGACAAGATGATAAATAATCGTTTTCAAAATAAATAGTAAATAATCTCTCAGTAACACAAATGCAATTCCTTGAGCTGGTAGTGACCCAGATAGTAAACGGATGTGGGTCGCTTCAGTCCATTGTGGCCTGGACATTTGCTATTTTACAAGTGTAAAATAGCAAATGTGGCCAAAATATCTCAAAACAAATGCAGGCCACCTATGATGCCTTTTGGTATTGCTATGGTTTACTTGTGGCCCAGACCACCCAAGGTCCATCATCCCACACAGTATGTGGCCAGAGGACATTGTTCTGTTTGACAATGTGGGCCAAACCTGGGCCAAAATAATTTTACAGAACATTTAAGTGGCTTGTGTAATATTGGAATAATAATATGAGCCAACGACAAAGCACTATCAAGTCATCCAAAACCAGGTGGGATGGTAACAGCAAAATGAAAACAATCGAATTCACTTAGAGAGGGCTGCCTGTATTAAGTGTTTATTTTTTATTTTTTTTAAAGTAATCTGTTATTTTATTAACATTAGTTCAAATTAGCCGCAAGTAGCTCACACCAGGCAAAGTTAGCAGCAAACTATATTGAGCCAAGCGAGGGTGTGTTGTTTTATTGTGTTATATGATAATATGTGTGTTTTGTTTTGGTAACTTAAGGTAAAACTAACTACAATTAGCTTATAGCAGGACAAATTAAGATTTAGTTCAGCATAAAACATTCACATAAGCAAGGATGTGTTGCTTATGAATCATACTTGTAATTTTAATGAAGAACAGTGTGTTATATGCTGACGTGAATGCGTTGTTTTGTTGATAATGCTATCATGTGTAAATGTGTTGGTTTGCCAACATTTGCTAATATTAGCTGCCTTTCAATCCACAACACAAACCTGCCGCCAAAGGCAAAATTTCAATGTCAAAACTTTGATAACAACAAAGTGGATGCATGTAAATTTGTATTAAAGAGTACGTGAGCAGTCTTATGAACTAGCACATGTGCTATACATGTACAGTATATTGTACTGTGTTCCTCAATCACAGGTGGAATGGAGGTGGAGTTCAGGTTTTATTGTCTTATCGGTAAATGACGTTCAAAAACCTCCAGCAAAACTTGGCGCACTTCCTGAATGTTAATCAGTAGGTGTGGTTTCTTGCTGAATGTTAACGTCCATTTTTATATCTAACCTTTTCATGTGCTCATTAGAAAGTCCAGGAATCGGATCAACAATGCCTTCCTGCTATCTGACAACACTCTGGAGTTTGTGGGCATCCCTCCCACCCTGGCAGCACCCGTCAACCCTGACACCCCCCCGTGGCTCATCGTGTTCGGGGTGGTCATGGGCGCTGTGGGTGTCGGCATCATCGTTTTGCTTGTATTATCTGTTCTCCAAAAGAAACGGTAGGCTGACATCTTCACATGCATTTCTTTTTTTTTCTTTTTTTTTCCTAACATGCGATTTTTGATCAGTTGTGTTTCTGGCTTCTCATTCTAGCAAAAAGAGCGCGGAGACAGAAGACGAGGACACTGAAGTGGAGATACGGCCGAAAACGATGGAAAATGGTGCCGCGAGTGATGGTGTTTACAACCTGTCTTTCACAGATGATGAGCCATTCACACAGATGTAAAGTGCTTGTGTATAGGAAGTCTTCCATGTAAGCAATAAGAGGGGAAACGTTATCAAGCTGCTCAATGTGGATTATCAATACATACTTTCTGTTTGTGATTATAGTTATTGATAAGTTTCTAATGCAAATGATTCATACTTTTTCATTGTTTCCTTTTTTAAACAAACAGTCACTTTGCTTTCATTTTCCAAATGAATGTGTAAATGATTGATAAATCTGATTTGTAAATATTTTGCAGAAGCCTCTGTCTGAGAATCATTTACTGAACTGTACATTTATTGATTTGTTTAGCAAATAACATTTAAGACAACAACTCCTTCCCAGCTCAACGGCCAAGCAAGTGTATCGCTGAGATTTATGGCAAAAACTAAAATCTTGCTATTTGCAAATCATTTCAGGATTCAGATACACATATAGCTAAATGTTTATCTAGTTGCGTACTATATCTCACTCTCAAAATGTGACTGAACTTGATGTCAAATGAAAGTGACAGCCCAGAGGAGATGTCAGCTGTGAGTTCATCCTTCTGCTGTCTATTTGTTTGCCATCAGACTCTCTTTTTTCCCAGATTACACGGTGACAGTGAAAATCCCTCTAAACTCTAAAGTGATGGGTTTAGCTGCAGCATGCGAGGCAGCGCTCGAGCTCTTTATCGCGATGGTTGGCAGAAATGTTGCTCGACACAATTTACATATTGTTGCGAACAGAACAGAGCAGCTTCCTTTGAACACACAGATTTGTGTAATCAGTGGATGATTCAAAATAAAAGTTCTGCATTGGGGCCACTAGGTGACAACCTTTCTAAGTCTAACCGTGGAATGAGAAAAAGTAAAAGGGCTTTTCTCGGCATTCCCAAAATAGTTAAATAAAATAAAAATAATTAGACGTACAAAAATAACCTCCCTGCTTTATTTACATAGTGTCCCTTCACATAAGTACGAGCCATACAGTCTTAGGGAATCTCCTGTGGCAGCAACAATCTTTACAAACAACTTGTTGTCATGATTTTATAATAGCTATGGTCTGATACTGAAAACTGAACTTCAATTTCCTGTGTATTTTATTTAACATATTGTTCATCAGCTGCTGTGCTGTGATCATTAAATACACTCCACCGACACAGTGCATTTATTGACCTTTAGGTGGCACTATTGCACTGCCAACTCGCCTGAACACACACACTGTAGTCCCCCTATCTCACTGTCTTCATATTGGCACTATTTTATGTACGTGTGTGAACATTTGAATTTCAAACATATTGTAATTCTCTGTTATTTTATTTTTGTCGCCCTCTCTGAAGTGATAAAAGTGTGTGAGTCCTTCACATTTCATAGTCTATATTTAGGTCATTGTTAAACAATTGTCGGATCCTGATGTGTCTTCTTTAACATTTTGTGCTTTGATATTTCTGCAGCAGTTCGTGTTACGCTAGAGGACATCCACACTATCCTGACAAATTGCAGCGCGGTCAGGACTACTTATCATTTGGCTCTTCATGTAATATTCCACTCCTCTTTCCTCTGCGTTTCTTTCTCTCGCCTGAGGAGTCCGGTCTTTAACAACTCATTTTTCTTGTCACGGAGCCAAAGATTTTCTGTCAAATTTAGCTTGTAAGCATTGCAATCTTATAAGACCGGCAGCTGATTAAGACCTAAATTCCCCCTGCAGAGGACAACAGAGCGTGGGAAATAATTGCAGAAAGTCAAAATCATTTCATCATATTGTTGAAAAATAATGTAATTATTTTTAATGACTCCATCTTATATCTTGTGAATAATAAATGTGTTTTGAAATAGCAATAGAATGGAGCCAAATGACAGATTGCCTGAATAACATTACACAATCTAAAAGTAAATGATTGTTTTGCTGTTGCCTGTGTTTTTCTGGGCGAGAAAAAAAATACAACAATGCTTGTGTGCACAGCTTCTCATAATGACTTTTGCCTAAGTCTGTCTTTTTATAAGGTGGGAGATAAACAAGCCTTTTGAGATAATTCTAGACGGCCAAACACATATAATATTGTGTGGGTGAAATTATGGGGGACATTATAAATTGTAATCTTTTGCCTGCAACAGTTTCATAACTGCAAACCGGACCCTTCATTTCCTGCATTTGAGTAAATATCCCCCTCCCGAAAAAGAATTGTCCACTCTTGAGCAATAACCACTGAAGTCAAGGTCTGATGTATATCTACATATAGACATTATTTACTGACCGTTCACAACAGTGCACAAGTCTTCAACAGTGACAATCTAATCATTTCTGTGTGCAAATTGCATAGTGAGCAGATTCTGCTACAGTAATGGAGAGTAGTCGCTGGAGTCGTACTCTGGCTACAGAGCTCCAGTGTATAAACGTAGGGAGTCGGGTTCCCTGGAGAGTCTCTGTGAACACATGGCGCGGTCGACCCACAGAGCTGAGCGCTTGTGTGGTTTTAACACTTTCCAATTCAGATGCAAATGTTCCATTCAGATTCCAAAGATGCATCGTGAGTGGGCCCCTATTAAACCATCAATATTAAATATCACAATTCCACTCCATTTTTAACGAGGCCTATTTTCTAACAATGCAGCTTTCAGGGCTCAGAATCAATATTTAAAAAAAAAAAAGTAAATTTTTCATAACCTTCGCTTTGAAAGCCCAAGTGCATTATTAATATCAGTTACACGAGTGTGAAAAGTGACAGATTCCATATGCATTTTCTAAACATAGTGGATGTGAAAACTATACGCTGTGCACTGATTCCACCGCGACTCCTCGACATACTGGCAGCCTCATGGATTTTTCCTGGCAGGGAGGAAAAACAAGAGGATTCCTGTCAGAGGATGTGTATTTTTCCCCTCCTGCTGTGTTTAAAATCTATCACTGTCAACAGAGCGCTCCTCTTTAAAACTCTTCCTTTTTTGCAGACTAGAAATCCCATCTCTGTATTTCCTTTTGTTGGTTCTCTGTTTGTTTATGAGTCTCGCTCAGAGCGGCGTCTGCAGTCTCAGCTTCCTCAGCTGCCCTCATCTCTCCTCTCTCCGCCTCCTTCTCCTTCTCCCTCTCTCGGATGATCTCCACCAGCCTCTGAAACTTCTGGTTCAACTCCTCCATCCCTCCCACCACTCGCCCATCGTCCTTTTCCCTGTCGCTCTCCAGCGAGCTCAGTGACTCAGCTCTTGAATCACGGCCCTCAAACTCATAAGTCTGCAGTGAGTCATATGGAGGCTGTGACAGGTCAAAGGTCACCTGATCCAGGCGGAAGTTCAGGAGGTCTTCCATACAGAGAGGCTGCGGGTGGGAGGCTTCAGCCATCGCAGGCTCCGCCCTGAACGGCCAGCCTCCGTTGCTGCCAAACAAGCCCCCAGGTAAGGGCAAAGGTTGCGGGGTCAAATCCTTTCTCTGGAGACTGCACATGTTCAGTAGCTGCACCCCCGCTGGGTACAACCCGCCGCTGCTCGTCCCATTCACACACGTCCCTCTGCTGTTGGGATTGAGCGAGCCCACGATGCTGTACGTGTCTGATGTCAGGTAAACAGGGGGGTTCACAGAGTTAATCTGACTACCGTTTGAATAATTTCTCTCTGAGACCGAGGGAATGGAGCAATCAGTATCAATGTCATCCAGGGTGCAGCTGGTGGCTCCCGTGCTGATCTGAGTCTGCGATGACCCCGGCCGCCCCTCATGCTGGTTTGATGAGGAGCTGGCGTGACTTTGGAGTGAAGACTCATTTGGGTCGGAGTAGGTCAGATTTGCAGCGTCGTCGGCTGGTGCCGGCGCTGCTTCTGTTGGGTTTGTCTGTTACAGAAAAGGAGAAGGGAGAGATTAGATGATTCAAAAAGACATGCAGGGACAAATATATGGAAGCAATAAAAAGCCAAATAATTTTCGTATTTTTAGAAACAAGAAATCATAAGAATTGTATCACCCCTGCATCATGTGATGCTGACATTTCAACACCACTGAAGTGACTGCATTGGAATGTTTTTTTCTTAATTTATGTGGTTTGAATTAGATCATTTGAAGTTTTGCTATTAGTCAGAGAACCCCTTTTTTGGGGGGAGTTGACACATTGATATTTATAATTAAAATGCTTGAGGTTTTCCAGGCGCTCATGTGAACTTCTCTTTCTTGGATCATGTGAAACTAATGTGTTTGGACAGATTTGATTTCCACGGTCGACTGGATGTTTAAGCCTGAATCTTTTATCTTGAATTTTGGTGTCTTTTAAAATTATAGTTTAATTCTATTTAGAACTAAAATATGTATACAAAAACACAAGCAGGAGACGACAACACGGCTACATGCATGTCAGAAGACCCTGCCGGACTTTCTCAGGAGTTCAGAGAATGTCTGAGAGGATCTTAAATTTGACCAGACAGTCAGATTATTCCGACCGAACCTTCTGTCAGTTACCTCAGACAGGTTGGGTTACTCATCCCTAACAGACATATGTTCCATTAGATCATGTGGTGAAGTACCAAAGTGTAAATAAGACTTGGCCATATTACCTCCACCAAGGAGGTTACGACTTCCATGAGATTTTGTGGAGGGGCGGGGCATAACCCAAGAAAGAACATATACAATTTTGATGTGGATCTGGATCAGGGAACATTTTGTGATGGGGTGTTTGTATATTTTCATTGATTTCTCAGAGAATAATTGATGAATCTTGATGAAAACAATCAGACATGTTTAAAGGACTGATATTTTGTGCAGATCCAGATAAAAACCATTGTTGGGCCTTAGTAGAAGTATGTGCTACTGAGTGGCATTCTAGTTGTGTTATCATTGACACGTCGGCACGTGTAAGCCAGGGCCTCTCTCTTTCTCTCTCTCTGTATGATTTAAAGGGTACTTCAAATATGAAATGATTTGAACTACCTTTTAAATCATACTCATATGCAGTAGCTACACTCAAAGAGGGACATGAATCAACAAACACTGCTGAGGTCAAGTCCATTTGCCGACCTTAACCCTGATATCATGAATAGAAGGAAAACAAATCTTCCCACATTCAGTTTCAGATTCGTTGACCTGATCTGACTTATTAGAGCTGAAAAGATGAATAACAGAGTTTGAACGTTTTACAGGTAAATTGGGACTATTCAATGTTTTGAATTCAGTGGTGCTTAAATCTTAACACAAAGTGTTCTGCAGGGACTCCAATTCACCGTTATCTGCTCACAAGACAGTTTATACGATGCTTACAGAAATTTTTGTTTTGTTTTTCTGACCTTGGCCTGATCCAGATTGTCTTTTGTATCTGCTTCTTCATTCGCTTCACTGCCTTCATTTCTGTCGGTAATATTTCTCTTCGCCAGCATGTGTTCTGCTTCGTAACTAGCAGGGCTCGTCTCAGGAGAGTGAAGCAGCGGCTCAAAGGTGCTCTGGTTCTGGATGACAAGGGAATTGCCAATATGACCTCCGGCGAGCCCGTGGGTCAGCTGTGTTAACTGCAGACCTGCCTCCAGTGGCCCGGCTGGATAATCTCGGAGAACAGGCAGCGTGTGGATGCCGTAGCAGAGGCGTCCGTAGAGCGGGGCAGAGCCTGGCCTCTGCTGAGGGTCCAGGCTGGGGCGCGGGTTACGGCTCCAGCTGTACGTCCTGGCCCTCGGCGGATTCTGCTGGGTGTACCATCTGTGCCAAGAGATAAATGTCAGAGAAGCACACAGTCACACACAAACACGCACACACTCTCCCATAAGCCACCGTTGCAAGGATAAACTTTTTCCTTTTTTATCTTAATTTTTTGGGCACAGCTCACATGTTTCTGTTGTGCATGTGCTGCATTCTGTGCATGCTCTGCAGTGCTGTAATGTCAAAAGCTGCGGTGTCCGCTTCCCCTCCCCCCTCGTCATCATAGGATATGATGTTCTCCCTGACATCATCCTCCTCGAAGGGTGAGTGGGAGTCTCGCTTCTGATGGCGCAATGACAGCGAGAGTGCACACACCACTAAAGGGCATAACAGAGACACATGACCACATTCTCTTTAGACATTACAGGAGCGACCTGACACAACTGCTCAGCGTTTTTCAAAAATCACAAACAACATATTTATAGGACTTGGAAGGATCCACAGAACCGACTGAACCTACCCAGCAGAGTGGTGACACAGGCCAGCATGGCGAGCAAGGTGACCAAACTGAATATGAGAGATGGAGAGGCGGACGGCATGGGCAGACAAACCATGTGTCTCTCCCATCGCCTGTCCCTCTGTCTCCCCCTATCCTCGGTCTGCATGCCCCCTCGCAAACAGGGACAAATGGTCACGGTGACCGTGCCAGTGTTGGTCAGACCCGAGGCCCCGTCACGTAGCACGACCGGCACGTACAGGGTGAGTAAGGATGAGGAGAAGCCAGGGAGGGGATCCAAAGCTGACTGGAGCACCAGGCTGGCTGTCACACCTGATAACGTGGCAAAAAACACACACATCGAACATGGTCACTGCACAAAAACCATGCCCCGATTTCTGTTGGTGGTGTGTATTAAATGAAAAGAAACAGTTGCCACCTCCAGATTCCCTGATGGTGAGATTGAGGGCAGAGCTGGACTCTGGGGGGATGTTGAAGTGGATCGGCGTGTCCTGTCCTCCCTGGTCCCTGTCGATGGCTCGCAGAACCTGAACTACCTGCAGAACACGATGCTCTATTATAATGGTTCACATGGGCATATAAACATGATGAAAATGAAAGACTCAGTCTGTGGTGGAACTGCTGACACATGCAACACATGACGAGAAGAAATTATTTAAATAGAGTTGGGATAAACACCTCTATTTGACTGCAGCAACAAACTTAGTTTAAAACCCTTTTGATTCTCATGAAATCCACCCCAGTTTCTTTTCCATCAATTTTATGGCTGGGATTTTCTCAGTAATAACCATTCAATGTAATTTTCATTCTATAATTACCTCTGCGATGGAGTCCACCACAGGGGATTTAGGGGAAACAATGAATCATGTAATCCAGCGTTACTGTTTTTAATTTCACTGTTCATGGTTCACTCTCTTCATGCTGCGTCAGAGCTGCACTTAGCTGCCGCTCGTGCAAACCCGATGCTGCTGCTTCACTGTAAAAGCATTCAGCTGGCAAAAAGACACGTTGGCTTTTATTGTGAAGGAGTAACAGAAGATGCGACGAATTAGTCACCGCATTTGTGAATCTGTTTCTCAAAAATGTGTCTACAAAACAAGAAAAGGTTATTTTTTAGATATTTGGATTAGTCTTTTAATTTTCCAGGGAGTGATGGAACAAGAAAAAGCACAAAATTAGAACATGGTTGTAATTACTTTTGACCGACTTCTCCTTTAGGAACTTGTGAGTTCGCTTGGCTGCATCGTCGGAGCTTACGAGTGTTTGCTGTGGTGTTAAAATGCACTTGCTGTTACCAAGGCAACCACATCAGCCTGGACTGGAATCTTACGGATTAGTGTAACACGAATAGTAGTAGTGGGTAGTTTATTCCAATGATCCTGACAGGATGTTCTTAATATCCTCCATGACTGATGGTACAGTGTTACCTCTCTATTCCATGACATAATATTTGGAAATGTAAAGCTGGGTAAATAAAAACGAGGTGATTTTGTCTCCACTAAACCAGTTTGTCGAAAAGGTTTTAACAAAAGGAGGAGAAGAAAACACAGGAACAAGAATACAATTTAAAGTTGTATTCAATATCAGACAAAAAAAAACCAACAACAAGAACGGACCTGACCGGGGACACTGGAGTCACATACAGATGTTGAGTACTGCCTGTCCAACTCTGGGGCATTGTCATTCTGGTCTAGTGTCTCTATGGCAACCACAACCCTTGACACAAGATTGGGATTGTCTGAAAGAAAAAAGGACACTAATGTTGAAATCATCGCTGAATCTCTATCATTCAGGCGCCACACACCGTGTACCCGACTCCAGGCGGTTTCGCTTTCTGTGAAATATGACTCTGGTGAGCCCTGCGCCCCGAGGGCAGAAGGGGCCGACGTACCCCTCTGTGTGGCGATGACAGTGATGTTGTGCCACTGCTCCTGCTCGCGGTCCAGCTCCATCACCGTGCTGATGAAGCCCGTGTCAGAGGCGATGCGGAACAGAGCCTCGGGGTCGGACTGCGGATCAATGGAGTACCTGGGATATGGAAAGAGTTTATGAGCAAAAATAAAGAAAGAACATAGTGGGAGCCAGAGAGACAGAGTGAGTGATGGTGTAATAACCACCTGATGTTGGAGCTTTGTCCCGTGTCTGGGTCGACGGCAGAGACCCGGCCCACAGAGCAGATAGGGGGGCAGTTCTCAGACACGTCCAGATGGTACCGAGTCTGGGAGAATTGCGGGGGCTCATCAGCGTTAAGGATCATGACCCGGACCGTTGCCTGGTCCTTAAAGGGACCTTTCCTTAGGTACCGGGCGTCCACTATAGGGTTGGCAACTTCCACGGAGAAAGTATAGGAGTTGCGGGTCTCGTAATCCAGTAGCTGTTGGGCGAGGAATAAAGCATCTTCAGTCTTAAGGCTGTGCTTTACTGAGGGCCTTTCATTTATGATTCATATATATATATGTGCTTCATATTTCTTCACACATGCAGTGCTTCATTATTCATATACAGTAAGACTTACTTTTCATCATCCCTCTATGTAGCTTACATATTCCATATTGGCCTTTTGGGCAATTACTGATCCAGCGCTGTTATTTCCTCACCCTCCTAATCCTTTGATTCAAGATCTCACTGCACAATAATCATCTTTGAATCAAACTCTCAAAAGTAAAAAGGCTAATTCATTCACATGACCAGCTCTCTTCATACGAGCAACAGGTTTTGATGTTTCTGATGATTGTTACTCTTTAATTGTCCAGTAGAGACTGAACCTGTTAGCAGCAGTTGGGGTTTGAGTGGAGGACTGAAGTGTTTGATTCACCAAGTAAATGTAATTTAACTTTGTTCATAATAGAACTAAAGCTGCCCTAAATGAAGTCACTTAATAAAAAACTACACTACTGACATTGTCTCTTCTGCACAACTATATGCACAATTGTTTTTGCACATTCCCTGTAACCAAGGTTATAACTGACTACCTCAGTGTGTATGGGTGTGTGTGTATGATTTGAATAGATGGATAGGAATGTGCATTTATTTTTAAAAATTATTTGTATTCCGTTTTTTATTTTATTTCATTCTATTTATATATTTATATATTTATTGACGTCACCAGATAGAGACATGGGGAAATAAGATTTGAATTGCATTGATAACTTCTTGTTTCTGCGTATGTGAAAATAACGCCATTGAATCCCTGAATCCATGGTGTCTGTCCCCGTGTCTCGTCACTCACCTTGTTGAGCTCGATGATGCCCTCTCGGTCTCTCGCTGTTATGTTGAATATCTCGGCCTCCTCCGCGTCCAGGATAGTGAACTCCAGCTGCGCGTTTTCTCCCAGGTCAGGGTCAGCGGCAGTGAGCCGGCCCACCTCCACACCCGGTGCTGCCAGCTCAGACACAGAGAACGACCACGCGCCTGCACAGAGGGGAAAACAATGGATTTAACGGGTTTGACAACTGGCACTGAATGATGATCCATCAGCGTGTGAACAAATCCACTACATGACGTAAAGCATGACAGTGTCTCAAAGTTTAGTCATTCAAATTCAGGTTATTCACACTATAATTGTGGCTACATTTAATACACACACTCCTCATGTCTATATACTCTTAGTGGTGAGCAACACAGTCCACAGGCTTTGCTTTGTGCTATAATGTTAAAGCTAATATGAGGCCTCAGATGTCGGAATTATTTAAATCAAGTGTCATTTTACACTTAATCCGCCTCTTTCTGTTTGGCTTCTCTCTACAGAGCTGCAGCACAAAGAGAATTTTGTACACTGAAGCCTCAGATCAGCTTTGAAATGCAATTCTCTTTCGCGCTGAAACAATTAGTCGATCTATTGACAAATTAATTGACAGAAAACTGACAAACAACTGTTCGCAATTACTCATCATTCATCAAGAATAAGTGGTGAATATTTACCCACTCGAGCAACTCAAATGTGAACATTGATTTCTTCCGTCGTTTCATGTGATCCCACTTTAAAAGGTCAACCGATAGATTACTAGAATGTCTCAGTAGGGCACTTAACTCCGCCAAGCCACAACAGTCCCCTTATACAACCAACATTTTTATTTTGGTTCTGCACCGAATTGCACACCTAAACATGCCAGATTTTTTTCATCAAGATCTATGAAGATCTATTCCCTGAGAAATCAAGGAAAGTTTTAAAAACTATCTCTGATGTTGAAGTGAAAAAAACTAAATGTTCCTGGATACATATCCGCATCCGGATTTAAGGGGATAATAGGTACAGCATCCTTCCACCAAGTTTTTCTGTTAAAAACAAACAGTAAATAAAACTGTAAAGCCACTAATTAAGTGATGTGTATTAGTCCCATTCAGTTATTAATGATTGAGTTGTGCATTTATTAAACTGAGAATCGTAGCTGTTACTGTGAACAGTCTGTCCACTTGGCACAGCATGAAGATGAAGCCAGTGATGTGTGGCAGGTCGTGTCATTTCACCGGAGCAGCAGAATGACCCCTGTGTTCTTGCCATGCAGCGAAGCAACAAGCAGCATATTCAGAGAAACGCATCCCTTTTAATCAGAACAGCCTGATCTCACTGACTGTTAATTATTCAAATCCTTCATGTAATAAAAAAGAATTTGAAAATCACACCCCTCGCATTCAAAGAGCATGTTCAATCAGCCTTTCGCCTAAATCCTGGGGTTGTTGTCAAACACATGCACTGACTGAGAGCGAGGTGGCGAGGTAGGGACGAGATCATCAGATACCAGTCGATAAGTTACACTTGGCTGGCACTTATAAATATGAAATTGCATCTATAGAGCATTGTATTGCAGCACAATACGTCAACATGAGGAAGAGGGCTTTAAACATTAAGATGAATGGCGGAAGGCAGAGAGTGCCAGGAGGGAGGACTGGGGGAAATGGGGGGAAAAAGGGAAACAGTGGAGAGGTAAGATATAGAGAAATGCAATATATGTCTAAGTGTTAGAGACGTTCTGCAGTGATTTTACCGTCTCCTGAAGTGGAAAGCACTGAACTTTAAGATGAAATATTGATAGCGTGGAACAGGGAAAAGCTTGGAAAAAGAAGGAGTGGACATGATCTTTCACTCTTCAGCGTGGACCCACAGCCCATTTGAACCACAGGAGTGTTTATGAATGTTAATGCCCGTCATCTGGCACAAAAGGTTGCGTTATTGCAGAAACAATGATTAGAAAGAGTGGATAAAAATCAAAGGGGTAGATGGTTTGCTGCTCTAAGAGCTTCTATCATATTCTGAGCGTGTCAAGGCAGCCAGGACCCAAAGGAGGCGAAAAATATCGGGCTGCTGTCATGAGTGCCTTTACAAGATATTTCATCATTTTAATCTTTGCTCACACACACACATATTTCTAAAGCTATATCGAGATTGAACGCAACCGACAGTTAAGTGGTGATCTGATAACAGCAGCGCTTACTCCGCCTGAAGTGAGGGGGGTTGTCGTTGACGTCGCTCAGCTTCACAGTGACGGTTGTGGTCCCGGATAATCCGCCCAGATGCCCCCCCATGTCTTTGGCCTGGAGGACGACCAGATATTCATCACGGGTCTCTCTGTCCATGTCAGGCACGGCTGTTCGCAGGACGCCTGGTGGAGCATTGGAGCGGGTTGTGGAGCAGTGGGGGGGGGGGAATCATAAAAGCGACAGATTTCAGTGACACAACGTCTCTGGAAGTTGGCATCAAAGCGAGTTAGATGTATATATTTTTTTTTTAGAATCAGGACATTGGAAAGCATGTGACTCCAGGCCACTTCTGTTTCTGAGCGTATCATGCTTAATGTAGTTAAAATGTTATCTGTTGAACTGGACATATGGTAGAAAAGACACAGCATATGATACCTAACGGCACCACAGGGATTTACTGTATGAAGTGTAATCATCAGCTGGAGTGGCGTGTAATGGTAAACAGCTTTGAGGGGATATGTGGCACATCCCGTCAAAGCTACCCGACCTGTCTGAGCATCCACGGAGAAATAGTCCTGGCCCTGAGTGATGGCGTAAACCAGCCGGGCACTGTTTCCATACGAGGGATCATCAGCGTCTCTGGCAGTGACTTGGATTATGGAGGTGCCTGTGAAACAGAGGAGAAAAATGCAGGTGACGAAGTGAAGAGCCTCTTCACAGAAGCTGAATGTGGTTGATGAGCAACGTAAAGTGATACTCCACTCAAAATGTAGCTCCTGAATACACTTATATCAGCAGGATTAAAAGGATTTATCGACTTCTTCGCTGTCTGTCCATATGCGCAGGGTGTTCACAACAATTATCTTCTACACAAATATGGATTGAAACATGAAACGCTGGAGCTGTGCCAGTAAAAATGTTTTCAGACACATGCTGACAATAGTCTTTGGTTTTGTGCTTGTTAAAAACACATGTCGGTGGAGTCCCAGGAGTCATGGGAGCTGTGGCGGGCCTTTTGATCCTGTTTCTGACGTTCACAAACACAACTATTATTCATGCTATTACAAATGATTCAATGATAAAAACTAGAATGGTACTCAGTGGAGCGCACAAACCTCCACCAAGGCCCAACAGTCTCCCTAAACTTAAGCTGCACCAAATTCATCATTGTTATCAGTTCCCTAAATTTGCCTGATTCCACAATGCAATGCTCCATCTCTGCAGCTATACCTAACAGTGATGACCCAATACGATGCATCCAATTAATTAATGTGTTGACGCTCTGGAGCGACTCCAGAATTATTCCTTGTCATTAGTAAGTCTTCTTAAAACAGTTCTACAATAAACTGTCACTTTTTTATTGTTTGTGTGCTGGACGTTGTGTGCAGAGCTTTTTATAAACAGTCTATGGTGCAGAGTGAAGTTAGAAAACGTTGCTTTCATCCTACCTGGTTTATATCCAATAAAGATTTTATGGACACTGTAAGAAGACATGTTGGACTAAAGGTCCACTGACTGACTGTTGGCACGCTGTCCCATCCCCAGAGCGCTGGTCGCCTGTTAATTGAATTTTTATTAAAATTGAACCTATAGCGTGTCAAAATTTCGCAAAACTTGGCACTGCACTTCCGTGGACCACTAACAATGCACATGCTAAGTGAAAAGTCAATAAGATGAACTGTTTGCGTCCCACACACAGACAGGGGTTTGTGGAATTATATTACATAAATTCAAGCTGCTGCTCTCAATTACAGACATCACTACCAACATATTACAGCCACCTTTCAATACATTTTGATTGGAGTTTCCCTTTATTGTTGTTTTGATGATATACCAATGTTGGCCATCTCCGGCACCATGGCGACATAGGTTTCACTGGGGAAGATGGGCGGGTTGTCGTTGATGTCCTGCACTCTGATGATGAACTCGGAGGAGGGCTCCAGGGCTCTGCCGGTCTGCCGGTCTGTCGCTGTTGCGACGAGGCGGTACTGGTCCTTCTCCTCGCGGTCCAGAGACTTGGTGACATGTATGTTGCCCGTGTTGCTGTCAATAACAAACACGGAGCCCACCCCCTCTCCCTCCAACATGTACTTGGTGTGGCCGTCTCCGCTGTCCATGTCCGTGTGCAGCTGGAGGACAAAAACACACAGAGTCTAAAAACACAGAGTCGATCACCGCGACACCTTCAGGCAGGATGCTGATGCAGGTATCTCTCATTAACGCTCATCCACTCCCCTGGCAAGCCCCGCGAAAACATGACTGTGTAAAATGGGTGATTTATGATAAGGCGGGATGTGCTCGGTGAATCGGAAATGAATGGCACCAGGTGTGGAAGATACATATGGGACCAGGATGAGTACTGATGCATACAGCTAATCAACTCAGTGGACCAAATGTGCCACTGGGGGCTTGTTGGGGGCAAAACCACATCGATGTGGACAGTCGCCCTGCAAATGTCCTACATGTAGGTTCACAGATGCAATTTGAGAACACAGTGCGGTATCCATCTGCAAATCTTTCTCTCTTTCCTATCCATCTGTCTCTTTCTTTCCCGATCTCATAAATCCATCTGCCTCTCTTCCCCGTACCTTTTAAATAACCCCTCTCTCCAGTCTTCGTGTCTCTTTCTTCTCATCATGTTACCTCAGTTACACAGGATGCCCATCTGCTCACATTTCTTATTCTCCCCTCCTCCTCTCTCTCTCTCTCTTCCCCTCTGTTTTGCTCCGTGGTGCAGAATATTGGTTCAGTATTTAATGGCAGAGAGGGTATTAGTGTGAGCTAGATAGGTAAAAGGCCAAACACACAGAAATAGAAAGCTAAAGAGATTACTCAGCCTTCATCACACTGAGCTTTCTGACCAGGAGCCTTCACATCTCTCTCTACCCTTAAGGCGCATCTGCACATGTTCATAATCCACCAGGCTTACTCACAACCTCTGCTGCGGACCTTAGATACTCATGAGAACTAAAGCCTTGATTTCAAAATTCTGCTGCAACAGTGACTGTTTACAAATGTGCAGAGATGGTTTCCAGTGAATTTTGCAAAGCGTTTCCAATCTGTCACATGCAATTTGAGGGACCAATTGACAAAGTGAGAAATTTAATAACCGGCACGACGATACATGCAGAATTAGTCAGTGTGTGTTCATGAGATCTGCAGGCGTGAATGTATTTACATATTCCAACATAACATATGTTCATGCTCACACAGTGAACAGCATTCAGGCAGAGACCAGGAGAATATGTAAGATTAGTGTACATATGAGTGTACATTCTGGGTGTCTGCGTTCGTGTGTGTTCGTGTGTGTGTGTGTGTGTGTGGGGAGGATAAAGTTAGGGATTATAGAAACTCATGATAGCATACCCTACAAATTGCAAGATAAGGGACTCTGTTTTTTTTAACTCATCCCTACATCCCCTCATCCCACTCACTCCTTTCTTCCTTAAAGCGGACTTCAATTTTGATCCCACACTTCACCAGGAGAGACATCTTTGTCAGAGACTGTGCCTATTTCGCTCCCCTGCCTCCCCCCCCTCCCACCGTCCTCTTCTCTCTCTATCAGGCCCCTTCTCTCCTCACTCTCTAATTGCTGGCTCAGTCCCGCTGTGCTTCAGTCAGCATGGAAAAACACTCTCACGGCGGGGAAGAAATTTATCCATCCCGTAAAAACAAAGCCAGTTCCTTTGTCACTTTCTCTCCTTCTCTGTAATCCAAATTTCCTCCTCCTCTCATTTGCCGGTACATTCACCGACATGTTTTTACTGTATCAGCAGACTCTTCCTCTCTTTTTTCACTCGGGTTCGAGGCACCTGTGATTGGAACAGTTGATAGCTCACCTCAGACCTTGCACCGGTAATGGGTTTGACACGTTCGTCTCTCTATTTTTGGCAAACAAACTGATGCTGCCTCAGAGTGAAAACACTTTGCGTCTAAACCTCCTCACAATGCAGGGATGCTTTACTACAAGAACATCAACATTAAGACTCTGTGCTTGCAGAGGAGTGAACCGTCTTGTGTGTCTACTGATTGCGTTAACACCCCTCCACTGACTGTATCAATAACAACCAGGAAGATTAAACATTTATGAGGTCTATACTGCACTGGTGAGAATCCAATCTAGACTGTCACTATAAAGTATACTACTAGCTACAAAGTGGCTGGCAACAGTCCCTGTTAGCGTTACAGCTGATATAATCCTACAGTGAGTATACTGTAGCTGCCAGCAGCTGCATTAGTGAGGAGCATCTGACTGTGAAATGCTACAAGTAAACCCCTGGGACATCCATGGTTCAGGTGTGCTGCGGATTAAATCACCTCAGACACTTTTTCATGCAGCGACACCGACAGCAGCTGAAGGGTGCTGGTGTGGCGTCGGTGAGGACCCAAGTATGTGACACGACAAGTGCGAGCACAAACACCGCAATTATCTCGAGTTACATTAACGCCTGATTCCTGAGCCTATGACGGAGCATTTAGAACACAGAAAAACACTGATTCAAATCTGTCTGGAAATAATCTTACAGTTAAGATTTTGAATAATGTAACAACATTTTTTTGTGTGTTTTCAATAAACTGTTAATATTCACATGATTGCATAATTTTGTCTTTTGCCCTCATTCAGTTATCTAACCTTTGGTTCTGGGCAGGAGGATTGGCCCCAGGAAGCAGTGGTCCTAAATAAAGGAAGAGGCTGTACCCAGTAACTACCAGATTAGGAGGGAATTAAGGTTATTAGCTCCCCCAAGGAGATAACATTTACACCCCTGTATGTTTGTATGTTTGTCAGCAGGATAAAACAAAAACTACTGCAAGGTTACATTGTCGTCATAGAGTTAATTTCTATTCATCTGTTTTATGAGCCGGAACAGAGGAACAGTTAAAGCTAGGGTTGGTAATCCTGGAAAAGCTCGCAAGAGCAGGCTCAAACGCAACTGATACTTCCCATCAGCCCTCTCATCAAAGCTACACCCAAAAAACACATGAACACACACTGCATGGCAACTACAAGAAGACGACTTTTCCTTGACCCGCTCGCTAACTTTGTTTCCTGATGGCTATCGGGATGTTAAGAGGATTTCAACATATAAGATAAAAATTGTTTCAGAAAACCAACCCTACCTTTAAAATTCCATTACCAACATGAATGATCTTACTGCTTTGGTCGTGCAAACACCAAGAGAGTGAACTAGATTTAATAGCTATTGCTTAGATAAGAATTTAACTAGCAGGCTACTAACAATGCTGTGAGTGTGCAAGTTAACACTAAAAAAGAGCTAGGTCAAAGCTCAGTTTGTAAAGACTAAAATTAACTAGTTCACTGTTCACAATTCTGAATTTTTTACTTAATTCACAGCCCCAAAAGACAAAGAGTTCACACTCTTCCATCTTTTTACCTACTGAAACGCACCGGTTCACAGGGGACATTACAGACACCAACGAGGTAACATATCCGAAAATAAAGTTTTGCCAATATGGACATGATGTACCTTCTTAGAACGGGTAGAATCTCGGCCAATCACAACCATTTTCACCTAAACTAAACACAATTCAAACACCAAGCAACTAAATCAGCATGTCAACAAAACACACACTCTGTACATATCCACAAAGCTGGTACCTATGATCATACAACTTAATACTCACAACACAAGCCAGACTCCAGACTATCTTTCTACAATCAACACTTAGGGATCCAGCAGCCGAACAAGAGCGACATAGATAAGTTACACGATAAGTTTTGTTTTAGACCGTATCTCTGGTAAAGCCGGAAATCCAATAAGTCTGTGTCACTTTGAAACAACTCCAAGGTTTATACTGCCACCTACTTTTTTCTTCTTCATTGGGTTAACTGGCAGTCCTTACTAATGGCTCACTAACTCTAACTCTGCATCACTTTAATACAGTAAAATGAGGCACAGATAATGTTCAGATGTTGCTGTAGATGAATAGATGTTCTGCATGATGAGGGATATTCAGTCTGTGTTCACTTAAAAGTTTAACATTTTGTTAGGTAGATATTAGGTTTTTCATTTTACGGTGCCGTAAAATGAGAGTGGAAAAGCCCTAATGACAGAAACCATCTTTGAGGAAAATTCTTCTAAGATGCACTTTGACTTTTTTGCTTGGCCCTTGTCCCACCCACTAACATGGAGGAGGCGGGGTTTATGAATTAAAATGCAGCCAGTCACTAGGGGTGGATTGGGTTTTACTTTTGAGGGGCTGTCATATCGTCCATCTTTATATACAGTCTATGTTTTGAACCCGTGTAGCTCCATAAAGCACACACTTAAGGACAGGCTTTAATTAAGGTTCATAAAAGTAGGTATGTAAAGAAAGAGTGTTAAAACCTCTTATGTGTGACTGTGGAGCTGATTTCCATTTTCTAAGTGCTTTCCTCTTCCCCTATGACCAATAACCATAAGCGTCCATGGGTTTCAATACCACACCAGTTGAATTGCAGAGCAGGGGAAATGAATCAAACTAACAATGGCAAACATGTAAATGCATGTATTAAGAGCAGAAGAGAAATTGTGTTTGCTCAAATTAAATTATTCTTTGTGTGATAATAATTTCTACACAAATTTTAGTTTGTTTTCTTGATCCCTCGGAAAAGAAGCACAAACTCTTACAACACAGATACAGGTGATTCACATGTGCATGCTGACAGGTGTCGACAACAGCTTACCCGTCCGATGAGCACAGGCTCCGGCCCTCTGTACTCCTCGATCACAAAGAACTGGTTCCACAGCCAGCTCCTCCGGAGGCGAGAGCGAGGCCCCGACCCACCGTCCTCAGGTTCTGTGAGCCATTTTGGGCGACCTTGTGTTTTCTCAGGCAGATCCTTGCCGACATCTGTCTCCAAACGGAGCCCGGGCTTGAGAGAGTGCTCCTCCTCTGAACTCGGCACTAGGCCGTGATCATTAATTACACCTTCAACCTCTCCATTAGTCAAATTGCTCCTTTCCTCGTGGTTCGCAGTGAGTTCAGGGCGATGTTGAGGTATTAAGGATTTGGCATCAGATCCAGGATGTTTCAGCATGACTGCTGAATTATTCTTCAAGTCAAAATCATTAGGTTCTCTGTCGTTCATTTTAAACGACACATTTGGCAGGGTTCTTATATCATCCATTTCAATTTGAAGCTGGTTCTCCAGTGTTTTGTTTCTCACAGAGTACGTGGACCTTGGGTGTGCTAAAGCTTGTTGACTTTTGTTTTTTGTTACTTGCACATCCTGATCTTCCTCTGAAAGGTCGACAGCCATGCAGTTTCTTTCCCCCATACAGAATAAAAGCAAAAGAAGCAGTATATGTGCCGCCATAGCTGAGGTTCACAGATCAGTTTGTTTCAAAGAATAACCGAGGAGCGAGCAACTCCAACTGATTCATCTTGTGTTCCTCCTTCTCCCTCTGCCTGAGTCTTCATTCCACCTTCTTCCCCTCACGTTTTCCAATGCAGTGCACATGCTGCAATCAGATCACACGAGAGAACACATGATTAGTGTGATCTTTGCTGTATTCATAAAAATGGGGAACAGGATACAAGACACAGAAGTTAAGTGAGCGGGATTCTTTGAGTTTGTAGGGATGTTTTTCCTGCTGTTTCGATCTGATATTTGAAAACGATGTAGGAAAGAGAATTCCATTTGTACCACATGCTGGTAGTCACACTATTCAAAATGCTGATTGAATCTTGCTATTGATCACTTCGTTAAGTGAGCTCTTTGAAGAATTTTAATTAATTCGGAGCCTGAGGTCCTGGTGATGAGGTGGAGCTCAGCTACTTTACTGTTCCTTGTCGAACACAACTACCTGGACACCATGTGATTTATGTCATCCCTAAAGATGGTCGCTCCATGCCTCAGCGCCCGCTAGACAAAGAAGTTCCCCTTAAGAGATTAATTAGACTCATAAATAATTGAATCAATGACTTGTCCTCCTTTTCCTAAAGTTTAATGATCTGAGATTCGTTAGTATTTGAGTCAGATCGCGGCCATTGATCTTTGAAAAACTTGATGTACTGAGAAGTGTCAGCAGCTTAACAAGACTGAAAGTGTGTAATTGCAGTTTTTCCATCCACGCTCCACCTGCATTCATCACTCTGCCTCGCTAATTCCTGCGATGAATGTAAATTTCCCCACATCTGTTTTCACCTTTATGCACACATGGAGGCACACATTATCACACACACAGATATGAATGCACACACACAGACGCGCTGCAACAGCGCATGAGTCATGGGTGCACAGGGATGTGGTCGCTCCAACCCATTTAAATAAAGTTTTCATGCATGCACTACTCTTGAACAGATTCACAGTGAAGGACTTGAGCGTTAGAAAGATTTCCCTCCGCACAACCAGCTATGCTCGGAAAATTAAAAGACCATAAATGACACAGAGCTCAGTGATAAACCTAAATCCTCTGGCCTCGTCTGATTGAAAAAATGTACAGTCAGACACGTGCATTGATTAATTTAGGTTCAAATAAAAGAGAGGAGCCATAATAATGCTCGGGGCTTTGATGGCCGTGCATAAAACCAACCATAACATCTCCTGAGTGATATGCTACATATGAAAGGAGAGACACATAAAAATGAAACCAATGTTCTTTTTGCACTTCAGATACTGACCTAGTTTCTGAAAAAGCAGGCTGGAGAACAGAGTCGATTTGAGAATTTGATCATAGACAATATTAAGTAATTTCTTCTCCCTTTCTCGTTTCCTCCAGAGGAAACCCACCCTTGTTTTTTGTTCTGCACACCAATTACTCCAACTCATCCATATGTAATGCCCCTTGTTCAGCATCTGCATCTGTTTGCCATCATCTTAAATCTAGCAAAATACAAGAAGTGTTTCCTCAACACTTTTGTCTTCCTCAGCCATTGTGTAGCAGCTATAGACCGAGCTTGCAGCTTACATCTCTCTCTGCCAGCTTTGCTCCGAACCCTTGTTGCCAGCGGTACATGTCATTCACTGTTTGAAGTCTTTAGCGTACGAGTGCGTATGAGCTACACTATGTGTGAAATGTAAGGCAGGGATAGGGGATGAAAGCGTGAGGACGGTTTGCTGTTGCTGGCTCAGAACGGAATGATGAGTGGTGACATAGCTCTAAATTGCAAATCGCTGTTTCAGTCTCACTTCACTCTGCACCGAGTCGCTTCACTGCAACAAGGCTATTTCCTTTTTTATTAAAAATAGCCTGTGCATGTCAGGCCTTTTACATAGGGAAAAATGGGAGATGGGAGGCAGAGAAGCAGGGAGGGGGTGGTGGTGCTGGAAGTGCTCTGGGAGGAGGAGGAGGAGGAGGAGGAGGAGGAGGAGGAGGAGGAGGGTGGGGTGGGGGGCAGCCTGGCTGGCTTTAACGTCCAGGCTGTGGACTGACTCTGCTCCATTTCAACATCCCTGGCCTCTCCCTACCTCTCCCATTCGTCTTAATGCATGCAGACTTCTCATCCGACTGTTCTCGCCGTGCGCGCGGGGCTCTCTCCGGCTGCTGAGCGCACACACGCGCGTGCACAAAAACCTCTTCAGAGTCCCTCCAGTGCATCAGACCTGCTCAGCACATCAGTCACCTCATTATTGTCAAGGTCTTAGCTCTCGAGAAGGCAACTTAACCTGAAGTGATGGGCCCCGCCACTGCAGAGGCATGTGTGCTGAGCAAGTGTGGGGCCGTGTTCTTGTCTGTCATGTGGAGATGCCCCCGTGGTTAAAAGGTGCTCTGTCTGTGAGAGTGTCAGAGCACCGCGTACACGATAAGTCCTTCTGTGACATTACACTGTAAACACAGACGGGCATTATAATATTTCTCTAAGCTCCTGATGGCTCTATCACACACGCACACACACACACACACACACACACACACACACACACACACACACACACACACACACACACACACACACACGCACACATCTGGACCTCTTATTAGCATATCTAGTAGAAAAACACTAAATAGCCTGGAGCATGACCTTGTCTTGTTAGAGTAAGCCAGAAAAATGATGCACGTTAATGTGATTTACACACTTGGTCTAACTATTATAATGAATGGAACGTCCCAATTACTCCTTGTATATATATATATGAATACAGATAAATATATATAAAGGCTATGTAAACCTCTGTGGGCCACTAACCCAGGTCCAGGTATATATGTTTGAATAAGCGAGCGTGCCCCCTGCTGCGCGTGGAGGTGCAGGTGAGTGGCGCGCACCAAACACAAGCGTTACGCACGCTCGCGCACACGCACTACCTCTCTGTTAAATGAGAAGGCAGCACATTATTGTTAAAGTTATTATTATTGTTATTGTTATTGCTGTTTATTATTAATATTACGGATCTCAGTTCACTCACCCCAGACCTGGCTCTAGCCTATCACACGCACTGCCCAACATCATTTCACCTGAATAGCTCGCGCGTGCATGGTAACATCTGTCCAGCGGGTTGTCCGTACTCGTCATCAGCGAACAGCCTCAAACTGACGACGGATCAGTTGTGGAGCAAACTGACTGGTCGGGAAGTTGCCTCGGCTGCGTAAAGAGCGTTGGCTTCAATAAACTCGTGAATCGCGAAGATGGAGAAGAAAAAAGAAAGTGTTGGAGGAAGAGGAGGACGAGGAGAGAGGAGGATGAGGAGAGAGGAGGACGAGGAGAGAGGAGGACGAGGAGAGAGGAGCGCTTACCGTGTGTCCTCCCGGTGTAACGGAGCTGAAATGATCCAACGTGGGAGAACAACACGCCGAGGTTCATCTGAGCTCAAAGTGAGGTCTGACCACTCACTCTCTCTCTCTCTCTCTCTCTCTCTCTCTCTCCTCCCTTCCTTCGTCTCTCTCTCCATCAGTGTTTTCATAAAAACAATTCTCAGCCTACAGGATTGTGATCAGACACTCAGTCACTAACCCACACATTTTCTAACCATCCCATTTATTATCACATGCTTTAATCCCCCCCATGCAGTATATTTTCTCGTTAGTCCGTATCATTTCCTTGAAGCCATGCAGTGTTTTGTAATCTTCTTATGTAGCTAGTCTGCACAATCATCTTCAGTATAAGTTTGCTTTTCCCCCCCTTCCTCCTTAGAAACTGCACCAGAAAATTGCTACTGGAGGATGCATTAAAAGATGAAATTGCACCACTGGTGTTCTCCCAGCTGCCTAACACATGTCTAAAATGTATGACTGTAATTACCCCCCACTCCTCATTTCCACTTTGATTGCATACTTGCATCGTGTGAGTTGAATAGATTGGTCAGGACGTGAATTATTTTTCCTGGAGAATAAAGGAACAGTTTGATAAGTGGCACATTGGGGTAATTAAGTCGCCCATTAAGTTTCAACCTCGAGCACATTTTATCACTGATTTCCATTCTCTGTCTTCGAAACACTCATTCAAACAAGACACCTTAACATTTGGATTTATTTATTTGTAAAGAATTGCAAGATTAGTTGATATCATGTCCACGTTTGAATTCCTTTAGATGTGTAGGTAAAATGAAATTGCTCGTATTGGCTGATGTGATATTTTTTACATTTTGATATATTTGATCAAATACGTCAAACATACTTTGAGCTCAATGCTCTTAAAAACAGTCATTCATCTACAGAGTGCAGGCGGGCTTTGTACATCAGTGTTTCTTGATCTTTCTTAAGTTCTGGTTTTCTTCAGTTGAAGATTGTGAGTGAAAGTGTTAGTCATACGGCGAGAAGCTAACTCGCAACCCTAAGGTCACTCCTCAGATGTCTTGCGCCCAGCTGTGTATGGAGGCTTATTGAAGCAAAAACTATACCATGCCAGCAAAATACAAACCCGAGCAGTAACTAGATGAGTCAGGATTTGAGAGCACACGGGAACAAGGGATGGATTTACAAGTGCAAAACATGCTAAGCTCCGACTGTGAGAGACGAGTGTCAAAGAATTGTTCGCACATTTTAAGGCTGATATGATACAATTGTCTATGGAAAATATCTAGAAAAAGGGGAGTGTTTGAGAGTTAGCTGTGATTTGGAATTTGCAACTGACAGCAGTGGCCGGCAACTGGCAGCTGTTTAGCAATTTGCATAAAATTTGAATGCGCAGCTCTCATTTTTTTGCCTAAGTGCTGCATGGGGGGGAAATACAGAGGATTTATTTTGAAAATGTGTGACCTTTGGTCTGAAGATTGTGTCTATTGGTTAACCTTCAGTTTCATTTTATTCAAAACACAAACTGTAAAATCTTCATTGCAGATAAACCAGGTAGGATGAACACAATGTTTTCTAACATCACTCTGCACCATAGACTATTTATATAAAGCTCTGCACACAACGTCCAGTACACAAACAATAAAAAGTGACAGTATATTGTAGAACTGATTGAGGAGGACTCACTAATGACAAATGATCATTTTGAAGTAGCTCCGGAGCATCAACACAGGACAAGAGAACAGAACATTCCAAAAAGGGAGTTCCAGGCACTGCACTAGTTTAAGACAAACAGAGAAAAAACAGATGTATTGATGTCTCTTAGAAACCAGCGTGTGTGACATTTCACTTCTTGGTCCAATCCGGTGGAGTTTGTTCTGCTCTCAGCTGGAGTTTCCATGTGAGGAGTGGAAATTGGACAAAAAGCCAAGGAACCCCTACTGCTCGCTCACATCTTAAGTCAAAGTTTGTCTTGGAGGCTCAAAACTTTGATTCAATACTTCTCTCAGAACTTGTTCTGTTACTTACAAGTCTGGCTCTGCGAGCTTTAAAATGTGGACCACCAAACCGGTTTCCACGTTTTGTTTTGTTTTTGCTCGCTCATTAATTCAGTCATTAATGAACTTCCGTAGATGGGAATTATGGATGAGGTTGGGGAGGAAGGGAGGCTTTCCTCTCTCACAGCTGCAGTCAATCACACACTACTTTAGGTTTGAGGAGACACTCAGCTCTCTGATGTCGTGCATCGTCATGCAACCCTGCCTGTAATTCATCTTACAGATGTGGATATCTTACAGATAATAATACATTTATGTATGTTCAATGCACACTGCACTCACACATTAGCCTAAAACACTCTTATAATATTAGTAAAATAAGTTAACATAAGCACCATTTTCAAATGCTATAAAACCACACCCATATGCTGAATTACACTGCCTGTGTTTTACCAGTGGCGTTTCTACAGGGTAGGCAAAGCAGGCAATTGCCTGGGGCCCTGAGATGAGAAGTGGCCGGACTACATTAGTCCACAGCAACAACAAATTTCAGAGAACCCAATTGTATTCTGATCGACTATGTAGGATTGTAGAAGATATGTAGGAGAACTACCTACAAGAAACACCCTAACAACATCCCATGCCAATGACATTATTCCAAAAGCTTTGTAATTTTAGAGGGTTAGTTACAGACTAGAACATCTACATGTGTTTGCATGATGTGTTTGGGATGGTGGTGGAGGTTCGCCCTCAAATTTGACTGAACTACTTTACTATTATTTGAGGTTGGAATGATGTGGTTTGATCACGGTTGGGCACGGAAATGTGGTGCCAAGCAGGCACCAGTTTCTGCACGACCGAATCACAATTCAGATTATGGGGCCTCATTTCGTCGGTATTGTTAAAAAAAACGAAACGATACCCAACCTTAGGTTTGTTTGGGTTTTGGTTTGGTTTGATGTGGATCCCCCGAGGTCCCTTTCGCATTGTCCCTTGCTTTCTGCATCCAGGATTCAGGACTGATCAGCATAGAGGGCGAACAGCTCTATACCTTTTGCACTAATATCCTTTTGGACTGTCATAGTCACTTGAATGATTAGTAGTATGCTTAATTTACTACCACACTGCTCATACAGAAATGAACAAGCAAGATCAGCAGACTTTCACGTGTTGATTAATTTACTGACGTGTCGAAGAAACTTCAGAAGTATTCTGACAGCAGACACAAATCACCTTTTAACTCCTTACTGGTTATTGCCACAGCTAAATATGTTCCCTGTAGCAATACATTACGAGCATCCGCCCCCAGATATGTAGAGTTTTTGGACGACTCAAGTCCCTTTTTTCTGTGTCTCTTTTTGAACGACAAAAACAAGCACGGGTAAGTGATTCTCTTACATCCTTGGAATGATTCATAATGTGTGCCAGCAGTATGCTGTTAGACATTTACATTTACTCATTTTATAGAGGCAATTATCTAAAGCTATATTATAGATATTGAAAGAGGCACAACATCTCTTCAGTAAGACAAAGGCTAGGAGATCAAGTGCACCCTAGTGTCAGTTAGGTATGTGAGAGGTGTTAGGAGATGAGGCGCTCTCACAAAAGACGAGGTTCTTGACAGAGGACAGAGAGGGACGCCCCTGCTCTGTTATTATTTTTTAGCTCGTTGCACCATCAGGGAATCACAAACTGTTAGAATAGCCTACATTTTATTATCAGCACAGAGAAAACATCAGCTGTTTATTAGAGGGAACAATATGCATGCCCAAACAATTTGAAAAATATGCAACTGCCTGTCCTGTTCACTAATTTAGTATCTGCTGCAGAGCTGCCGTCACGTCTCTCCAAAACACTCCTACACGTTCGCCTTTCTTTTCTCATGCCATTTTTGTTTGTTTCATGTTTTCCTCAGACAAAGTCACGATCTGTCTCAGCCCTCGCTCTCGTCTTTCCTTTTCTCTGTAATATTCCTCTTTCAAATCCTCTCTGCTCCTGCGACTCCATCCTTTTGAGGAGATGTGATAGATATCTACATGGTTTCCTGAGTATGCATCCCTGTGTGTGGCTCTGTACACAGCCTCTCTGGCGATTAACGTGGCCTCATCCAGTGTCAATTCCCATTTAACTCCTTGGTCCAGAACTGAGTAGGCGTAAGGGGATCCCGAGCCCACAGAGAAGAGATTTCCCTGCAGGCGAGTGCCGTCACTGCACACATAAAACATACGGGGTCCAGAGCCATTCATTTTCTTTTTAGCTAAGTGCTGTTGACCACCAACAGATGAAAAAGAGCTCTGAGTCTTTATAAGACTGGGGTCTACCGATTTTTCTATTTTCTTTGTTGTTTCTGTGCAACCACCAGGATCAGTCTTTGTGCCTCCAGTGTCATCATGGTGTCCATGTACCTCTCCTCCATCCCACCCACACATAATGGCAGCAACACACAGCTCAGTTCCCTTAAATGGGTGAAGCATGTGTGACAGCAGTTTGGCAGCTCCGCTCGTGGACAACCGTCGGCCGTGGCGGAGTTGGTAAAGCCGCAGTTCTCGAGACAGAATCCGTTTCCAAAGGGCGCAGTCGGCCGAAGTTCCCGAGGTGGTGCTCACCATGTGGCTGTGAATGGGCAGGATCTTCTGGGAGGCTGGGCCCTCCACGTACCCAGCGCAACTGGAGCGAGTGTCTGCTGCAGCCAACACGCCGCCCTGAAAAATGAAAGCTAGGGTGGTGGTTCCATGAGAAATAGGAAAAGGCAAAGGAACAGGCTGAGCGGCCGAAAGAAGATGATTTACTGGCAGGGAGAGGGATGGCAGGATGCAGTCCTGAGATAAGGGAGTGCTGGAGCTCTGGATGGTGCTGATTTGCCCAAACTGTATTGGACTTTTATCTAGGTACTCTGCAACTGGTATGTAAAAATTAAACAGACTTGTGCTATTGCTGAAGGGCAAACCTCTCATATAGTTGAATCCAGTCTTCTTTCCAAAAGGCAGCGAAGAACATTGAGCGGTTCCTCTATCCAGAAAGCTGTCCTGGAAATCACATATATCCTGTAAAGCCATTGAAAATAATGACTTTATTCCCTCGAAAAAAGTCTTTGGAATCAAGTTAAATCTGAAATATTCATATTAGCTGTCTGACAAAGGTTTTTAATAACATCTGGAGTTGAAGCTAATGTCTGTTTTGGCAGCAGTCACCCTTTATATAGACAACAAGACCGCTCTCACCTATATATGGTCATCTGAAACAGCCCATCAGCAACAGTTACCAATGCCTCATTCAGCAGACTTTGAAGCGTAAACTGTCAGTAGCCCACGGGTAATTAATTTTTGGCTGTTATATCAGGTTGTTTTTCAGATCAGCTTTCTTCAAAGTCTTGCGTGGGCGTAGGCAAAAAAAAAGGACGTGGGGTGATGGCAAAGCCTTGGGTCGAGCACATCAAATTAAGTTAGACTCTGAGCTTTGATGCATCACTCCCCAAAGTTCCCTAATAGAAAATGAAATCAGATAAATCAAACAGCAGAGGTACGTTTGCTCCAGCCTTTTAGGTGCTGTGATGTAGGTAGCCCTTTCAATGCAACTCATGCACGCAGATGAACCTGCAACACCAGAATATCCTGTAATCCTACATCATACAGGGTGTATGCCGCGTGCTCTGCCAGTCTGTAAACTAGGCGACTGAGTGTCGAGCACTGACAGAACCAAGTTTATTTCACACAGAACTTTTTCTGTATTAATCAAATTAACTCAGGGGATTCCATATTTATTCTCATATTTTAAGCCAAAAGACTCAAAATGAATGTGTTGCATGCCTTCATGTTTGGATATGTCTTCACTGCTGCTATTACAATGGTAAGAGACTTATTACATTACATATTATACTTTACTATATCACTTGTTGATTATGACTCTTGGTCATTTATATGTATATGAGGTTATGTCTCCTTGTAAGCAAATACATTTATATTTTTGTAACAAAAATAATATATATATATATATATATGTGACAATATGAAAACAATGCAATGTAAAGGATGTGGAAATATCTTGTTCATAGTGATGAACATACAGAGAATTAACATATAAATTAACAGCTCCCCTCAGCTTCACTGAGCTCTAAAGCAAGTTTCAGATCATAAAGCTGCCCGGACGTTGGCAGCCTTATTGTTTTGATTCACACCTCTAGCTCTCATAGTGGCATTTAGTCCAACAACAGGCAGCTATTTGCATATAACTCTATAAACACTCTGTACTCTGAGTAAAATCAGTTGACAAACATATAGTGGAGCAAAAGATCAAGGTATTTTAATTAAACAGAGCTGAAAGACAGTAAAACCTGGATTGAAATTTGTAATGATGTCAGAAACATGACTCAAAATAAATGCCCTCTCATAATGGCCGCTGTTTGCTAAAATGTTATTGCTCCATCCTATACAGTTCTTATACTTTTTTGGATTCAAATGTTGGTTGGAGCCCAGTTTTCAACCACCTAATTGTAATGTGCTATATTATGGCAGCCTTTAGGAGGATGTGTGACAAATATACTTTAGTCCCGCCTCTGGAGGAACACCTACTATTTTTGAATCTTTGGGGATATCTTAATGAAATACTTCTTTAAGACCATTGAATACATGCTTGACCAAAAAGTTCATGCAAAGCGAGTGAGGGTCGTATTAAAAATACACTCTGTCAAACATATCCATGTTTCCTGTCTGACTGACCCAATTTTATTTATGTATCTTCTACTTCACCCAGGGAGAGTGTGTGTTACAAGCCATTTCATCGGAGAGCGGTGAGAGCCTGCCTGGCAATTTCATAGGGTTTAAGTCAGCCCCTGACAAAGTGGTAGATGGCTCAGTCGTCCGTGTGCGGTATCAATGCCTCAGGCCATGTCAGCTGGCAGTGGAGGTGGTGGTCTCCACATTAAGGAAGACAGATTTAGTGGTCTTCAGAAGGAAATGGATCAGCGGCCGACTCGGAGTCTACAGGATCCACCAGGTGCAGCTCAGGCTGCCTCCATCCATTTTGTATCAGAACGACTTTTTCAACAGGAATGTTTTGGAGGTTGATAATGCGACTGTTCGTGCTTGGCTAGTTCATCTGAAAGATGGCAACGAACCCAGGAGACACCGTGACTCAATGTTAAGTATTAATAAAGTGCTGGAGATAACGCCACTCTCAGAGCGTCCAGCTAAGCCTCCCACAGAGTCTTTGTCATGGTTTGCTCGGCTGATGTGGCAAATGACCAGAGACAGGACCAGTCCGTGTCCACATGAGTCAGGTCAGAACCTTAATCACATGACTTTCTTGTTTTTTCCATGTCACATCTTTAATATTACATCTTTTAAAAGTAAAATACTTGTATTCAATCTTTTGCTGTTCTGCTGGTTCATAGACATCATTGAGGTGCTGAAGTTCCCCCTGGCAAGTACTGGAGAGATCTTTGGAATGGTCCGCAGGTTCCAGCCTTTCATGGACGACGCCCTGGAGAGAGGCCGTCTTCATGCGGTGACACAGCCCAGGTTGAACCTCAAGCTTCCCACACTGATTTAGTTTCTCCCAGTTGAAGATTGTATGAATGCATGAAAAACTGGAAAATAGCAGACGATTTAGATGTTAAATGTTAGGATATACTCAGTCAGTGGTTTGTGTTATTATCAGCAGATTGACAGGCAGGGTCAGTGATTGTTTCCTTTCCGTGCTGGCAGCTGTTAGAACACACTCCACTTTTGGTTTGACTTCACTTTCACTGTCAAGTTAAATGACTTTATAAGCATCATGACGCCTCTTCACCAGAGCATATAAGCTTTTTATTTACGGTCCACGGCAAAGAGCAAGGTCAGTCATTTTTGGACAGCGCAGCATTTTAGATTCAACCTTTTCACTTCAGCGACCAAAGAAAGGATTTGTCATATTTTCCCGCTTGGTTTTCAGCGTCACCATATCTGTGTGGATCTACCTACTGAGACGGTGTCACAAGAGCCTCTGTGGGATCATCCATCATCTCGATAGGAGAAATGAATACGACTCTGTTCTGATGCTGCTCACAGACACAGGTGGGTCACGGCAGCTTGTGTGTACACCTGATACCAGTCCAGGGGATTAGACGCAGGTATCACGGGATGATTGTAAGCGATGATGTGTGTTTTGTGAGGCTGCGGAACAGACTGTGTTATGTATTATTAAAGAGCTCTGGATGTCATGTGGTGAAATGACTGTCATGTCTCCTGTGTAGGGGACATCATAATTCAGGCCCGTTTGACAACAGGAGAACAAGAAGCTTTCAAAGTCTTTGTAACGTTGCCCCTGCGGAAATGGATTAGATTAGACTGCTCCATACAGGACTCAAAGGTACGGGACCTCATTGTGTGCCCCGGGGTGGTGGGTTAAAGCACAGAAATTAAAATGGCTCGGGGCAACATGTTATAGTCACCCATTCTCTTCTGAGACTCATTTGGTGCCAAGGCTTTGCAGTGTTTGATTCCTTTTTGGAACAGCTGTAAGATCCTGAAAGATGGTTCCTTTCCAGCTGGGAAACTCCAGGCGTTTTCAGTGTCTGCTGCAAATTTGAAGTCTTTCACAGCTGAGTAGGTTTTTTTTTCTTCTTCGCACATTGCTGAGAACTCATGCTTTATTATGTCTGGCTTCCAGGTGCAGCTGTATATAACGTGGGATGATGAAACCCAAATACATGTTTATGAGTAAGAAGTTTTATGGATTCCTATTTAAATTCTTGATGTCCTTTTTTCCGTGAAATAAGCAAAACACAACCTTGCAAAGCAGCCATTAGGTCTGTTGCTGCAATAGAACAGGGATGACTAACACCTGCACAGTGATCATGACAGTTTGGTTTGAGCGGTTTTAACTATCTTACAGTTTTCCTGACAGTATCTATTATGATGACACTGATGGATACTTTGCGATTGGAGGAAGCAAATTCCTGCCAGGCATCAACGGATATTTTGGGCCGATCAAATACTACCGTTTTGGAACTGAAGAGGTAAAGTGCCCGCTCTCTTATCACAAGTCAGGTATCATTGTTTTCTTGTTTTATTGATTGTAACCCCGGTGTGAAATGCAATGTTATTCATATCGCAGATACAAAACCAACTTCACCTCAAGACATTGCAGGAGCTGGATAAGACTCATCGCGAGTGTCAGGGAATCAAAGCATTCACAAAAGCTTTTCTAAAAGAAGTAACAGAGAGTCACATCTTGTCAACAAACAGCAAAGGTGAAGTATTATTTTGACAAGTCCTTTAAATCACTGTAACAACTGTTCTACAGAGAGCGACCTTTCACTGATCTAATATCAAGCATGTCAAAACCACTACTGTGCACCTATTGCATATGGGAAGACCAGTGTTGACAGATTTCTCTCTGGTTTTTATTTCAGCTGTCTGCACCCCTCACTTCATAAGACTCTGGGGTCAGTCTGGTGAAAAAACCTGCTCACAAACATGGACCTGGGAAACACCACTTAAATATAGCTCGCTTTTCCATCTCTTGCAAACAAAAGAGGAGCAAGTCAGAACAGGTGTTTTGAATTGGCTGCACTCTGTATCATCATATATAAAGGATGTATGATAAAACTCACCCAACTGTTATTTTCTGTAGGATCTTTGGACATGAAGGGCCTCAGGACGACTTTGTTTAAAGAGGCCGTCGCTGCAATGTTCACTGCGGATCAGACGCAGATCACAATCACATCTGAACACATGTCTTTGCTGCAAGCGTCCTCCTGCTTTGGAAATCACGAAGCGTCACTCTTGTTGGCCTCCATCCACCTCTCTGGCCTCGGACATTCAGTTGATCAAAACCAGGTAGTGAGAGCTTTCCATGTACTTTCATTGCCCATTTACAGCTAATGTCTCTGAATAAACATTGCTTCTGTCATGATGGCTGATGATATTGACTCCTGTGTGTTTCAGGGTCATGTCTATAGTTTGATTGGTGCATCAGGTGATGGCCGCCTCGCCCTGATGCATGCAGGGTACAAACACACACAAGGCATTGATGGCTTTCCGAAAGACTTGGACATGGCTTATAGCTATTACTCCAATGCTGGTGCACAGAGCTATTCTGACACGGTGTACATGCATGAAGATAAGGTGTGTTTAAATGACTGGAATCATTGAAGGATGTATTATTTTTAGCCATGCTAGTGGCATTGTCCTACCTAAAATGACAGAGACCATTTTGATAAAAAAATGATTTGATGTGTATTTTGACTGTTTAGTTTAGTCCATGTCCCATTCACGAACAGAGAGGAGGCGGGATTAATGACCTATACTGCAGCCAGCCACCAGGTGGTGATTGAGACACTCTGACTTCACTAGTCACCAGAACCAAGCCAGCTGTTTCCCTTTGTCTTGTCTTTACAATTAGTTAAGCTCAGCGGCTGCTGGCTGCAGTTTCAAATTGAACGTGCAGAAACTTCATAGTTGAGCTAATGTTTGCGGTATGTACAGTATAAGAAGGCAAACAAATGCATTCATACAATAATGCAAATACACATCGAGTACACGTGTGCAAGAATATAACAACAGTGATACATAAATGGTCTGGCTCCAAAATAAGATTTGATAGTGTCTTTGTTAATCCAGCCGGTTGGATCAGAGTTGTACTGGGAGAACAAGTTGGTCTTAAATCTTAATTGTAAATGTGAATGAGGTAGCCGTTCTGATGAAAAGATGAGAAAGGTCTAAGACTTCATGTTTATTCTTGGAATATTTATATTAGCTTCATCTAAAGAATAGAGGGTTGTGAGATTGACAGAAAGACTTTGAACCAGCAGTGCATAGAGAAGTCAGCTATGGCCAAGTTTATCAGTTGAACTTCTAGCTGTGACATTTGGATCGACCTGGCAACTCTGTGAGGACCAGGGCAGATGACAGTACAACAATGTATCTCCGATCTCAAGTGAAGCCCTGAAAAATCCATTTGATCAGCTTCTCACTATAAGCATTAGGATCCTACATGACCAACTAAGTGTTCTGTCAAAGTCTCTTCTGTTGATCTTAGCTCTTCAGACTGGTTTGCACTGGGTGAGACTCAGTTGGAACAATGCCCTCATACAAACAGGATTTGACTACATTTGAATGGTGTTATTTATGACACAAGCGTTGTCAGTCATGTGTTATTATACCACACCCTCACAGACAGTCCTGATGAATCAGTTTAGTTGAGTCATAAGCTGTAAATAGATTACACCTAACTCAAGCTAATGGTAACAGGAGCAATAACACTAATAGCGATGTTTTAGAAAAAAATAGAATGGCCTTCAGTAGAGCACATAACTGCGCTAAGGCCCCACAGTCCCCTTAAATACAATCAAGCTGTATAGATATCAGTTCCCTAAATATGAACAACAATCCCCTTAAATCATCCCAGAACATCCACTACCAGTTTCTGCCTCATGCAACCCAAGCAGATATGTTGGCAAACAAACAGAAAAAAAAGATTATACTATATATATATATATATATATATTTACTATATTTTTTACCTTAAGGATGCAGATACTTCTACAGAAAGAGCTTCAAACACTGCAACCATGAATAATTTATCAACTGAGAATTCTTCAAATCTGATCTAAACTCAAAATTAAAGAAGAGAGACAGAATATGTGACTGATCAAAGACATCAAATTTCATTTTTTTTCACTTGTGACCATGTTAGCAAAGGTGCTCAAGCTATTGGGACTATCAGCCTCACCCAATGCTGGAAAATTACAATAAAGACAAACAAGCACAAAGTCTGATGCATGTATTCCACAATAACAACACCAGTTTAGACATTCTATTAACCACTAAAAATATTTTTGATTACTTAATATATCCAGTCCAATTAAACAAGGTGATGCACTTTGACGAGGGTTTGCAGGTTGTGTGTGTTCATGGCCTGGTAGCCAGACCTATGTATATTTACTTCCTATCCAACAGCATTGTGAGGCTAGACAGTGGGACCCATTGACTATAGTCTTTGAAAAACATCTACAGATTTGTTTTCATGAGAGCTAATGATGTTGTCATTTTACAGCAGGGGGGCTTTACAGGGTTAATGAGTCTGTTTGTTTCTTCTAAAGCAATACATCCCTGAACACATCTATCTCAGCATCAAAGAGGATTTAAACAGCCTGACACATGAGACGAGTGACGACTATCAGTTTCTGAAATTCGAGGCAGAGAGGGGAGACGCAGAATGTCAGGTATGTGTTATATTTTTTGGGGGCTTTTGTAAAGATGAACCGTTCAAATAGGGGCCGTCTTAAGAAGATGCATAAAACCCTCATAAAGAGTTAAATCTGACTTTTATTTCTCCCCTGTGATCAGTCACGGAGGCAGTTTTAGGACTAACAAAAACTACTATCTTTAGAGACACCTGGGAACAATGCTATACTGGGGACAGAACGGAGTCTCAAAAGACGTAGTGAGAGCAGCGAAGTGGTTGCACAGAAGTGCTATGCAAATGAAGAATCCCTTGGCGATGTACGACTACTCCATCCTACTGATGAAGGTGCTATAACATTATAAAGACTCAACCTGTTTTATGATGGAACACTGGGTATTTTATGCTTGTTTTTTATTGTGTGTATATGTGTGTGTGTGGGTGTGTGTGTGTGTGTGTGCTTTGACAGTTATTGATTCACTGATTGATGTTGATTCCCTCAGGGCCAGGGAGTGAAAAAAAACCACACCCTAGCTTTTCAGCTGCTGAAGAAAGCTGCAGCGATGGTACGTGTGTGTAGTAATCAATCCGTGTGTTTACATCACAAGCCTTCAATATGAATACTGCTGTCTGCTTCCTTACTTCAGGGCTCAACTGACGCCTTGAATGGTTTGGGCTGGTACCATGGGATCATACTGGGCGACCACGAAAGCGCAGTGAAATACTATGAGCAAGCTGCGCTAAATGGGAGTGTTGATGGAATGTTCAACCTGGGAATTTATCATCTCAGTGGGAAAAACCCACGCAGGCCATGGAGGAATGAGGTTTGAGTCTGCCACTGTGTCAGAATGTTGTTTCAAGGCTGATATAGTATGATTGATGAGCTGATATATTTTCTATATGATTCACAGACAGCTGCTTTCCAGTACTTTGTGAACGCGTCTCGCTTTGGTCATGTTGCTGCATCGGTGGAGGCAGCTTGGTATCTTTCGACAGGAAGCCTGGGAGGGGTGTCTCAGGATGCAGAGAGGGCTGTGATGTAAGAGGCTTTCATTAGCTTGGTGTAGAAAGCTTTGTTATGGGCTGTTTCACTGTAGCCTGCAGCTCAATGGCATCTCATTTCAATGGCAGTGGCTAATTCAAGGTCAGAACCCAGTATTTGCATATCTAAAAATACAAGCCACTGTCACTGCATTATTGTCTTGCACAGAGGAATATGTACCAATGTTCCTCTGGTATCTTATGAATTTAAAGAGGCTCCTGTAGCAGCTGTAGGGTCTTTTTTTAGAATGACCTCAGGGAATCAGAGGCTATTTTTAGATCATATATTTTCCGTTTTTTGTGGCGTAAATTATATTCCATAATTCATCAGACATCCCTCACCCTCCCTGCAGAATGCTAAAACAGGTCTGTGAACGGAACGGACACCTTGGATTTATGATCAGAGAGGCTCTGCATGCCTACCTCCAGGGCTCCAGGTCGGGACATTAATTTCAATTACTTTTCACTTGTCTTCATTTAATCATGTTGCCTGGTCTTTACATTTGTCTCGGCTTCTTCAAACGAGTTTTATTGTGTTGCCAACAGGCAGGAAGCATTTGTGAAGTACGTCTTGGCAGCTGAAACAGGTCTGGGTTTGGCCCAGAGCAACGCTGCACACCTGTGTGAGGTATTAGCTGTTTCTCTGCTCTTAACCCTTTGGGTCCGCCTCCTCTTTCAACTGCATGTTGAGCACAATTCTGAAATCAATGTCATATAATCGGAGGTCTGAAGTACTTCTATTCCAGTCACATACCAATAGAAGAAAAACCAAGTCTGGAGGGACATTATTAGCGGTTGATAAAATAACCGTCATCATTGCTGTGCTCTCTCTCCCCCTGCAATCATTCTCCCAAACACAGGAACTGGATCTCAGTTATGATTGTCAGTGGAGATATCATAACTTCTCTATATTAAACCATGATTCCCATCCGTCTGGTGAGTTCGTCTCATTTCATTTGGCTTTAACCTCTCCTTCTCTCTGTCAATCTGTTCAATGAACAGCAAGTATTTATCTTCTTTTATAGCTCTGCTGAAAATGGGAGACTACTATTACTATTCCTCCGGCGCCCCAGAAGACTCATTATCCTTGGTTGGTCAGGCCCTATCGATGTACAGCAGAGCAGCTCTCGCGGGCAGCCCTCAGGTGACAGATTTACTGGGGCTGTAATCTCATCACCCTATGATAAACTTAATTAAAGTTCGACGGGCTCAGGCAAACGGCAATAAAAAACACAAACAGAATTATACAGTGTTATTATGTATCAGACCTTCTCAGTGAATTACTCATCAGCCTGCTGTTCTTGTTTTATTTTTTCATTGACTCACAGGGAATGTACAACTTGGGGATTTTGGCACAACAAGGGCACGTTCTTCCCCAGAGCGTCCGCGGCATGTTCAACGTGACACATTATGATGAGGACGACATTGTGGTGGAGAAGGTGTTAAGAAGGTGCTTTTTTTTTAAAAGAAAATTCCTAATAGGACACATATTTGGGTTATGAGCATGTGCAATAATCCAAGGCTGTTTATAGTTCCTAGAAGTGATGATAGTAGCATTTTAACAACAATATGTTGGTGTGATATTTGATAGTACCTGTCTGGGGAGTAGTGTAGGTGTAGTATTAGTGTTTTTCACAGGGGGATGGAGTTTTATGCTTCAGCAGTTGAACATTTCATGAAGTACCTTCTATTTGACTGTTAATTGATTAGTTTAGCTAGAAACAGTAAAAAGCCAACATGATGTTAAATTGTTTATTCTTTGTATAAAACAAGATGGTTTTTTTTACATTTAAAAAAAATCTTTTGGACAGAGCTATGCTAGCTGTTTTCCCATATTTCTAGTTTTTATGCTTAGCTGAGCTCACTGCCTGCTGGCTGTGTTTTGTCAGTTGGTGATGTGTAAGGGAATAAGGGGGCAAGCCAACCCCTTGAAACCAAGTTTACCGAAAAAACATCCCTGGTAATACCCTGACAATTTCGCCATCCACTCTCTGTCATCTCCCCGTCCCCTAGAAACAAAGGGCTGTGAGTGCAGGTAGAGAATCTATGTGAGCAAGTGAGCATCATGTATTAGTGCTGCAAAGTAAACCATGGGATCACACTCATTGCCCACACAAACACACACACACACACACACACACACACACACACACACACACACACACACACACACACACACACACACACACATACACACACACACACACACACACACACAAACACACACACCAGGGTGAAGACAATACCCTGCTGCGTGCAGGGTAATGAAGTATGAATGAGAACCTTTTAGTATTAACAAACAATTCTCGCTGTTTAAAATCGATTTATACACAGCAGTGGTCTAGAGTCATCTCATTACAACAACGTAATACGACAACTAACTTAAATTGAGTATCTAAGGCTCTGTTCTCTTTCGGTTTTGCCCACTGTACAATTCCCAGCAGAAAGTAAACTGGAAACAGGAGAGAACCCTGCCTTAATAAACACAACCCGCTGCACAGATGTTTAAGGTGTATCTGGTTACTTTAATACATAGTTAAATTGAATGGGTAGACAGAAAGATAAAATGGAATGCAGGAAAATGGAAACCTTTGGGAGGCATATACAAAATTTACAAATTGCAGAGGACTACTGTTTACTATGCAGACATGGAGTATGTAGGTAAACAATATTCACTCTTGGCAATAAAGTGCATATTTACTAAAATTTCACTTGGAAAAGCCAGTTCTAAAATTTGTTAAGTTTATTTTTTCTGAATACATCTATGCTGCACTTGCACTCATGGATATAATCCTTTCAGTGATGTTATGTCAGCAACAATATGAAGGGCTGACAACACTGTGATTGTATGTAACACAGTTTTTATTGCTTCTCCTAAGATGTGTGGAGAGTGAGCATGAAGACGCAGTAACACCCTGTTCTTTAGCTCTGCTCGGACTCCAGATGGGAAAAGCCTGGAGGAGAATGACTCAGAACGGTGCTCAGCTCCTCTTGGTAAGCACAAGGAAATCAACTTTTACTGTTTGTGGTAAAAGAGATGTTCAAAGCACAGTAAGCTGCACTCCTACAATATATATTATCCTCCTTTGATAATTTGATCTACCTTTTAATAATTGAAATGTGTATGTGTCTTACTCATCATGAATAAGACATTAAAGCCACTATAGACTGCTATTTTAAGAAAGAAAACGTTATAATTTTTTTTAAATCATTATTCTTATTTCTCTATAGGCATATGCATCTCTTCTTTCTGTCTGCGTCCTTCTTGTCTTCATACCACTTCAGAGCTGTCTCGGTAAGTGATGACCCATGTACAATTATTTACCACAAGATGGTGTCATTTTCCCACATATTGTTTTCCTGCCTCTTGCTCTGGCTTGCACAGCAAAAGAAAATCTATATAATCAGGGCTGACACAATAAGAGTCCTCACCTCTTCATCCTTTAAATCTGCAAATCAACACAGGACAAAGGGCTTCCGGTCGGCGTACAGTGGAACTGAGGGCGAGGACTTCACCAGTCAGCCAAGAAGGTGTCAACTTGAATAGGGAGCAAGATGGCATCATGGGAGGAACCTATAGAGTGGCAGGGAATCTATGGCTTACTGTGCTGAATGGCGAGCAGTGGCTCCGACAGACCAGCGATTTGGCCGTGACACTGTCGGGTGTGTGTCTGTGTGCTTTCTGGACCACATTCCTCTATCGTCTCCTATGACATACAATACCCAGCGGAGTGACCCAGTAGCCACAGTTAAAGCCCCAGACACAACAAATTGTAACAACATACATTAGCGGATGAGTTAGCGCAGCGGTCATGTGACACATTTGTGCTTTGGATGCATGTGAGTCATTTTAGGACGGGAAGGAGAGACGTGCTGGTCAGAATCTGTGTGCTACTCTTATCAGAGTTTTATAATGTTTTCCCAGTAACCATTTTTCCATTGCTTTGTTTGTGGGAAATAAATACTTATTGTGCATTTAAATTGTTTGATGCCGAATCTGAACTACAGCTTATATTACATTTCATTTAGCTGACGCTTTTATCCAAAGCGACTTACAATAAGTGCATTCAACCATGAGGGTACAAACCCAGAACAACAAGAATCAAGAAAGTACTATTTCTTCAAGAAAGCCAAACCACAAAGTGCTATAAGTAAGTACCATATAAGTGCTACTAAATTGTTAGTTTAAACATTTATTCAAGGTATAGTCGGAAGAGGTGTGTTTTTAGTTTGTCTTGGGGATGTGGTGACAAGGAAGTAGAGTGAAGCGTCTGCTATGTAATGTTTAAGTCCAATAAAAAGATATTTCAATGTTGAATAATTCTTTGACGAATCATTCATTTCTCTTGTGAAACGAACGTTGTGATGGCTGAACATTTAAGGATCAGCCTCAGTGATGGATATGTTGGAAGAGTCCGTGTTTTAATGGGTCAGCTATTAAGGCTTGTCCCTATCGCTGATGATAAGCGTCTCACAGGAGACTGGACATGCACCGACAGCATGTGGGGCACTTTAACATTTTGTCCAAGGCCAGAGCAATGGAATTACAGCAGTTATTGATTTAGTCTGGCCGGGCAGGTGCTCCTGATCGATATGTAAGATAAGACACTATCAGTTTTCGCTATCGCTATGGGAGAAGAATTTGGATTGAAAGGAAGAGTTACCATAGCAATGGTCGACACCTCAAACACACCCTTGGAGTCCCTGTCGGGGTCTTAGTCAAAAAGTAATGCCCCTCCCTGGTGCTGTTGTTGCTGTGTTCATAAATATTACATAATGGGCCATATCCTTTGAGGGATTTTGTCTCTGTGACTGCCAACATGGGGAATAAGCAGTGTTAGTCAGTTCTTAACAGTTATTTACAGCTCTGGTTGACTGTTGTGATGATGTGCAGTTTATAGCAGTGAGTGTTTTTTCGCCTGGTGTCCATGGAGCTGTCATTTACTAAATAAGGAGTTTCTCAGTGTAAACAACAGCATGTGGAGCTCTTTAGTTGAGAATGAAGACTGTGTATAATTTGGAGATGGACTAATGATCTCCCTCTTCCCTCATCCATCTCAGTCCCTTATGTCGTCAGTCTCTGTCTATTTCTTTAAAGGGACAGGGCCAAAACAAAAACATTACACACTGTGATACATGCGTTTGTGTGATGATGTTTTTTTTATAATTATCTTAATGACAGCTCATGAATCGGCTGAAGGGGATTTTCACATACAACAGATTTTAGTCTAACATTAAAATTGTACATTGAGGCTTATGTTCATCCTTTTAATCAATGCTGTTACCCTAAATCTATATTTCAGATAAGATTGATTTCCAGCATTGAAACTTTTCAGTTAAATAAAAACAGACTTATAGCTTAAAGTTTACAGCAGTGTGAGGTGTACAGGGAGGTTTTACTTACTTTGCACTAAATGCTACTCTCAGAGAGATTTTACTCACCACTGTTTTTAAGTACTTGTTTATTGTGGTAAGTATTTGGTTTTCAGCTGTAATATTGTAAAGCCTTGACCATAAGCTGTAATGTACGAATTTGGATTACAATTTAACTTTTAGATTTTACATGTAACATTTAGATTTAACATTTCACTTTTTGATATAAATTAAAAATTTAGATTTAGATTTATAATTTAACATTACACACATAGTAATGTGCCTTGGAAGAATATATCATGATTGTTTGCTATACAAATACAATTTAATTGACTTCAGTATGCTAACATGTTTATAATAATGTTCCCCATATGCTAATAAGGTATACACGGTATAAGGTATTATATTCGTAGTTAACATCTCTACAGAATGAAATAATGTGTTAGCATGCTATCATTTGTGAAGTCGCTCTAGTGCTGCATTCATGCAATTGGAAGAGCAAGGAAAACATTCCCTTTTTACGATGATGATTATGAGGACCCAGTCTTAATTACCTACATTGTTCTGTTAAGTATTTTTGGAAGTTGGTCAACAAAGTCAGAAACAAACACCATGGATATCTATCATATTTAATGGTAGTCCCTCTTATAGTTTATGTAAAAGCCAAAAATGTCCACCTGTTGGTAGCGCTAGGATTTTCATCAGTATTGCATTCTTAGCAATGTAAATGTTTCATGAGGGTTATTTTAAAGCAAACTTAGTTCCTAACGTAATTTGCTACATTGTCATTTTATGTTGTACCTTCACATCTTTCATGGATACTACTTCTACTACTATATCACCTCATTGTAAAGTCAAAGTCATGGATTACAACCGAAATCTGTGCTGCTGCAAATAAAAAATCTAACCCTGTGTTTGAATTCTGCCATATCAAATGTGTACTGAGCTTTTTCTTTAAATCATGTTCTACAGTAAAACTATCGCCACCTAAGTGCAAGAATTATTCAATTGGTTTTAATGTATGTGGTGGACCGTCTTAATTTCCGTTTGATTATTTAATACGTTTAAAGACGTTGATTGATTGCTTTGACCTGGATTTGTCACACTGTACTGTTGCTCATAATTAATAGCCTCTTGATAGGCCTTGTGGCCTTGAAAGGTGCCATAAATATCTAACTTATTATAACTTGATCAGCATTGTTGAAAGAATCTCAGTTGATTCTTTTACTTAAAATTTTCCACATCCTTGTGGAGCGTGTGCTGTAATTGCTAATCAAAGAGTTTAGTGATGTAACATGCAATAAAATCCAACATCTTATCATGTGATCTGAGCACGTGTGCGCTGCAGACTGACGATTAAACTTGAAGTGTTTGTAGTCTGGTTTTGTACTTCAGCTACTACATGCTACGCTAATGAGGTTTTTGAGGTCCTGCGGTGAGATTCTAGAAACAACAGTTCTGAGGAACTAAAGCGGTACTAGAGTGAAATAAGGTCTGTCATTCTCCGCTGCCTGCGAATAGCCTGCCTAGCATGGTAAAGCTGGACTTTATCAACCTCATTATAAAGCGACCTGGTAAACACTAACCTCTGCCAGTGTGATAAAAAGGAAATTAATACAGTTAATCATAAAGATCAGCTACTTAGGCAATGTTATCACTTTACTTTCCCTTAAGTTCAGGCTCATTCGACACATTAAGGGCTGTCTGCTTTCTACTGCAGCCATTTCACCATATAATTGTTTTAGCAACAAAGAACCCAGCCGGTGTTTTAGGCAGATGATTGATTTAATTAGTAACTTGTATCTCGGAATCTCTTTGTTGAAATAACACAACTCAAAGAGGCGTTCTGTTCTTTAGTCTTTCCTCATAAAAGAGTACATGGAGTGGACAAAAAAAAGGGAACCACACACTACCTCCAAAAATACCATATACAGTATACGAGTGTATATACAACAGACCAAGAAGAGTGTTACTAATAGCCAGTGGATGTGAGAGGCTGAAATGGCAACTGCACTCAGAAGAGAGATTTATTTTGACAATCTCAATAACTCAATACCAATAGTCGTGATTTTTACTAATTTACTAACACACTAATCAAAATTATCAATTTAAATATAACAGTGGAGCTTGAAGGTACACACACACACACACACACACACACACACACACACACACACACACACACACACACACACACACACACACACACACAAAGTCATGTTTCACCTGAGGGGACATTACATCGACTTACATTTATTGCCTTGGGACTAAGACTAACTCTCACCCTAACCTTAAATCAAGTCTTCTCTCAAAATGTAATGATTAACATTATGGTAACTCATTTTTGTCTGAAAAAGTCCCTACAATGTAACTGTGTAAACTGCTTTAGTCCAAGTCCACAGACACATACACACACTAGACAATGTATGATAATATAATGTACTTTAATTTATGTAGCCAGTTTTCGCCCACTGGCAGCTCTGGGGGCAAGCCAGGGACCACTGGCCCTCAGCTTTGGCTGTGAGGCCTGTGCAGATCAGAGGCTGCTTGCCACTGGCAGTCGAATTCGATAAATGTAAAATATGTGTGTGTAAATTTAACACTTTGTGAGTGAATGAATGACAGAGCAATAAGTCAGGAATGTTATCAGGATTTCTGGTGCCCAGCGGAACAAGCCCTTATTTTACACAGCATCAACAGTTTATACAGATGCAGGCCCAGAGCGCTGACTGATTCAACGTCAGAATACCACTTAGCCCAGAAATGACATTGTCTTGTTAAAAGCACTGAATGTTTTCAGTTCTCAGTGTGCAGACCCAGTGCATCTGAACATCTGAGTTGTTACTGGAAGCCTTCTGGGGAAAACACACGCCTCACCACCCACTTTGCTAAAGGTAATGACACGGTACCTCATACGTTGGATAGGGACTTGGTCTAGACTGTAGAAAATTGTGATGCTTTCATTGCAATAACTGGCTGTGGGTACAATAGCCAGTATACTAGAAATGTTTAAAAAGCTGTACGTGTATTAGAAGAGCGTTTGCCAGGAAGAGTTGTTTTGAGACTCAGTGGGAGGCTGTTTACTGGCACCAGTTCATACCACTGCAGAGCTGGTAGGTTTTCACTTATATGTTGTTGTTCTAGGAATTTTATTTGAAGGATTCAGCACTTTAATGACAGCGATACTGCACCTGCATGTTGTGGTGATGGAGGGATCACAGTCCAGATCATAAGTATTCAGGCTATAAGCTTTAAGATATTCATTTCAAAATAAAATCATGGACGGCACATGTAAGTTCCAAGTCTTAGTTGCAATATACGTATGGTAACTTATTATCGATATAACTGTGTAGGAGATAAAGCTCTTTTAACACAGAGCCACATTTTAGGGGTTCATAAGTAATTGGACAGACACATATGAAATCAAACAAAATCATGATACATTATATTTTGTTGTGTATCTTATAGAGTCCATGCTCTCTCAGAGCTTCACTCCAGGGTTTTTATTGGTGTCTCTCTTCCTTTAGTCTGGTCTTCAGCAAGTAGCCGGATTGAGATCAGGTAAAAACTCTGTTGCCTGAAGAGGGTATTCCATGTCTACCCTGAAAAGCTCTTTAGATGCTCATTGTCCAGAAGGAGTAAATGCTGTTAACTTTGTCATGAGGCATTTGGCTGAATCTGAAGTCTAATGCGATGGCTTGACCTGCTTTCCAGTGTCTGATGTCAGATGGTTGTGATGATGATGATTCTGTTCACAGCTGGTATTAGCTACAACAACTTGCAGAAACTAAACCTCAGCTTTGGTAGAGCCTTACATAGCTTACAAAGTCTGTAATTCCTGTCCTATATCAAACTCATCAGTGATCATACACACAAAAATGGCAAGTTGGGCTGTAATTTGTCAATATCTTGTGCAATGATGCAGTTATTCTTTGGACCAAACTGACACTTTGGAGAAATATTTCTTCTGGTTCTAGCACCTCTGCAGCCGAAAAAAGGCTGAGACACAAATACTTCCTCTGAAAGTTTCAGCTTCTGAGCTATTAGCTCTCTTACTAGAACACTTCCCTGCATAATGTTGTCCCTGACAGGATGTGGTCTTGTGAAAGCTCCTTGTTAGGGGCCAAAACACAACTTCATAATGATAACTAATAATAACAACTCATCCTCCTTTATCTGCAATGGAAAATTAGAACACAGCATTTCTATACTATATATGTTGTTAGATATTAGATTTTGGCAATATATGAATCTTGGGGATCTTTTATGCCGTCAGTGGTTTTGCTGGATAATGGGTAATTTCAATGGGTGACATTATAAGATAGCAGAAAAATAAGGCTACAGATGTAGTCAACATAATTGATGAATCCATTTCATTAAATGATATATACAAAAGTGTTGTAAGTGACCTAAAAACTCGAACCTTGGGAATAAAGATGTGATTGTGTTCCACCACAGTCTGTGTGTTCTCACTTGTCGTCTGTCTGCTGTGGACTTTCACCCGTCCGCAGCCAGTAATTACATACTTGGCTGGCTGCTGCTGTAAAATCATCTGTATGACTGTGAATATTCTGATTAAGTCAGATTTCCAACACTGACTGTAGCTGTTAATGTCAAGATCAAGAGAACACACTGCCACCACTCATCTGTTCTTACCTGTTCATTTACATGAAATCTCAGCAGAGATGTAACAAGACCATTTATCTTTCAGACATATCTGCTGAGGTTTGCTATGACCAGTCTGACTTCATTATATGTTTTGAATGTGGAACTGAAACATGAACTCTAGACACAGTAGATAGGTATTCATTTGACTTTCAGCTTGTTCTGTATAGTATTTTTGTATAATACATACTATCTCCACCTACAGCATATACTTAAACACTACATCTACCCACACAAGGATTTTCACTTATTTTGTAATATAAAACTCCTTTTCAGGACTATGGGGACAAGCTTGACTGACATCACTGTCGCCCCCACATTTGGTTTGTTGCACCCGCTGGGATGGGAGATGGACATGGGCACATTTATTATTTTCATTGCTTGACCTTGTGTACTCCAAGCCTTGCCCCACCCACTTACAACCTGAGCAGATGTCTAATCAGACACAGGTACAAACTCATGTCTGTTAAGGGCCTTTAATAATGCTTTAATCTATAATATAATAATATATTTAATAATATATAACAGAGCTTTGAATTGTTTTACTTTACGTGTCTATAGTTATCACCAAGCTTGCATAGTATAGCCGTTTTCTGACATGACCTGCGGATGAAGTCTGGATCCGACATTTGCTTTTCACACATGCACAACATAGCGGAAGGTTTTCTGCACAGGTGCGTTCACAACAGCAACAAATCATCTGCATTATTCAGTCGAGAGTTGGACCAGTAGACATAGGCAGGAAGTGACGTAATAATTTCGCTGCTGGAGATCACGGGATTTCCTTGACGACACACAGACACTGGTGTCGGCTCCTATCACCACAAACTCTCTTCACATCGTTGTTGTTGTCTTCTACGTGTGTGGCTGCACTTTTTCACCGGGAGTTATTTGTTTTCTTTTTGTTTGTTTTTTCATTTTTTGCATCTGTCTTGTGTTAGAAGCATCATCAACCCCCCACCCACTCGTGGTGAATGTAACGAGGGGTCTCACATCTGACTCAGATTGTGTATCAGGCAAAACCTGGTTTAAAGTTTCTCTAGAGCAGTATCCATGGTTGGCCAGCAGAAGTGAAAGCCCAGTCAACCAGTGATATCTTTGGGAACAGTTCTGAACCATTTTGTTGCAAAACGTAATGTTGTAAAAAATGTGACAGCTTTTCTAGAAGAAGGATCCTATAGAGGATTCTATCATCATATATAAATGTTGACTTCCAATGCTCCACTTTTCTCCATCTTTTCCTTTTGAATTGTGCTGCTACCTGAAGATAAAACTGGGTTACACTTTATATGAACTCCACAATCGCACACTGGGATGACAGACTGTTTTGAAACCAGTCACAGTACATGGCACATGGATTGTTGTCAGATTATGTGCTGTATAGCACTGTGCTGTTGACTTACATCGATAAGAGATAGGCTTGGAAATTTCTTTTGTAACTTAACAATGGGCTTTTTGCTTCATGTTTAATTGCAACAACTATGTCACAAAAACACAACTTTCACAACCGAATTAGAGCCTCTGAGTTATCCAATAAGCTAATTTAATGAATACAAATATTTGAAGGTACAGGCACATTAAACTGTATTTAACAACTTTCCTGAAATCAGTAATATAACTTTGTCAGCACCTTGTGAGCATTAATAATGATTAATAAATAAATAAAACCATAAAAGATGTGATAAAAGTCTCCTTTTGATCAGAGTGTCCTGTACTTGAAGTCAATAAATGCTCCTGGACGTCATTAAATACAGGGAGGGCAGTTTCCATGCAGGCACAGCAGAGTGGGTGGTGGTGCGAGGAGCTGATACTTAGATTAGACTCACATTTTCCGACATGTCATGTGGGGCCATCTGTAGCTGAAACTAAATGATTTAATTCAAACCAGACCCCTCCACCAAACTCTATTTCAGAATCTATGAATTACTTGTTCTTTTCCATTCAAAAAAATCTTACAAAAACATGCATACATTTTTTTTTTATACAATATGTTTGAATTCTTAAATTAAATATGGAGCTTGTTGGGATAATGGCTTCTCAGTCTGAAGTCATAAACTTGCTGTTCCAAGGCACATAAGATGTGACTTGAGAATCTATATGCTCCAAGAAGGCATCTTCTTGGAGCACACCCACAGGAAGATTCTTATCTGTTATGTGGAACATGAGCAGCAATATCATCGCTGGAGATCAAATGACCTATTGGCTATTATAGATAACATTCACTTCAGGCTCTATTTACGAATCCTGTGCAACCTACATACAATTGATGAAACAGAATGAAAAAACTGCTCTTTAAAAATAGCAATTTTTTATTTACAAATATTATAAAGTCTTAAATAATGAAGGATAACAAATAATTTTACTTCTGCAATAAACATTTGAGTTTAGATTTAGTTCAAAAGGTCAAAGGCCTCTCATAAAACCGCATGTCATAAAAAATATATATAAACAAGTCATAACATTCAGAACCACCCATAGTTAAGTCATAGCAGACAGTGAGTCTTAACAATAACCTTAAGACATCATAAGATAAACGTCACATGCCCAGAAACAGCAGGTTCATAATAATATGTCCAGCACTTCTCTTCATATTCTCCAGTGATTGACAGTGTTAACCATAGTGCATAATATATCATCCAGTACAAGAGAATCATCAACATACCACAACCTGAGAAGTGATGAACAATTAAAAGTGTGTCACAAATGCATCACTGCATTGAGATACAAATTCAACTTAATGATATTACAGATGTGTTGCTTTGACGGCCTCCTTCGTGTCCTCGTCTTTCAACATGGAGGGGTTATCGTACATCTCTAGGCTCTTGGTGTTGTTCTTCCTAATCTTCTCATCCTCAGTGTTCTTGCAGCATTTGCAGCAGCAGCAGCAGTATTTGCCGCAGAACCCTAAGGCCGAGGTCACCACAATGTCCCACGGCGCCATGGAGTGCAGAGGCCGGGGCAAAAAGTTCCAGTTTTGTAGGAACTTGGGCAGGAAGTGGGGGCATCGAGACTGCATCACGTTGATGATTATCACAAAGACAACCAACACAATGAATGGCACGCCGACTCCAACGAGAGCCTGCCAGCCAGCCAGTGACAGGCCGAACACTGTCAGAGGGAAAACCAAGAAGCACAGGACGAGGTAGAGGCCGGCAAACCAGCGGTATTTTGCTGTATGGTTGCCCAACCCTCTGGCCAACCTGATGGGCACCCGCGTAAAGGGGATCGGATAAAACAGTAAGATACCCATGATGTTGAAGAAGAAATGGCAAAGTGCAATCTAGAAGAAAATAAAAACAGATAAATGACATTAAAACAAGGTTATCAAAGCTTAACGAAAACAACATCAATGCTTTGACCTAAATGCTAATGTCAGCCTACCAATGTGCTCTCAATGATGGCATCTTTACCAATTGTGGTAAATTCAGGTCAACATTAAGATTTGACCTGTTGATGGCACTAAATCAAACAACGGTCTGTTTTATTAGTTTGTAGTAAGGGTTCATCCTCTGGGAAAAATGTAATGATCCCCTGGTAACCCATGGTTTAGATATTTCCCTAAAAAATGTAAAAGTAAAATTCATCATAGCACTAAAGAAAAAGTGAGGGATCACCAAAGTCATTAGGATTCAGCTTCTGGGGACCATGAATTTCTGCAGCAAATTTTCAATCCATTGAGTATTTGTTGAGATATTTCTGACAAACCCAAACTGGTGGACTGACCTGCAATGATTCTTTTAGTGTGTCTGCAGGACTAGCCATAGCAGCAAGTATAGCAGTGGTTGTTGTACCAATATTTGACCCCAGGGTCAAAGGATAGGCTCTCTCAAGGCTAATAACACCGATACCTGGTGAAAGAAGAGCAACAAGATATAGATAAGTCCTGGAATCATTCTCCAAAAAATCCAAGAGATGCATCAATACATAATTTATAAATGTCCACTCACCAACGAGAGGAGTTATCGCTGAGGTAAAAACAGAGCTGCTCTGGACGATGAAGGTCATCCCTGCTCCCACCAAAATTGCAATGTATCCAGTAACCCAACAGAAGGGGAAGGGGAAGTCTGTAGCCAAACAGAAACACAGGAGGTTAACAATAAACCTGATGAAGTGAGCACAGAGTGACTGTACATATAACGACCAGAGCAAGGGAGGACTTTATATCAAAACAGTATTTGTGCCTGTGCTTCCTCCGTCACACAGCAGGACTGTGGGGACATGCAGGTGAACCTGAAGCAACAGGACGGCTGTACCTGCTGCTCATCAAGCATCATCATTAAAGCAGATGTGCAGACTATCAGACAGGCTGACAACCCCTAAAAAGGAGAATTTCTTTTCTTTGTGTACCTGTGTTGATCACTTTCTTGATGACCACAGCCACCTGCCCCTTCAGCATGGAGTTGAGCAGCTTGACAATGAGGATGAGGCATGTGCAGAGGACGAATAAGGACAGCGCCAGAAGAATGAGGCCCACTGCCAGGTCGGGCAGTGTCGTACTGGCGAAGATATGTTTGCCTGCAATGGACGGTCGAGGACATGATTGGCATTAAAGTGTCCACTTTGAAAACTGCAATATGTAACTTCGACCACTAGGGGTCTTACAATCGACACAATAAAAAAAGCAAAGTTTGATGACATTTTGAAGCAGTGTGGGATCATGGGACTTCTTCAACACCACAGCCAAAACAAATCTACAAATGTACACATTCACAGAAGACGTGACCAAAACAAACAGCGGAAGGAAAAACAGCCAACCGGTTAGCTGTGTGTTTTTCCTGAATCATTACATTTATACGCTATACATTACATTACATTATACATATTATTTATTAACAGTTCACTCTCTTGTATCATTATTAACTACTTTGACTTATTCTTACTATATCTCTATTTTCTCAACTTCTGTTTAACTCTATTTTATTATTTGGAATCTTCTTATTTTTTCCCATTTTCTTCTATTTTAGTTTCTTAATTTAGTTTTTATTCCACACTTTTGATTAAAATGTTTCTATTTATAAATTTGTCTATTTATTTGTATCTCAATTTTACTACGCTCAGAAGTCTCAAATAGTTTTTTATTATTAAATTATTAATATTAATAAAGCAGATCCAAGTAAAGGTGAATAAAATGAAACGTCCCTTTACCTTTAATACGATTTTTCATTTCTGTGGGTTTGTACATTGTTTGAAACATTTTGGATAATGTAAGAACACGTATGTTTCGTAGGTATAGCATAGATGAAGTAATTTTTTTATATTTTAATGAAGAATTGTTAAATATAATATCTTTAATGCATGTTTTAAAGCTAAGAATAGCCTTGTGCGTGTGACTCACTTCTGAGCAAATACTCAGTGGAGCTGATAAAACTGCAAGGATGTTTTTGTGTGAAAGGAAAGTTTAAAGTGTGTAATTAGAAAAAACAAACTGGTGCTTTATGACTCAAGTCTAGTTGAAAAGTGTGTGTTTGTGCCTTTTAAAACACTAAAACTGTTCAATGCATTTGAGGGCAAATTACTTTGAAGAAAGGACCAAATTTATGGTCACGTGGCTCAGGTGCTTCAGTGATCCACCATGAATAGACCTATTGAGCAGGTAGGAGGGTCAAGGGAGGGTTTTAGCTGAGTCACTGTAACGACTCAAAGGTAGTAATTGTCAGAACATCGGAGGGTCTTGCATGAAGGAGGTCGTTGTTGTGGAATCTCTCGTTTCACTGAGCTTTAGTAGATCAGGTAATCCTAATTGCTTTGTAAATGTTCTTTCCCCCCCCCCCAACCTCGGGCATGCTTACATCTCTGTTGGTGTTCAATCCATGTCCTGTTCATTATGGTCCAGGTCAGGTTTCCTTCTTCCCAACAGAGGGCACCGGCTGGGCAGTTCTCCACTGTCGCATTCCAGAAAGTCTGAGAGATACAGCACAGAAAACAGCTTCAAATGCAAGAAGAGACAGTACAATGGTTAAGAAGTAAATGCAGCTTTACTATGATAATCATGACATGATTGTTCACAACACGGCACCTTTTATAAAATAACACACCTTCATAGTATGATCTAACAGAATCACAGTGGTCATAATACAAGAAGGTGAATATCAGTCATTAACACAAAAAGCAGAGGTAACCATCACTTAATCATGTGGTTTCACTGTTGTTGTGTTACGCTCAGTGTTGGCAAACTGATAATTTGATGCATATGATGCACGTCGTTGTTGATTTCTTACTATGTTGGACTCCGTCTTGCACCACACTTTGATCAGACTCATGTTTCTGGCTGCTGCGCTACCGGTGGCGATGGCGGAGATCACACTTTTGTCCAGCTATGAGAAAAGACAATTTTATGTTTAAAAAAAAGGCTCTTCTTTTTAATGTCTAATATTTCAACTTTATCAGACACTAGGGGTCTCCCCTTATTCAAAACAATAACACAAGATCTAGTTTGATCATGAAGCAGTGTGGGATCATGGGAGTTGTCCTTACCAACACTGAAAATCTACCTGACACAACTGTGTCATGTCAATGTTCACGGATGAGGTCATGAATGGAAGTTTTATTCATGTTACGCAGCAAACGACAATGAATAATCATGATCAATTATGATCAATACAAAATGTGGTAGGAAAAAACAGCCGATTAGTTAAGTGGCTCCTTCATCATATACTGTATTGTTTGTCGTGGAAGTTATAGTAAAGGCAGAGAAAGACACAGAATATGACACAATAAAAGGCGACCAAAATGAAACATTTCTCAGAGGTTGACCATTATTGGAAACATTTTGGATAATATAAGTAAACAATTCAACAAAAATATATTACATAGGTCTAATCATTTTTTTGACATTTTAATGATGAATTGTTTCATATCATATGTTTAACATCAGCACATCTACCTGGACGATGGAGTCGGTGAGAGGGTCTGTGATGACGTTGAGCAGGTCGGGCGCGTTCTCTCCGCCCTGGATGTTGAAGGATTCGATGATGAGGTGGGTGAGTTTGTACAGGACGCCTGTAGCTACCTCCAGCGGGAGGAGAATCATCACAGCGAGCCAGTTGAAGAAGTCGTGCACTGTGGCACCGGCAAACGCCCTGGAAGAGAAGCGAATAAACACACTCTGTATACAATGTTTATGGTTTGCCTATTGTTGTCTTTTCTCAACTGCACACGTGTCACAGGATGAAAATATGCTCTGATCTACCTGCGGAACTCGTTTCGATCTCCTGCCTGCATCATAGCTACGATAGTGTTGGTGACAGAGGTTCCAATGTTGGCTCCCATGATGATCGGCACTGCAGACTCAACATCCAGCACTGAAAATAATAAGTAGCAATACATCATGTGTAAGACACTATAACAGAGATTCCAAACTAGACAGTTAATGGCTCCAAATTTGAAAAAATATTAATAATCAAATTCAAATACAAATGTATGCGATGCATCTTCCATATGAGAACATGTATGTTTGTATTTGTGTGTGTGTGTGTGTGTCTGTGTGTCCACTTACTTCCAGAGGACACCATGCTGACCACAATGGAGGAGGAGGTGCTGGAGCTCTGCACCAGCACTGTGACTAACACCCCGATCACCAGCCCGGCCACAGGGTTGGACAACACAACATTGTCCTGGAAGATGTCACCAGCAGCTTTGCCTGCGCACACACACACACACACACACACACACACACACACACACACACACACACACACACACACACACACACACACACACACACACACACAAACAGCCTCAGGTCAAAAATACAGCATAATAGACATTACATAAGCAGAACTTTGTTGTACCTAGCATTAACAAGTAAATAATGAGATTTAAGATATTTAATGTAATTCAGTGGATTGGTTTTTACCTCCGACCAGCTGGAAAGCAGAGCTGAGAACATCCAGAGAGCAAATAAAGAAGTAGAGAAGACCCATCAGCAGAACGAACTTCAGTAAAGCTGTCAGCACTCTCTTAATCTTCCCTTTAGTATCCAGCTCTGTAAGAAAAATAGCACTGAATCAGAGTCGGATTGTGTAAAGGCATCCACGCTATGTTGCACAAAGGACGAGCCGCCTCACCTGACCACTTGACCCCAGTGTCTATGAGCTCTGGGATATTCCAGGGATCTGCGTCTGGATCGTCTTTCACCAGGTCCAGGGTGGAGTAAGCTGGCGGGATGCCCCCCACTGGAGTGTCATCATCTAATTCTGGGCAATGAGCGGAGATGGTTCGTAAGAAAAGGTGGCAACAAAAAAATCACACTTTAAAGGGAGTTACAGTGTCTCTTCGGGAGCTGAACATACCAGGGTTGGGGGAGGAATTGGTCCCCACTTTTGGTCTTGGAGCCATGACTGTGAGAAAAACAGGAAAAAAGTTAAAAAACAACAGATGATTAATTCAATGATTAATTACAGGCAGTTACATATTTTTTTTATTTTTTATAAAATTGTAAAGGTTAAATAATAAGTTGTTCAAGTGTCTAAGTGTTACCTGTGCCAAGCACCTTTTCCAAATACACTGAAATATAACAATTCAATATAATACAATATCTGTACAACAGCCAAGAAAAGACATCAACAGCAGCCTCAACTACAAACCCATCACTCTAATGTCAAGGAAATCTGAACACAACTACTTTCAAACACTGCCTCTCTAAACATTCCTCACACAGTCTCCCTGAAACAACCTGACTGTCCTTAACATGACTCAGTGTGCATCAGTGTGTATCAGTGTGTGTCAGTGTGTATCAGTGTGTGTCAGTGAGGGCAGTGAACGCACCTGCAGCGGAGCTCTGAAGAGTAGGAGGCTTCACCTGCTTCACCTGTTGCTCACTGTGAGGCTGAGTGCTGCTTTTATACTCCCCCACCAACACACACACACACACACACACACACACACACACACACACACACACACACACACACACACACACACACACACACACACACACACACACACACAGAGCTCGGTTCAAAGGCCATGCACACATGTGCAGAGCACAGGTGACAGGAGGGTGCATCTGTATGTGGGCCACAGCTTCTGATCAAGCCAACATCTGCAGTCACATGAGTTTTTCTGAGGTATGAGAAGAGAAGCAGACAGAAAGAGCTGAGTGAGGAGAAGATTGAGAAGTTGACATTTCTTCTTATTCTTATATGGATGATAGTAATTATAAAAGTATATTCGATTTGTATAGAACTTTTCAAGGAACTCAAAGACACTGCATAGCATTAAACGAGATAAAAAAGAATGCCTAAAAGAGACACTAAAGATAAAACCCCAAATTGTCCAACATTGAAAGCAGTTTTACACCTAAAATATAACTCTGGCCCTAATATGTATATATGTATAAGGTAACCTGTTTCCAGGCTTTGGTCTGAGCTTCAGGTGTAACACAAGGCACAGGTCATAGACCAGTCCATAATACACAAGTGCCATCAAAGAAACTGCCCCCTGGTGGCTGTAAATAGAACACTGCCATTTCTTCTCAGATCTCCTCAGTGGTAGGTCAGAGGTCACCAAATAGTATATGTCATTTTTCTCTACTGGTCATTACCTCTGCCAAGCAGGTGATGTGTGAGTGTTTGTTTGTGAGCAGAATAACAAAAAAAAACTATGATTTCAATGGAATTTTGTGGCAGTATTGGGGCATGAATTCCATCTACATTTTCCTTGATTTCTCAGGGTGTAATTTAAGGATCTTGACAAAACAAACAGAGAGCTGTAATGAACATATATTAATTTATCACTATTATTATTTCTACCTCATCTCAATCTTGTCTAGTTGTGCACGTTGCCAACATTGACAGAGTCTGGTTATGTATCACACTGGAGCTGTTTCACTATTTGTGGATCTCCTTGTCATTTCACCCAATATTATATATAACACAATATAACACATCTTAAAACAAGTAGTTTCAATAACTCTAATTGTTGTTATTGCATTATCTACATCTACTATGCATAGGCCTGAGCATTTTGCATACACACACACACACACACTCTCAATCTCTCTCTCTCTCCCACTCACACGTGCACATTTGTGGTTTTATTGCTCCCTGGATTGCACACGCATTCGAACACCCTTGTCCATCCACACATTTATGGCTTATTAGCCTCATTTTATAGCAAGTGATATGGCTGAAATACGACTGTAACAACAGCACACATTACATCTGAAATCAATGGTGTGAATCTAAGTCAATGATTAATCGGGGATCATGCAGCAGCTACTCCCAAACTGCAGTAAAATAATCACAACAGATTTAATGCTGTACTTATAAAAAGACGGGTTCACAGAGTTGATGGCAACGAATCAACTCTGAAAAAACAGACCTCTGTAACGTATTTTAAATCTATAATAATAATAATAATGATAATAATAATAATAATAATAATAATAATAATAATAATAATAATAATAATAATAATAATAATAATAATAACATTAGTAAGAATAATAAAAGTAATAATGATGGTAATAATTATAATGTTGGTAATAATAATAATAATGTTGCTTTATTTGTTCATTTAACTGTGTTAAAGCAACAGACACTTTGTTTTGCTTTGGAATTGAACCCCAGCAGATTCCGTCTGAAACGTCCCACATGAGATATTTTAATTTCTTTTGTTACCAGATTTAGTTTTATGTGAAATTTGCTCCAAATATTTTGATCCCTCTGGACGATCTTAAGGATTTTAACCGCTGGTGTCTAAAAAAAACTGTCATTCTCTTCTCTTACAACTTTCATCACTTTAAGCCTTTAAGTTTATATTTGCTTTCTCTTTTTACAAACATATAAATAATATAACATGGTAACAGTTTTACGCACTTCATACATTATTTGTCCTCTTCTTTAATCAACTAAATCGATTGGCACATACCAATACATTTCTATAATAAAACTAAGCAATCAGTTGCATTACAGTACTGTATTTGAGCCTTCAAAAGTAACAAACCCCAAATAACTCACACACAATAAAACGTTTCAGAGATATTTTACTTCATTAATAGCAAGAGAAGAGCAATTGAAAGTTAAGTTAAGTTGAGTTGAGTTAAGCATTAATTTTCTTTTACAAGATCCATGATTCAATTTTCCCTTTCCTTCCTCATTTTTTGCACTTTCTGAGAACTAAAAAGTAAAAGTAAAGACGAGCAGAGCTACATAAAAAACTGTTCTGAATTTGACCACATTAAAATCCTCTGCGTCTCTTTAGAGTTAATATGAAAGGCAAATGTTTTCCTTGTTGTGATATTGCCCTTTGGCAGTAATAAATAACTATTACATTTTAATTATTTATATGAATATTATGTAACTGCATTTAAGAAGGAGTGATTGTTAGCTACTTATTATTTCACAGGTGATAACGGATTATTGATTAAATATCTATTATCTGTTTTGGAACTGATAACTAGCAGTTAGTGCTGGTGCCCACACTCTCAGCTCCTGTGCAGTTATGACCAGTAATATTATTATGTTGTTTTTTTAAAAACGTGCACATAGTGATATGACCCAATCTATGCTGGAGACGGGTGGGTGCACAGACTCCAGCAGAGTGTGACTTACGTGAAGTAGCCAATAAGGAAGCAGCTTAAAGGGGCTATATTTTACAATTGGCCTGGTCATTTATTGACTAACCCATTTGGTTTGATCCAACGCTTTCACCCTGTGTGACTTCAGGAGACCTACATACGATGGAAAGATCAGATGAGGCTTACATTTAACCTTTGGAATGCTGCTTACATTGTGCCTCCACCCACACGCTAATCAAAATACTTGTGCCTGTCGTTGTGTAACTGTACTTTTTATAGAACACGCCAAGAATGTTTTTATTTTAATAAGAAGCAAAACAGCTTCAAACTCATATTCTCTCTCCTCTCCCTCCACAACGCAGCGTGCACAGCACGTGTCTCATATTGTCCTTCTTAAATGTAAACCGTGTGAACTTTCTTTGTGGGATTTGTTGTGATGTCACAGTCAATCATTTGCCTGCAGGGCCACCGAGTTGATGCCACCAATCTGCCATGCTGGCACAGTCCACAGAGGGTCAAAGTGTTTGCCCTCTTGTTACTGCGGGGGCCACCCTGTAGTACAGCACTGTTAGTGGGCTGTGCTGAGCTTTGTGATGAGTGTCCATAAAACCATAAAGCTCAGCTGTTAGACTCGTCCTAACTGGTTGAGTCACTGAAGCAGCCACACCATCCAAGCTGCGAGCAAAGTGACACTGCACCGTGACGTGATGGAAAATCAGCGTCTTTTGATCCTTGAATTCAAAAGGCATAGTTTAAAATAATGAAACAACAATAATGTTCCATATTAAATTTGCCTGTTATAATATATCATATGTACATGTGGCCGTAATGATGTCATTATCCACTTTGACCTTTAGCAGCTTGGAAATCCCCTTTTGTGTAAGATCTGGGACAAAGTTTGGCATCTGGACATTAAAATAATGTAGAAACACAACACATCACATCAAACTACTTGCTCAAAATGTATGTATCCCCAAAAAAACACGAAGCATATGAAGGGTGTCTTTTAAAATATAATCCACTTGTTGAGTGAGATCCTGCTGCCTCCACATGGTCAATATGTCATTTTAGATACTATCGACTATTGTCAAAGACTTTAAAGACATCATGGCTGGTGCATTAAGGAAAATTGCATCTGGAGCATGGGCCTGTTCACACAGTTTATTGTGCACTGAAGCACAAAGGTGGTGCTGAGTGTCACAGTGTCCTCTAAGCCTCCTGAGACACTAAACCACTGTGGGAATAATTAACAATTTAACAATTCAAACATTTTGACCAAAAAGGGGATAATGAGCATCATCATAATGAGAATATACAACAAAGTTTGTTTGCTTATAGCATTTTATTGGTTTCAATTGTTTTCCAAAAGGTGATCCAATCTGTAACTTCTGTTACTTTGATGTTGAAATCGATTTAGCAAATCAAACCTTTTACCAGAAATTGTATTGGTACATTACATTGTATATTTTAATGGTACAATAACAGAAAATAAAAAATTTGATCGGCCGCTTTTGGTTTTGAAACCGTCAAGCCAAAGTCCAAATCAACTTTATTGTCAATTCTAACATATGCACAGGACATAGATAGGATTGAAATGCTGTTTCTCTCTGATCCCCGGTGTACACATTGACGTATAAGTACACCATGTATAAGTAACAAAACAGATAAGTACTCAAACAACATATAAGTACACAACATATAAGCAACACAACATTTAAGAACTCAAGTGACATATAAGTACACAACATGTAAGGACTCAAGCGACACATTATGCAACATAAGTACAGAGTTTAAAAGGCACAGAGTAGATATGAACTGCAGTGTGTGATTGTAGTGCAAAACTAAATCAAGCAATGTAAATATATTTTGTCTAATGTTCAGAAAATGTACAGTTGTGAGAAGTAATGTTCTCTGTAAATGTAAAATAACAGCATTTACATTAAATCATCAGCAGATGTAGTGACTACAAAAGGTGACTGGTGCATGTTTGCTTTGAAAGAGTACAGGTGGGTTTCAGAAAAGTCCGAGATAGATAAATATATGATGTTATATTTTAATGGAAAGAACCCTGTGCGTTACGTCCATACCTTTGGTTGATGTTGTTTTAGTGTGTTTTTGGCAGAACTTTAACTAAAACTACAGATTACAGCAGAACAAGTAAAGAACTTTTTTTTATTCCAGGGTTGTATCTACAGGTTTTTCCTGAACGTGCATGTTACCTCAACAACCTGGACCAAGAAGGAAGGGCCCGTTGCAGCCTGAGAGGTAAAACCAGGGGCAAAATAAGGCCCAAGGCTCATCAGGCGCTGCTGCTTGGTAAAATGATTTCTGTGATAATGACTGAAGATAACTCATATTCAAATTAATATTTTTTATTAACTTCTGTCTCTCTCGACGATGATGGCAGAGTTTAGTGTGTAGCAGATGCTGGAAAATAGGTTTGAAAAGTGACAGACTTGTTCTTCATATTAAGTTTGAATTAGACAGATTATATTGATTAGAGACTTTTTGTTATGTCATTATTATATTTATATAATCAGAGTTCATGTCATGACTGCAGCCGTCAGTGCAGTCGAGCTCCTCTTCTCCACTGAGGGGAGCTGCTGTGACGCTGTCAGGTTCACACATCCACCAGCAGGTGGCGATAAATAAACATCTAAAGGTTCGTGCTCATGTCAGGATTTCAGGTGGAAACACAACTTTGCACAGCGATGTTGTCTAATTTTCTTTTTTTATATTAAAGAACAGAAACCAGAGCTTTGATTAAATGATTCGTTTAAAGGCTGATGTATTTAATAAAGAAAGTCTGGATGTGATTGATTTCTCACTATCAATATACCAGTTTTCTCTTTTGGCATTTTGTCCCTAGCCAATATATAAAAATTCAAAAATTTAACAATATGTAACAATTCACACATTTATATATATATATATATATATATATATATATATATACACACAAACAAACTGAGTACATACACTTATAATATTTTCAGTACAGTATACTAGTTCTACTAGTATTTCAATATTCTTACATGTTGCCAGAGGGTTAATATTTTTACTTCTTACTCAACAGTTTCAGCTTCTTTGCAGATTCAGATTTATAGATTTATAATGCACAACTTTTTCACTTCCATTTCAATAAACACTGGCTTGTTGCAAATGTAACCATCTGCCTGCATATATTTTAACTTTGCACTTTTAATAAATAAGCCAAACATTATCCTAAATTAATTTCTTTGCTTTCCAGAAAGCGAGACTGTTTTCAAACACTCCACCCACAGGCTTCAGTAGATAATGTTTTCACACTCTTTGGGGGCTGATCACTTTCCATGTAAATGCAGCCCCTCTCAACCTTCACAGAGTTTTTCATCCTGTGCTTGTGTGTTATCATATACTATCTATGGCAGAAGACAACCTGGATGTATAGATGTTGAAAGTTGTTGCAGGCGCTCCTGTTACCTGATGCAGCCGAGGCTGTGCATCAAGGTAAACTATCGCTGCCATTCGTCTGACGTGAAATGCTGCTTTCCAGCTCAGCTCCCACACGGGTGCATCAGACTGAGTGTTCGCCAGCGTCGACACTTGGCCGACCTTGGTGATGATTGATAGGAAACACCGATTCATAAGTCGTCCACACACAGTGATGGGCGGCCATTCCTCACATCACACAGCAGGAGAGATGAAATATGAAGAAGTGGAGCTGATTTCCTTCGATTCAACGAACATACAACCTGGAGGACATATCTACACATTTAGACTTGTTTTAAATTACATTCTTATTATGTCTGCTCTGAACATCAGACTCAGACAATTTCTTGTTGTTTCAGAGGCAAATTTATTTACAGTGCTCACAAATCTCAAACTACAAGTCAACTAAACAGGTCCCAGTAGATAACACATTTTCTCCTCTCTACTCCCCTGGCACTGCAGACTTCAGCTGCTTATATAGGGTGTTCAATTCACACCTTCCGTCTGAACCATCACCAGCAGGTAACTGGACACAGTATTCTTCCTGCAAACACAATCTTCTAACCCCATTTTCCCACTGTAGAATCTAGTTCACATCATTAAATTGCTTTTTAAAAGGAAATACATTGAAACATAACTAATGCTCATTGGATATGACAAAAGCAAATGTTCCTGAAGAAAAGAAAACCTTTGTCACTTGGTTTGTCCCAGTGATGTCATCACCAAGAGTATTTCAAACCAGGAAATGCAGAGCAGCTCCCTCTCAAGCCCTGTCCTGCACGGTGGGTCAAATGAACACATGGTTAGTATGAAAAACAATCAAACAATGGTTTAACATGCAACATAAGAAAAGATGACTAAACTAACTCATGGTCTTGTGTTTACTTTCATATACTCATGTACTGAACTTGGCAGATCTTCAGTTTTTCAGTGACTCAGCACTAGCAACGTGTGTCATAGTGAATGTGGTTTTTTACTCCCTACAGGTCCACGTGTGGAGACCAAGTCAAATCCTGGAGACGATTGTGACTAAGCAGGACCGAGACAGACTGGAGGGTGGAGGTGAGCAGGAAGCACGTATAGACTCGTACAAACTGAAAAGCATTTCTGTCACACCTCTAAGCTGCGAGCACTTGGCTACAACGCATTGTTTGAAAAAACGATTTGAGGAACAGCAGTGGTAAACCTTAAACCAGTGAGAGATCAAAGCCCTAGACAGCGACTAAACCATTGATGCCTTCACACTCAACCACAACAACCGACACTTTGTTTATCGTTATTATAAATCGAAAGACTTTTGTGGTTGAGGAACACATGTAAAGGTATTTTGGTGCAAAACAGCTCTGCACCTATGACGATGTAATTTGTAGATTTGTGAAAATAGTCACACAAGAAAATTCTTTTTTTAATAGCTTCAACTAACCAAATTAAAACCAGACTTATCAGAACAAATCAAAGCTTGAACAAACATCAGTGTGATAAGAACAAACTAAAATGACAGAAACCCTCTTTGATCAAGTGAAAAAAATAATTGCATAGAAAAAAGCAACTTAAAAAATCTATTTAAGCAGTTAAAAGCAAATAATTTGGGTTAGCGTAGGCGTTGGAGACACAGAAACTAAAAGCAGATAGTTGGATCAAGAGAGATCAGGTCCAGATGGCTAAACCAATAATGAAGTAATATAGGGTGGAAGACCTCCAATAATGGCTTTATATAAAAACTTATACCAATGCCGATCGTTGTGCCAAAGAGGAGGACCACCAACCTTGTTTTGAAGGGCACAATGGTGAAGACCACACATGACCAATGATAAATCTGAGGATGGAATGATACACAGAATCCAAGGGTTTAGGAATGGAGGCAGCAGCATTACATCCAAGACAGACATGAAAAGTGCCTCAGCAACCCAGTGTTCTGCTAATCATTGGAAAACTGGATCTGTTCCTCTGAAAGTTACCAGTATTTTTGCCGCAGCTTACTGGCAAGACTGTGGACATGATACTTAAGTGTACGTTTCTCATCAAGCCACATACCAGGATATTTCTAGTCTGTGACTCTCCCGACAACTGTTTCCTTCATTGTGGTTAGACGCAAACTATTGAAATCAATACTTCTGGCTCTAGAGAACAACATACATTAGTCTTATTTGGGTTTAATACTAAGTTAGGATCAATAAGTGGGGCCTGTAGGCATTGAAAGATAATTACAGGCTTTCAATGGCCAGCCTCAGTCAGCAACACAATATAGGATGATATCATCCACATTCAGATGAAAGTTACAATTATTTAAGGATGGTGAATAGATAAAATAGATGATAAATGGATTCGGACCAGTACTGATCCCTTTGGGAGACCCTGTCTGAATTTTATAGATACAAAAATGTCATGAGCTGCAGTTTATTTCTTTGTCGTTGCTGCATTTACAGTTGTGTTGTTACAGATGAAATAAATCCAGTATGAGGCTTATCTTAACATTACTGAGTCAGTTGGTGAAGGTGTGGAATAAGACAGTGAGTTTCTTTATTTATTTGCTGAGAAAGCTGGTTACACCCAAGATACGAGATACAAAGGCAAATGCAGCTCCCTCTTTACACAGTGGTGATCAAAGTACTCTGATGTTGTACCTATTTTATATATATATAAGCATCATGAAGTTATCGACTGCATTTCCAAATGCATTATCAAATGAATTTTCCGATGCATTTCAAACGATCTACTATCTTGACCCAAAGACTTCAGACCTCAGACTGCAAGAGTTTCTCTTAGAGAAGAGAGCGAGGTAGAGAGGAGCAGAGTATTAAGCAGCTGACCTTGTTCACAGCAGGTAGTTCAGTTCTGACAAGTACAAGTTGCTTTCCTCTCGGTGCCTCATACATATTACATCCAGCTATGACACCTCCTCCTGCACCGATCACAGTGCCTGCGACATTGATGTCCCAACAACTCCTGCGGCTGCAAACATTATTGCTGCAGGTCATTAGGGACACGGACTGAAGCATTGACAGCATAGGGCAGATCAATAACACAAAAATATAGCTTTCTAAGCGACTTGAAAACTATAACAAAAAAACATAGTTATTCCTTATATTATACTAGTGCAGTGCCCATTGTAAACCTCTCTGTTTGGAATTACCCGTTTGTTTGTCCTGTGTCAAAGCTCTGGAGCTACTTCAGAATGATTCCTTGTCATTAGTGAGTCCTCCTCAAACAGTTCTACAATATACTCTCACTTTTTATTTTATGTGTGCTGGACGTTGTGTGCAGAGCTTTTTATAAACAGTCTATGGTGCAGAGTGAAGTTAGAAAATGTTGTGCTCATCCTGCCTGGTTTATCTGCAGTGAAGATTTTACGGTCAATGTTTTTCATAAAATGAAACTGAATTTGCCTTATAATTGTTTGTATGTAGTTTCTATATGTTTTAATGATTTACCTAAATTAATTATTGTGTTGTGTATAGTGTTAATTATTCATACCTCACATATCTGTTCATTAATCTACATAATCTTCAAACTCAAGTTCACAACTTTTCACAATAAAAGCTCTGTAATTCAGCTCAATATAAAGCATTGCAGCAACAACATGAATATTGTGCTTTTACTTTTACTTACACAAATTGCCAAACGGGAAGTCATTCTGTGAATTCTATTGACATGATGGAGATCCGCACCTGTTGTGGTTCAGTCCCTTACGTCGAAATAAAAAAATCTGATTATCAAAAGTATTTGGCAGTGATTTTGACTTGAGGTTTGACCCATTTGCCGATCGCTGCTGTAGTTTATGTAGAAGAAGTCATGTTAAACTCAATCCACAGACTAAAGGCACAGTGCCCCACCCCCACTGACTGCTATAGAGTTTACTCAATTCTTATTGATATTGAACATATCACATGCACCAAACTCTGGCACTTTCTCAGGCAATTTACAATACACACGCCAGATGTGAAGTTGGCAGAGAGTGCAGACAGTGCAATTGTTAAAGTCAACCCTGCTGACATTTAATGTTGCACAACGTTACATTTGCACCTGTCTCAGCCTAAATCCTATTCATTTTCTATGCAGATGAAACACTGCAGGGATCCTGAGTGTTCAGCAGTGATCTGCAGTGCAAAGACAGGATGACAGACGAGGACACGGTGACATTATTGTAGAGTTGGGCCCAGACAGACATGTAACAGTGTCCCTTGAGAGAGGATCTCACCAGCCTCTGGAGGACGAGTCACATCAGTCATGATGGCGCCCTTGTCCAGTTTCACCACCAGCAGATCATTGCTGTGAGGAAATAATTTCAATAATATTATGAAATGCTTAACTTTTAAGTGAGTAGGTTGTTTTTGAAAATAGTATTTAATGACATTAACATAATTGTATCCATTTTCATAAACTATAATAGATGGATAAATGGGTTCCATTATTTTATTTTAGTTAACTGTTACATTTACTTAATATTAAATATCCTTAATACAGTTATCTAAAAACTGATTTAAAAAGACAGCACAATTTTTGAGTTATAAGCCTATAACAGGTCACACAAACAAGGTTATTTATTGTTCTGCAATGAGAAAATGTGTTTCTTTTTTCGGAGATGTCCGAAGAACTCATCCATTAACCACGCGGTCGATGTCCCACTTGAGATAAACTACATTATGCAGAACATCTCTGATGTGTTCAATGCCCTCATGTTGGCTCATGTCGTGCTCTCCCAACTCCACACGATGCTCATCTCCTGGCCGGTCAGACAGTTTCTATTTTAGCTGTGCTACGTTGTCGACTGCAGTGGCTCTCTAGTTTATAATTTGTATATATTTCACAATAAGAGAATATTTAAGTGAATTTAAAATGTAGATCCTGCCAAGGTCAGCCACGAGGGCAAGCATCCTCTCCATTCACTACACTGGTTTTTATCAGGCTTGACTGCAGCCTACAAACCCATAATAATGGAGTCTCTAACTGAGATTAATTTAGTGATAAATCCTAATGTCTGACATCTGTTTTTTGGGAATAACTGTGCTACTTCTTGATTCAGTCTGACGTCTCCAGCCGAGCCAAAGTACTCACCATATGCTGCCTGAAGCACCAGTGACCAGTTTCTGCAGCATGAGGTCAGTCTGTGGAGGAGACGTGTACACACACACACACACACACACACACACACACACACACACACACACACACACACACACACACACGTTTGTACATCTCTCTTAGTGAGGACATTCTAGACACACTAGCCCCTTAACCTAACCTTAACCATCAAAACTAAATGCCTCATCCTAACTCTTGCCCTAACCTAAACCCAGTGCTAACCACAAAACTGCTCTTGGAAAGTGGATCAGAAAGTGAGGACCAGCCAAAATGTCTCAAAATGGTCCTCACAAAGATATCTGTACAAACACACACACATACACACTTACACTTGTTTTGATCACTTCAGCTCTCTTGTACCTCCTCAATCTGTCTGTCGACCCAAACACAGATTACACTGAACATCTGTTATCAGCCTTCACAGCCGATTGTGGCTGGAATAAAAACTCCACAGATGCATCAGTTCATCTGCCAGGACAGTGAAGAGTCAGGATGTTCAACTGAATGTTTAGGATTGCAGATGTAAAATATTCTGTGGGACATGAATCATCTCCTTAATGTTGTCAAAAAGAGTTATTGAACTCTTGAGAATATACAAATGCATCAGTAACGTAAATCATTGTTAGATATTTTGTTTTAGTAAATGTCGTAACAGCACAGAGGGAGAAGACTGTTAAACAAACATTTCTGCACCCGGCAGAACAATACTGGAGTAAAAGTACATTATCAAGTCTGTCTGCTGAGGAAGATCTGGTGATACAATCGAAGGCTCCAGTACTGGTACAGAAGAAGTTTCCAAGGTGAAAACTTATCTTTGGATATCATGTTTTAAAAGTGTTTAGGAGAGATCTTTCCATCCTGTTCACCACATGAAGACTAATAGTCCTCTCACACAGATGTTGTGCACTTCGGTACCGTTAACATGTTTCCAGTAGTTAGAAAACATGGCTAGACAGTGACAGGAAGTTGTGTATTTTACATTTCTGCAGGAAACATTGCGAAGTTAGCATTAGTGTTGCAATGAACAAATCAGGAATATAAAAAAAGACCTCATTACTGCATTGTTTACACAGTGATCTAAGGACGGGCGTTGGAAATTAGTAGTTTCTACAACTGCTGTAATGCACTGCAATTTTCTTTGTAGCATGCATGTTAAAATGAAAACCCCTTCAAGAAAACCATGGAGAACTGAGGGGGGAAGGCAGAGAAACCGAGACGAGGGCTTAGTGTCGTCAACTGTCTCGTTGCTCGGAGAGCTGCGAGAAATAACTTTTCTGCCTGCGACCACAGAACTGGATAGCTTTGGGTTACCTTCAAGAGAAACAGTCCTGTAACAACTTTCTCTCCTTTAATAACATGTTATACATTCACGGAGGGGCCTGCGCTCTTGCTGAATCTGGACCCAATTCTTCACGCCTCACTCAGACAGTTTCCTGTCCTCCTGAGGGAAACTAATATCGCTCTCTAGAGAACATGGCGCACATCTATAAATTTCCCCTTTTTGGGGAGCAAATCAAATCAATATTGCCTCAACAGCTACAAGGCTTTGCTTGTTATCTCTCCGTGCTAAGATAATTCCCTGCACTGGACACCGCATGAAGATTTATGGAGCAGACATGTGCTGAATGTTTGCATAACACGGCAATGACAGAACTGTGAATAATTCTAATGAGGGCTGCAGAAGTCCCAGCTCTCAGCGAAGTAACCACTGATGCTGTTTGCAGGAGGCCACTCAGGTGGGAACTGTCATTTATTATGAGAGAGTGTGTGTAGAACAATAAATTCTATAAAGTTAAACCGTGTGGAAAATAAATCAATGGCACATTTAAATCATTTTAACGTGAGTAAAGTGATTTTATTTAAGATGCAAATATTGGATTTTTCACCACTGCACCATTACCTCACAGCAGGAAGGTTCTGCTCTTGAACCTGACGGCCGGCTGGGGTCTTTCTGTGTGGAGTCTGCATGTTCTTTTCATGCCTGCGTGCGTTTTCTCCGGGTACTGCAGCGTCCTCCCCCAGTCCAAAGACATGCAGCTTAGGTTAAATGGAGACTCTGAATTTTCTGTAGGTGTTCACGCGAGTGTGAATGGTTGTCTGTCTCTATATGTTGTGATAGACTGCCGACTTGTACGGGATGTACCCCACCTCTCCATCAATGTCAGCTATTTGGCTGCAGCCCCCTTGCGAGCGTCAGAGGTGGCTTGGTGGTTTAACTAATGGATGGATGGACACCACCGCAGTTTTATTGTATAACTTTCAATTACAAAGTTATTAAGGAGACGGAATAGAAAAGAGTGAGAGTGGTGGAGCAACTGACCAAAATACATAAACATATGTGGAGCAAAGGAAAAGTCAAGTCAGTGAAATTACTGCACATAACATTTAATGGCATAATATATTTTGATTTTATGATGAAATTATATGAGCCGTTCCTAAACCGCCTGCATTTACAACCCTCTTGCTGTTTTCTTTTTGGGAAAGCAATCTCCATCATGGCATTGTTCTGCTGAACTATGTAAATCAATATTTCCAAAGAGAAACGCAGTGAGCCACAGAAGCAGGTCTGCTCTCTTTTCAGTGGGAGCTGGAGACAGAGATAAATGACCAGAGACCAGCCAGCGCAGTTTCAGGCCAAGAATATATCTCCTAAGGTTTTCAGATATGTCAGAAATCTGACTAGTGCAGCCTGCAGACGGAGGAAATACTGCCAATTAGACCTTTGAAACATAAATCACATTTTATTGCTCTGTCACATCAAGTGGCCAATATTCAGTTTCCAGTCAACGGGAAGAATATCGGTCATTAATAGAAGTCATAAAATGGTCTGTATAAAGTGTATGCAGCCTCTCGTGACTCCGTTCATGATATTACTTTTCACCACAAGAGGAACAATGTGAAGCACAAACATGATATTTGGTCAAAAGCACTCTATAGTCTACAGAGATTAATAATACTTTCCAGAAGGCCAGAATAAGCCATGTTGAAGGGATAGTTTGACATTAAGGGGAATATACTGTAGTTTCATATTGTTCCATGACAGCAAGTGATTAGCTTTCAGTAGCTTTAAGCTTAAAATGTGTCAATTTAATGGTTTCTCTGTTAAACAAACACAAAAGGTTGACTAGAAGGACACTCGGAGAGCTCATACCTCCGCCAAGGTCAAACAGTCCCCCTGTGAAACCACACCTAAATTCACTAGATCCAGATTTTTATTTGGATCTGCACCTAATCGCACAAATTAATATATATCAGCCTCCTAATCAAGACAGATTTTCTTTTATCAAGATCCATGAATCCTAGATCCGCCCTTTGATCGCCGACTTTGTTGTTGTTCGTGATAATCCTGCGACAGTGACATCGTTACCGGCACAGAGAAAATGCGCTGAGTAATGCCTGAAAGCGTACTTTTCTTTTTCTGACTAGCTCACTATATAGTCCCCTGCATAGAAGACCCTATAAGTAGGGTTCAGTGAATAAGTGATCAATTCGGACACAGCCAAAGACTGAACAGGAGAAGTAGCCAGTCGCCATCCAAAAAGAGCCCACTAGCACCTCTAAAACAAACCAATTAACCTGATTTGTCCAATTTACAGAAATAGAAACTCTTGTATAAACATCACATTTTAAGGTAAGCTAGGTTAATCGGCTTGTCACACAGACACAAGCGTGATATCAATAGTCTTGATTAATAGTTTGATTACATTTTCTGATCAATAATTTCTGTTCCCCGGGCTGTTTTCGTACCGTCCGCTCCTGCGACTCGTGCCTTTGCAGAGGATGGCAGCTGGTGATGGAGAAGCAGAGTGTCGAGTGCCTTCGGGCTCCATCCGAGATGATTTAGTCTGCTGGTACAGCTCTGCACAAACTGTAGCCTTCAGGTTGGTTTTTTGACATGCAATCCTGTTTCATTCTGCTGAGGCCCTCTGCTCTCACTTCTCTTTGCTGTCAGGATGGATGAGATGGGTTTCATCTAATTATTGCAGCAGATGTTGGTTCTGAGCACTTTTTAAAACATTTACTCAGCCATTAAAAGTTGAGCGAGTGTAATTTTTTTTTCAGCCACGGCCTATTTCACACTTAGCTGCACACTCTTCCTCGGTTGGCGCCCGCTCCACTGGAGGTTAAGTGCTTTGTTCAGTTTGCTGTTACCAGCGGAGCAGTGTTTAATTTAAAATTCATGTCTTACACTATACATGAAGAATTAGAGGAATGTTAAACATTGTCGCTGTTATCTGTGTGTTTATATATTGAGACGTCCCTTTACATTTGGAGCAACTTGGCCACAGTTCTCAGATTTGGGTCCCTTTTAAATGTTAACAAATCAAAAGTGATATTTAAGCTTGTTGCGAGGTTGAAGCCAGGGCTGTGAAATCAAAGCCAAACTTGTTTTGCCCTGAAGTGTCTTGTTCTGATTGTAGAATAATCGCAGGGTCATTGTCAGGAGGAAGAACGACTACAAAGTACATGTCTTTGTTGACTGTCATGGACCCTCAAGCCAACCGAACAAAAAAGCAGAAGAAAAGAATCCATTCATAACAAGGCAATTAAAACCTGTTCTGTCGGAAACCTAAATCCAAATACACCTTGTCGCCCTCTGGGCCGAGCAGATGGAGCGTTACTGGTTCTTTCCAGGAGAATCTATTTCTCTCTCTTTGTCTTTAATCATCATCATTTTTATTTCATACTTTGTCTGATGCTCCAAATTTAACACCTCCGACCCCCTCCGGTCATTTGACAAACGGTGAGCTTTGACTGTTAATCGACTCCATTTGGTCACCTTGAGGCTCCTGCGGCAACATGTTTCAGTTTGATTCATTGCCTCCCCGTGTCAACCTCCTCTTCCTCCCCTCTCTGCCCGCCGCCTAACTAAAACCTTGTTGGGCAAATTAAAAACAGTTTAGCCCGCTGCACTGGCTTGCATCACGGGCCCATAAACACAAAGTGCTTTGGTCATGTGAGACAGAGGCACTGTGATTACCTATGCTCCTTTAACACACAAATCAAATGTGGGTGCAACTGCAGGCCCTGATGTGATAGAAGTATTTTATTAAAAAAGATGAAGCCTGGTGTTTTATTGTGGCAGCCTCACTGTTCTGTCACGCGGAAGGAGCATCTCGGCACACAGATCAGATATGGGTTGTTGTTTCAAAGATGGAAAGACAACCAAACGCGTTTTGACACTGCAAAAAAACCCGAAAAACCATAGTGACAGATGGAAATGGCTTCCATTCATGTACAAGATGTAGGAGTAACACTTTTTGGCACTAACCTCTCAGCGGTTTCTCAAAGTGCCACCTGGTTATTGTGAGATGAAATTGAACTGAGCAGATCCATAATTCAGGATCTGAGACATCAGAAGGAAATCGACATAATAAGGCTTAATCGCCAACTTTCTGACGGCTAATGACCCCGAAATTGACTGTCGGGTTAGATTAGACTACTCAATGCCTAACGTTAACCTACTAGAGCTGAAATGAAATATGCTACTGCATTTTTTCTTTCAAAGAGCACGTTCAGAGAAGAATAGCGACAGAGAAACACCAGACGGGCAGAGTCGCTCTTTAGTCTTCTCTCCCACAGAGGCTTAAGTTTCTCGGCTGTGACTGATGGACAATAACAAAGAAGCCCTGCATATTCACAGTCCCTCCATATTTCATAGTTATGTGTTGTCACTGTGGTGCTCTTTCTGTCTTTGTAAGATCTGCAGTTTTGTTATTAGCCTTCAAATGAAATGAAAAAAAACACATGGAACCAGAATTATGTTTCTGACAAGCTTTGGACGTCAACATATACTACATTTAGATTTTGATAGATCAGGAATGCTAGCTAGTAAATATAGTAATTGTATTAATTGTAACCCTGCATGCATCTGTTGATGTGTCAGTGTGGTATTGCTACAGAAATTAGTGGATATTTTAACATGTACACTTCAGTTTGTTGAATGATTTAATTTGTACACCTAAATAGTTGTAGTTTAATCACGGCTAGAGGCTTGTTTTTCAGGATTTATTTACCCTTTTACTTTTCCGAACATTTTGGGTTCATAATGGGGCCCCTCACCAGCTTGAGCTCACCTCTCACGCCCACTGACACCTGCAACACCCCTGCAAATTGGCAGGCGACAGTGGTTTAATATACGGAGCTGTGAAGAAATCATAAATCTCTTGCAACCTGGCTAATAGCCACTTTGACGCCACTCAGGAGAGGACCAGTACAGATGCAAAGTCGTTTTTTAACTTGCAAAATAAATACTTAAAAAAACTAGATTTACTTATTGCACACCCTATATTTAGAAATGGATAACCAGACTTTTTAATGCACAAAGGTCAAAGGAAAAGGACAGACTATAAAATAACTGTAACCTCCAGCATGATTTAAAGACACAGTTTGGAAACTGTCAAACTGTTCCCCAGTGAAATATCATGTGTACAGCTTTACGCGTTTTTGCCCGTAAAATTAAAGCCTGTTGGTAATCACAAAGTGTGAGTGTGTAACTCTAGATGACCTTGCAGTCACATGGCTGGCAGCACCGACGTGTTAATGAAAGTGACACGCACTCAGTTCAACCCGAAACCCGAGGCTTGAACAAATACATACAAATCACTGCGCTGATGTGTCCGGCACCACCTCCACACAGCCTGGTCTCTAAGACAACATGGGAACGAGCAGTTAGCCGCCGTTCGTGCAGGTAAATACACCTGCATGTTTATAATTTTATGCAAACATTATATAAATATTGTCACAAAGTTGTTGACATCAAGCTGCCTGCTGACTGCTGGTGCCTCCAGAAATTCAGGATAACGCACAAAGAGCTCTCTGTGGGACATGTAAGCATTCACACATGCTCTCACACTTGAACACCATGTACTCAAACACACACACACACACACACACACACACACACACACACACACACACACACACACACACACAGACATTGGGTTGGAATCTTGCTGCCATTAACATTTGTAGCCACATTCACAATTTGCGCAGCAGATCTGACCGCAAACTGTTTTCATAATCTACATAGCAGGCTTCTAATTTATCCTCTAAATATTTAAATATCTCTGGACTCGTCTCATGTTTCCCAGATTGATTTATTTGTATTATTTTAAAAGAATAGTGTGTGCGTCGGGGGTCAGGAGTGTGGCGCTGAGCATGCTAGTTTTTTTCCCAAACACAAGATGAGTGTGTGTTAGAGCCCATGTGCTAGTGATTTCACCACTCTCCTCTGTGTATGCTGGGATGACAGGGGCTGAGGTCTTGGCGGCCCGGTGCCGGCACCACCACTGTCAACAAGGACCCATAGAGTTGATAAAAAGAAGGTGCGCTGGCTGCTGATTGGCTGTTGTCCCTGCAGAAGGTCCAAAGCTGAACAACATGTCATGCTCTCCCCAGACTGAGGAGGTTATGCTGAGGCCAGTTCTTTGAGAGCCAAAGGTTTCAGTCAGATATTTTTCAAAACATGCTCATTAGCTTCCTTGTTTTCCAGTCAAATGCGAAGATTGAAACCACTCTTTTATCTGTCCATCAAATACAAAGCCACAGCTAAAGGGTGGTTAGCTTACCTTAGCATAAGGAATGTAAACAGAGGGAAACTGTTAGCCTGGCTCTGTCCAAAGATTGGAGAAACTAAATCTGCCATACAGCATCTCTAAAGCTCTTAATCTTGTTGTTATCATGGGGTTAAACCAATGGAGACTGTAGGACGTCACTGTGCCCAGCTAAGAAATAGTCCAGCACATGACCACGAAATGTTGTCACCAAAAGGGAGCACGATCCCTTTTGGTGACAACATTTCGTTGGTCTGGTCTAAAGCACATAGAAATATAAAGTTGGTAAAATGTCCCCATCATTTTAAATGAGACCTGTGAAGTAGAATATCTCCCACTGATCCCGCTTGATCCTCTGAATATTTATATTTTACCATATCAGACTGACACAGACATTCAGTGGTGTACCGCACGCTAATCTCCATCATGGGAACAATTTAGAATCACTTCCTGTTTGGCAATTTTTCTTCAAAGTAAAAGCTGTTTGTTTTGTTGTTGCTGCAATGCTTTTTATGGAGCTGAATTAGAGAGCTTTTATGTTGAAAAGCTGTGAACTTGGGTCAGTTGCTTAACAGACCTCTGAATTAGATGACATGCAATGTATGAAAAAATAACAGGAGTTTAGTAAATCATTCAAACTTATATATAAACCACACATGTGACCAAAGCAAGATCTGTTTCATTTCATGAAAAACATTGACTATAAAATCTTCACTGCAGATAAACCAGGTAGGATGATCACAAATGTTGTCACTCTGCACCACAGACTGTTTATAAAAAGCTCTCCACACGCAGGTGCAGACTCCCTCTTGGACCTCTGGAGTGCAGGATGTGGCTGTCTGTCTGAAGGTGTCTCTGGTGTCTGGCTCATCCACACAGAATTCACATAAGATCGGTTGTGGCCCATTTGTCTCCTCACAGATCCCTTTCAGGCAGATTCTTCCGGGGTTATGTAAGTCCTTGGGTGTGAGGAAAAAATATCTCCAAATCCCAGTGGATGTGCATGGTCATCTGATTACGGAATGACACGCTGTCCGTCTGAGGAATGTTATGACGGGATCCTCAGCCTTTTTAGCGCCGAGCAGCTGTTCCAAATTATGCTACGAGCAATATTAATCTTTTCTATAACAAGTGGGGGGAGGTGTGAACAGCAACTTCCACAAAAACACTGGATTTATTATGATAGTAAAGCCAGTCATTTTCTAATAGCTGTTCATATTCAGGGCATTGACATCCACCATCTACAGATGTGCACCTGTTATAACGCTCTCGTGTTTAATTGTGTGTGACGTTACACACTGTTCACACACACGTGACGTGGCTGCAAACAAACTGCTCCGTGTGTTTGTGTGTCCTGTGAAAGTCTTGAAGGACTTGGATGATTTCTCCGAGTTGATCCAGTTGGGGGCACTGTCTCAAAAGACATAAGCCCTCTGAACACTACCAACGTCTGTTATTCTGTGGCCTGTACAGTATTCAAAGCTTGTACAAAATGCATCTCAAAAACGCATCAGACGCAACACACATCACTTTAAGCCCACTACAGAGGATAGACAGTCTGGATCACAATTCGCTATAAACATATATAATATATCTGTAATATTTTGCAGCCAACTCTTGCTTTAAAACACATCTAGCTCCTTATTGCAGCTCCTAATTTTTTAGGCTTAAGAAGAAATCTAAGATCTTATTCGTGAGGCCTGAGGAAATGCTTTTTAAAATTCAGCTCTTGATTTTCTGGACATCGGCAATAGGAGAAGCACCAAAGAGGCCGGACCTCATCATAGTTAGCAGCTCCTGTGTTTGTGTGGCTCACATTTACTCTTTTATTGTCCGTCTGTTTTTGCCTTTTGGCTCAACCTGCTCACATAAATGTGTTCTGAGATCATATTTGGACGACGGAGTAACAATCCTCTTGAGCAGCGTGTTAAGAATGAGATGTTTTCATGACCGCTAAAATTTCGTCAATTTCTTAAAGGCTTTCTCTTTATTGTTCAGTGTGGTCTATGGTTCCAGCACAGGAAACCCAAGAAGGTCACCCTGCTTCAAAACAGTCAATGCAGGTGGGTGTGAGACTGTGGAAGAAAGAAAACACCTCAATGATCTCCAGTAGATGGTAGTAGTGGGTAACTCTACGTGAGGTTTTTGCACTGCAGTGAACATTTGAATTTGCTCATGCATTAATCAAGGTAACAAGCTTCAAATACATATTTAAGGACATAATATTGTGATCAGTGGGGTTGTATGAATGTTTTAAATTTAAAAAGGGTCTCCTTTAGAATATATAAAGCACCAAGACAAAAAATACACTTTCTAGGTGATGACAAATGTGTCCTTGTTAAATGTGTGTCATCTAGTAGTACTGAAGAACACAGGTAAAGCCTGTGATCAAATTAATTCTCCCATTAACTAACTTCAGAGAAAACACAAGCAAACAGCAGCACTTAAAATATGCAAACACGTTTTATCCGGCACCTCAAAAAAGTCAAATGTTTACCCAGGTAAAGGCCATTTTTTCCTGAGTAGCTGTGAAAACAAGGTAAAACAACAGTGAATATTGGAGTGTTAGAAATTCAAACTACATTTCTGCTGGACAATAGAGGTATTTGTTTGCTAGCAGGTTATTCATAGCAACTTGCTGCCAGTGGAACTGTTTTGCCAGTGGAACCATTTCTGTGAGTTTGCTTCTTAGTTCTTTTCGTCCCCCAACAGTAAAACATATCTTAATAATGACTAATTTCTTAATTATAGTATTTCTGATAGCTCGTCCCCTCTGACGACCTTCATTTTCTAGCCTCAGCATAAATTTCACCATTGCTGCAACAATCGTACAATATTACAAATCTAATTTAAACCTGCATTCACTGATTTTTAGCCATTTGGAGGCAGCAGAAATAAGTTGTAAACACTGACATATTATCACCTCAGGGTAGATATGCAGTTGTTAAACATTAGCAGACGCAGGGCAGATTGTATTTTGTAGTAAGTTAGAACCACATTTCCTTGTTTCATTCTTTTTACCTCCATCTTTCTTCTACTATGAAACTTCAGCTTGATGTGACTTCACTGCAGATAAAATATTACGGTTTGAACAGTTGCACGCTGTGAAACCAAAATATTGATCTTCAACCATCTGTAGAACTGGAGCTGAGGACGGGGATAATGTCTTGTTTTAATCTTATGAGGAAAGAAGTTTAAGATTATATAGTGATGACACAAGCAACATACTAAATATACTTTTTAATTTCATTTTGCATGACTTCAACCACATTGTAACCCACTGGCATCCAGAGTCACAAATACCATGTCAAATATTTGGAAAATCATTTTCTCGTTCACAACTTTGATGCTCAATAAAAAAATTTTTTTAAAAAGCTCTTCTGTTGCTGAGCTCAGACTTTGGGGTCGCGGCTCACCTGTGAATGTTCAGACGAAGACGTCTCACCAGAGAGCAGAATGTTTTCATAAGTTAATGATTTCCTCTGTGAACTAAAACACGCACACAGGAAACGGAATTCTTCATACCTGTTACCGTGCCCATGCCGCTCAAAGCTCAACTCCGTCTCAGGCTCATGTTCTTCCAATTTTCTTTAAAGGCAGCAAATCCAATTGATACTGTTCCTAACGCAGATAAAAGAGCCAGTTGTTTTTGCCTGATGTCATCTCTAACACTAATGAAATTGTCTCTGGGGGGGGGGGGGGGGGGAGATCTGGCAAAAGTTACGGGGAGTAAATATGGGGTACAAAGATGTTGGTTTAAATGTTTATTGGACAGATGGCCTCTGATGAAGGAAATACAACAGCCTTTAATAGGTAAGATATTTAAACATCTTCATACCAGATGCATTTTTACTGGAGTTTTCTTAAAGCCAGCCACAGGATATATTAGAAAAGGCTCGGGTAAAATCATCTAGTAAATGTTTAATATTACCCTATCCTCCCTTTCATTTTCATTCATTCAGATAATCTTTCCACTGCATGTGCATGTGCCGGTGCGTGGGTGTAAGACCTGTGTCCAAATTGTCAACAGGATTATTTCCAGGAGGTTCATAATGAAACACAGATCATTTCATCACGGCGTAAACTAATAAAGAAGGACAAACAACCGCTCACGAACATAATCAAACCTGATGACAAGTGACAGGCGGGCATTAGCTGCATTTCACAAAATTAACATTTAACTCTCCGACGGGGCTAAAAGTCACATTTGAAAGGGCTGTGAGTAGTTCATGGAAGCGATTATGTGGCTGGCCTGTGGCCCTGCGAGGACCCTGACAGAGACACAAGGTCACAGGTCATGCGGACCATTAGCAGCCTCATTATGGGGTTTCGCTTCAAATTTACATGCTGTAGACGGAACAGAACCAGAGCTAGAAGTGAAACAAAGACGAGACCCCGGCCCTGGAAGTTGTCTGGAACGCTGCAGTAACACACTCCTGCTTGTGGCCCATGTATGCATGTGTGGCTCTCTTTAAGAGCATTAGCCACTTGTCATTGTTCCCCCCCCCCCCCTCCCACCCCCCCCCCCACTTCATTAGAGATCTATCTCTGCGGAGAGCGAGCTTTACGAGGCAGCTGAATACACCCCAGACTGAAATTCATCATAATCCAGTTGATCTCTGAGATGTTTGCTCGAGCTTTGTTGAGCTTGATTTCACTGATAACCCAGTTTGTGGAGGCTTAAACGTGCAATAGAATGTGTCGCAAAGTAATCTTGGGATAGAGCACTGTGAAACGCTGGGTTTAAAGCGTTCAGTTACCTCTATCAGCATCGGGACCATTTGATCCTCTTGATCTCCTGATAACTTCACCAAAATGAGAGATTGTTTTTTGCAGTGTCCGGTGTCTCTGGTGGCTTTGGTGCCGATTAGGAAGCTAAGAGCTGTTTCATATTCATGAGGCGATGGGGGATGGTGTGGTGAGAGGAATTTCACCCGCCTCACTTGTCCACTATTGCTTGTGTATTGTCACACTTTGGAACATGCACATATGCTCGTGCACACGCGCACACACACATGCTCAGGCACACAAAGCCCGTGGAATGGTTTGTGACTCTAATGGCTCTTCCTTTGGGGGAACTTTTAATTGTTTGGTCATCGTCTCCATGCTCAGTGTGTCACAGTCAATAAAGCCACATTAGAGGAGACAGGAGGTGAGGGGTGAGGGGGCTGACACAGGGGGTTAGGACCTTGGCGTGGAGAGAATATAAAGCGTCTAAAACCCTCCCAGAGTGGCATTCTCCCGCTATCACAGCTCCACGGAGGACAGGCTGTCACTGTGGCCCATTGTGAGGCCAATGACTCATTCTTACTCAGGGAACAACTTTAAAAGAAAATCGCAGGGATTTGAAAAAGTTGGGACAAACCTCTTGGATCTGCTTCAGCTGTGTGTGTGTGTGTGTACGTGTGTGTGCGTGTGTGTATTTGCATATGTGTACCCTGATTTTAAATTCGAATAGGCTCAACCCGCAGAGCAAAACCATTTAGCATTCATTTAGCCAATCAACCAGATCGTCACATAGTTCTTGATCGGATACCGATAATTTTTGGTGATCCTTTGCTAATGCATACACAAATAACACAGAGCCTCTCAGGCAGAAAATGAAACAAGCAGAGATTTAATTTGGCTCATGTGTTTCAGTGAAGGGCTTTTACATGCATGGTCGCAGATCCTTATTTGATGTAAGTTGCCTTTAAGCTGCTGTCAGCGATAGCCATAACATGTCACCAGAACCTGGGAAGTGTGTGATGGTGACTGTGATAACCCCTCAACTGTGGCCCAGCACTCGGAGATCCCCGGCCTTAACTGTCACTCTGCATCTGCAGACCACCAAGCTAGTCCCACTGACCTCCCTGTGACCTGCTCCACCTCACTGTCATGACCTCTGCTCACCACACACCTACCTATCTGTCTAATGCCGGCCTGCGGCTGCTCCACCAGATACTTCACACTGTTTCCATTGTGATTTCTGATACTGTAGTTGTTCCAGTGTGGAAGAGGAAGTACATGGGAAAAATGTTTTAATTGTTAATACATTTTTGAATATCTGATTGCATTTAGTATGTGTATGGTCGCTTAAGCTCATGCATTTGTTTAATAAACAATTATTAAGTTCATTTATTTAATGTGACTCAAGACCATGATCACATGGTATGGAGCACAAACAGAACATACAAAAACTAAAGAATGGTATATAGCATATATATTTGATATTTTTAAATTGTATACTTTATACCAAATGACAGATATGACATTCTTACATTCAAACATGTGATCTCCCAGATGGTTGTCACTACAAAGGTTACAGATCCTCTGGTTTCTATATATCTTCCAATGACCTTCTGGATTCTGGTGTTATTCACTCTAAACTTAAGCTGCTTTTGGTTTTCACACGACAAATACTTTTCCAGTTTTGATCTCTTGTTTGAAATTCTACATAGATATCACATGAAGACTAATGTCTGAGCTCACTCTGCCACTTGAATGAATTGATCCTTCAGCCTCTGTTCAATACTTAGTTTCTGACCCAGCTCCCATAGACCATATTATTGCAGATTAACATTTAAACTTTTACACAATGCCTTCTCTGACCTTCTGAATCGAAATGCAGCATAACATTAGTATTCCCTCTTCAGAAAGGAGGACTGTCAAAAGCTGTTTACATATAAATTGTGTTGGTGTTTATATTCAACAAAGTTCATCAGTTCCTCTCGGATGAAGTGTGTTGGTCCTGAAGCTCAAGTCAAAGTTCAGCTGGACTCTGACAGCTGCATGGCCTGAGTAACATGTTACTGTAGCATGGCTGTGTTTCACACCACGACCTTAATACTCCTAAATAACCTGGCCGGTTAACCCACTGGCACTCAGTAGAGAACGCTTAAACCTCTGCCTCGGCCATACAATCCTACACATGTTTGTTTCTATAGTAGAAATTCTAACATAAATAATGCTTATGAATGATCATAATGTGAAAAAAGAAAGTGGGCAGATTTATAAGTCATAAAACATAGTCATGCATCCGACCAAAGTTTAATTAATTAACTACCTCCACCAAATATATAGTGGGAATCAGTTAATTCGTTTCTGTGTAATCAGAATTTTCCGATGAGAGAAGGTGTAGCTATAATTTAAGTAATTTGATTTAAGGCAACTGAACTTGTTTTTTATCAGAGACAAAACAATTTTTTTTCTTTTATAAATGCCGTATAGGTTTCTTCATGGAGAATGTGCTAAGCTGTGTACATAGAACTGTTTGCAGTTCAGCATCTGCCGTGAGAAAGCAGTGTTGTCAGAGTGGGAGATTATACACATCCAAACAGGATTTCTGTGATGGACTGTGGAGAAACTCCTCCCATAGTTAAACAGCCATTTATAACCTCTTATGGTTAATTATTTTTTGTTAGTGGTCATTATATAAGTTAATCATTTTCTTTATCTGTTTGGTTCTACTAAAGATTAATCCGGCCGTTACATTCATACCTGAGGTAAAAGTCCCTATTTTTAATGAGACACACACTCTCACAATCCTCTCCCATTCCAAAACTAACAATTGTACTTATGCATGTTGTTTCATGTAAACTGATGTTTTATATAATTCTATTTCAGTTTCAGTAGAAGGAAATGAGTAGCACTGATGGCTTTGTTTTTTAAACCATACAGTAGTTTAATTAAATTCTAATAAATTCTGATTGACCCTTCAAATAAAATGACCATGCGAAAATTCATTTATGAAGGTCAAATATGAGAATGTATGATACAAATCAACTTTTTCAGCTGAATAATATATTTGTATGTTTCTAGTGTGAGTACGAGCTTTGATGATGATTCTTATTTATCAGGTTAGGTAGAGCTTCGACTCTGAGCTTCTGACTGGGATCTGAACTAACACAGAGCAGATTATTGGATTTCACTGGTGCCCCTCCCTGCTCTGTGTCTGAGGACAAGTCTCTGTTAGACACATAACTCACAAGTGGTTTCTTGGACATACTGTTCACTCCATATAAATCCTGCTCGTTTTATGAGCCCCTGGTTTACTAAAGCTGTCCCCTTCTCAGACACACACTCAAACACACACACACACACAATGTGCGAAGGTCACACATCTCCTTATTTGAGACATCAAATGTTTCTTTTTGTGTAAAAAAACGAAAACTGACTCATTTCACAGACATTGACTCATTTTTTTTACTCAAATGTGCTTGGGTTAAAAAACGCAGTCTTGTGTACTTCCGTCACAAACTTGCTGTGTAAAGAGTAGCAGCATATTTGTACACCACAATGGTGTGTAAGACGTGCTCCACTGCTGAACGTTAAAAGCCACAGTCTCAGGTTGGTCCTTGTCTTGTGTGGCCTGCAGTTTAGAACCCACCTGCCAAAGTAATTTATGGTCCTTTTAAGAGAAAGACTGCCCCGGATCTTGAAGGCTGAATTTCTGGCCTCAGCACTGCTACAATATTTCACGATTATCAGGCTATCCCTGGTGGTATCATAAAACACCTCATATTACCACATTTCCCTCTGTCTGTCTCTGCCACGTCTGTTTTTACACCCTCTCTGTGGTGGGTCAAAATTGAAGGCATTGTCAGGAGGCTGTATTTTCTTCCAAACTCAAAATTGGTGCCTGCCACAAGGACGACGGCTGACCAGACGGCCCTATTTTAATTGTTTGCTTATTCTTGAGGTGTATTCAGTGCAACTCAGATTGTATGTTTAGCGGACAGTTATGCTGGGGTGGAAAGAAGGAAGTTAGAAGTCGCAAAGGGACTGCCCACAACAGTGTTTCTCAGAGAAGTGTTTTACTGGCAGGCCTTTCACCAAAGCGTATAATACTGGTGTTGATTTTAGCTCGCCGTGGACGAACTGCAGTTAGCCCAGTCAATAGCACTGTTCAAGGCCTCTCCATCACTCTCCGTGAGCAGACCTGCGACTAGCTCGTAAAGCTGCTCATAAACCGACACTAACAGAGCTGGCTCGGCCCAAATACATAAAGCATCCAAAGCAACACACAAACGCATTAACTGCACAGCATTAACAACAACTCAAAGCAGCAGCGGTTCGTTTCACCTGAATGGGGCCATCAGGGTTCACACGATTAAAGAGGCTTTAAGTGAATGTTCAAATATTACTGCATTAAAACTTTAAATTAAACCCTCTTTTTAAAGTTTTGCACTCATAATGTCATCGCTGTAAGAGGTGACCCATGAATCACCCTACACTGATTGGACCGAGGGCTCAAAATCAACAAAAAAGGAGTAAGTGGAGGGCTGAATTAAGACGTAAAACCTCTTTTGTGAGATGAAATATTATAATCTTCCAGGGTAATGAGAGATTGACCCTGCCAAGTCTGCACTGTATTGAGCAAGGGCTCAATATTAGCTCAAATAGTAAGCCACCTCTGAATTAGTTAATCCTGCCATTATCTGCAGTAAGAACAACTGGCCGGACCCAGTGACTGCTTGGCTGGGAATCTGTTTTGTGTCTTTGCTTACGGTTTTAATTGTAACAAGCTGAGGGGAGAAGGCAGAGAGACTGAAATCTATTATGCCAGTGTCACTCGGGCAAGCATTCCCATCGGAACATCACAGCAGAAAGAGGTCTTTCGCTGCAGATTCCCACCAGAGACCAAGCCAGGAAAGCCAAAGGCAGGTCTGAAGAGAAACAACCTCATTTTACTGGAAATTGTTAAATTGAGAAATCTATGAAGCACAAAGATTGCAATAAAATGGAGCAGCAAAGGAAGCAGACAAAAGGGGTCAAAGGTTTTTGTTTTTTTGCTGTGAATGGAGGCACGGTGACTGAGGAATGAAGACAGAGCAGCATTTAAGGGCCCACAAAGCTGTGCATTTAAATAAACAGGGTTACGTCCTTCTCCTTTGGGCCCAATGAAGTCCATCAAAGAACATGGTAATGCCCCACTGAATGGACGCAAGGACTCCCAAACTCCCGCATTTTCTCTTCGTGTGAAAGAATGTGACATAATAAACCCAACCTCCCCCACACGAAAAAAACAGACATAAACTGAGCCTTAAATATTTGCTGCCCTGGTTACAACTTTAAATCATTACTGAGGTTGCCATGTGGGCCATTCTGCAGTGTGGCGTCATTATTTGTGGGAAGTTAATAACTATTGTTGTGCCCTCAAGTCGTAAAAACAATAATATAGGAATCAATAATTATTGCTGCGAGGCAGAAACACTCCCAACAGTGTTCAGTAGAAACTGTGTCAACACTGCTGTCGTCAATAAAGTTGTCTACTCAGCTTCCAGGATTATCAAGGCACCGATTTTGATCATTTATTTTGTATTTTAACATAATAGAGTCCTAAAAATGAAATGCAAATTCACTTTCACAGAGGTTGTGCTTTCCAAATTGTACGTAAACTGGCATTTATTGATTTTGTTACATGTTGCAGGTGCAAAAAGTAGTAAACCTATCACTGACACATATTATTTGACCTCCTTAGCATTAACCAGTAATTTTAAGTCATGCTTTAGGGAAATGTCCAATATTTACTCTTCCTTTAGCTCTGCTTTAGTCTCCGCCCATTGTTGAGCAATACAAGGATCTCTTTTCAACACAATTAATTCAATCTATGGCGATTTACGGGGATGCATGTGCATGCACACAAAGCTCACTCACACGTGCAACAGACAATATGCACACTGAGTGAAAGGTAAGCTCTCTCGAGTGGCATTGCATACCACAACTGCAGCTGAAACTATGAGGTCTGACTGTCTGCATGGATGAAAATATACATATAGTCTAAAGAATGCTTCGCACCTCCATTTGGTGGAACAAGTGCATAGGAGAGGGACGAGTAGATCAAAAACTGCGATAAGAGCTCCCGCACACTTTCCAACTCGCAACGTTTTGGTACTAGACCTTTATCAGGCAAACGTTTTTTAGGAATGTGATTGGGTGGCTGAACTGTGGCCTAGTACTGAAACTTTGCAGAATAATAAATCACTGATTGCAAGTTGGACAATATACATATAATGAAAAAAATACAACTTCAAAATCTTGTTTAAATGCAGTGCTTATGTTAATATACGTATTTGTCCTCCACCACTGCTGAGAGTTCACTGAAATGAAACGTCATTCACACAGAAAAATATTTGACTAAATCCTACACTCCAAAATGAGCCAAAACTAGGGAACAAGAGATTTTATGGCCTTGAGCAGATGTTATTTTTCTTGCTTATCTATTTCTGTTGAAGTGAGCATGCACACACACAAGTGTTCGCTGAAAATCCTGTTTACGATGTAGGCTCAGAGATTGTGGACCAGTCCAGTCTGGAGACAGGTGTTCTCCCCGCCAGCTTGGTCCCAGCTGAGCTGCTTCATAGATTCAGCTCTTTCACTCTGCAAATTCCAACTTTTAATTTTACTGGAGCCTGGGGGCCACTAGACCCGCTCTGGCTCTGGCCCTATACGGCACACAGTCCTGGATGCTCTCCATGGGCCAAAGTCTTACACACACATTATCCTGTGTAAATACTGCAAACCAGGCACAGCTAGAGCCAAATTGGGCAGCGTGGGGCTTCGCTTGTACTCACACATCTGTTCATTAAACTGTTATCTACCATTGTGCCCTCAGCTCGGCTTATTTGTCAAGCTACATTGTCCAAGCTGAGGAGAAAGAGGGTTGATCCAGGGAAGAAATTAGTTAAGGCTTGTATTTGGCAGTTAGACATAAAGGTTACTGGGAATTTTGCCCCATTGTAGATGAAGTAAAAATACGGGTGAATGGGATGATGGGATGAGTCTGAGTGTTCGGAGTGAGAATGAGTTTGTGGCATGTTTCTGTCTTTCTACAGAGACGTATCTGTTCCTCCATATAAATGATTAAAACCTTCATTAGCGTTAGGTGATATGGTTGCAGTGGGAAAGGTCTTGGAGAAAGGCAGAGGATGGAAAAGACGACTGGGCAGAGAGAGGGGGGTGGCAACCAAGGAGAGAGGAAAAAACAGATTTGGGTGAGGGAGGGGTGGAAAAAGAATGGGTGGTAGGAAGCAAGTGGGTGGGGGAAAACAGTGTGGTGAGACAGCAAAGGGAGCGAGATGAGGGATTTACTCAATAGATTGAACAGATTTAAAGTAAATGGGAAAGGATGAGAAATTCCGAGCTGTTATTTTTAAATGTAGCGTTTTTACAGAGCGGTTATGTTAACTTTTATTTCTCTTGCAGTTATTCTGTAGATTAGTTGCGATTCTGGTGGAGAAAAGGAATCTGCTGTGATGTGAAGCAGAGCTCAGGGGTCTCGACCTACGGATGTGAGTCTCATTACCGAATCATCTTTAATCTGTCGTACAATCCTCTTCCATTAGCCCTTGATTATGAGTTCAGCTGTTCCTTAAAAGAGCTCCTTTCCCAGAGCTGGCACTTTCTGCACGGGTCCATTCATCAGACAGGGAGGTCCTGTTCAGATGAGCAAATTGAGGTTTATTTGCTTGACTGCTAAAAATTTTACAGAATACACTTTTCTAAATAAAGCCTGGTAAACTTTGCCGTCTGTGGTAATGACTCTTGTAGGATCATGTGGTGTATGTGTGTACGAAAATGTGCGAGTGGCTTCTATAAAAGCACATGTGAGAGCACAGTGCAGTGATAAATACAACAGTGTATTCCTTTAATCAGTGATTTAAACTAAACTACTCTCAACGAATGAAACGGTTCAGTTGCTTGAGCAGGAGCTTGGCTTCCCCTGTTATCGTTACCTGTGATAGTGTATTTATCTGCTCTGGCCTGAAACGCCTTAAACATGGTTCCAAGTCCCAGGACAGATAAGATAAAAAAGTAAATGAAGTCAAAAATTTACTTGGACACTTAAGATATCAAGACCCAATAAAATGATACCAAGATTGATTGATTTTGCTTACCTTAAAATCGCATTGATACTATCTTGAACTAAGCCTGTTTGGCTGGTAGCGCGGCTCCACTGATGGCAGTGCTGGTCTGTTGGTCCAACACAAATATCTCAACAGCTGTTTGATGGATTGCCATGAAATGTTGTGCAGATATCCATGGCACCCAGAGGATGAATCCTTCGGCGATCTTTTGACTAACACAATAAGGGTGACAGTTTATTTTTATTTTATGAAATGTCTCAGCAACTGTTGAATAAATTCTCATGAATTAATTCAGAATAATTCATGTTTTCACTTTGTGAAATGTTGTGACTAAATAGTTGTGGTTAGTGCTAATTAGCAAATGTTAGCATACTAACGGGCTAAACTGAGATTTTGAACATGGTAAACATAAAGAATGTGTTCAGACTACAAACCAAATTTTTACCTTGTATTTGCACAAATTCAACTGATTGACTTTTTTTGGCCCCACCAATTGCATAGACATTAGCTGTAAGCTAACTTACAACCTATAACGTCTGAGTGTGAAGTATACTTGTGGACTATTTTCAGCTCAGACTTATTGTTTGTTATTGTGAAATTTTGATTTGAGGTTGAACAATTCCACTTGCAACACGTCCCAACTTTACTTTGCTCTGCCCCAGGTGAATTTCTGCCTCTTAAAGTCACTTTAATCACAACTCAGTAGCTGTTAAGCATTTTAGCATGTTAGCAATCCAACATTTAGCTCATTTGTACTGTAAAGTAACACAAGTAATACTGAGCAACAGCGCCCTCTGCAGCCACACGTGGTGATTCATTCTGTTTGGCTCTATGTCCGAGCATTTCAGTGATTTACCCGTAGAGAAAGAAACAAAAGAAGAGCTGCCACTATCACAAATAAACCAAACTCTGTTTAGAATTCTGGAAGTTTCAAAAGTTTCCTGGCTGAATGTTGGAGATAAACACTGTTTTTTATTGACTTTTCAACTGATCTACAGTTCAGTTAGTGATACTGGCAATTTAAACGGAGTCTATGAGTCATTTACGAGGAAATTATACTCGCTCACCAAAGTTACGTAGATCAAGAACAGGTCAACCATCAGACTCATTTTGAAGCTGCTATTTAAGGTGAAAAAGTTGCTTTAAATTTGAACTTAAAGATGGTCAGATAATAAGTTGTAATAAAAAGTGTTTTATAAATAACAACACTGATACAAATAGCACAGAGTCATAGTACTGACAGGAAACAAAGGTTGAAAAACAAACTGGAATGGCGTCTAAATTGTTTTGGAATTTTTTTCTCTCTCTCAGACAAGATGAAATCTCTATCAAGATGTTGATGGATCTACTGCCACTAATGACACAGCCTGTATAAGATAGGACTCAGTTATGACAGTTATAAACATCTATGATGCCATTAACCCCGGAGCTGCTGTTATGTAAGGCTGAAGACACACTTTAACATTCAGCGTGCCCCGGGTAAGGACATCTCAGTGTCGAGGTCCAACCCCTCCCTCCGCACTGATTACTGCTGGGCACTTGATAAAGTGCTGGAATCTTTTTTAGGCCCACTCCTAACCCTCAACTCCCAGCTTCCCGACTCCACGACAGGTCCTGGTCATGTGCAGTTGTTAGTGGTTCACCACATTATTCATTCTCACTGACGGCTGCTCACTCGGGAAGCAGTTCGGGAATCCTTACATTTCAGGATGACAATGTAGCGCCTGTGCAGATGGGGGAATAAAAGGCAAAGAGGAAGAGATGATATCTGAAATGTGCCGAGTGAGCAATTTCCCGTCTCTTCATTTTTGATAAAGAAAAGCAATTAACAAGCAGTGAGGACGGCATTACTTCTCATTACAGACCTTTGACAGTGTTAGCGAGGCACCGTACAAAAAGAGGAATTACACTGGGGTGAAGAGAAGCATCGACTGCGAGTCTCAGCTATGGGATGTAGCTATTTCAAATCTTTCTATGGACCTACTACAAATTAACTTCTCTGTGGACTCAGCTATCTAGAGGAGATGGACACAATAAAATGAACACACGAATGATATAATGTAATCCAGTACAACATTCATAGATACTAATTCTATGGATTTTATTGTTGTTGAAATTGTGACAGTGATGTGTTCATTTTGAGCATTTATATTGATTTGAATTATTGATAGGTTTTACAACAATCCTGGATGCGTGCGGAGCCGGGGAGCAGAACACATGTTCCCACAATGTCAGGATAGCTCGCCATGTAGGTGAATGAATGACAAAAGGAAATAATATAATGAAAAATCTCTGTTGGTAACAAGAAGCAGATCTTTTCTGTTGTTTGACCGACACAGTCTGAACAGCTGCCTCAGTCACAAACGGCAACAGTAATGGGTCTGGGCAGAGGAATGTCTCACACAAAACCCCACATGGCCTCACCTACGAGTGTACACAGAGCAAAGAAGAGAAGTCCTGGGAGGAAAAATGTCTCACCTCAGTAACAGGATAGTAAAGTTAGGTTTAGGAGCATGTCCTAAAAAGAACCTTTCTATTATGTAGAGGTCTCGGCACTTCCAACTGAGATGCGCCCAAGTGTTTATGTGTGTACGAGTTAAATGTTTTTCTTACATCTGTGCTGCAGTTTCTCTCAGTCTCATGCACAGTATAGGTCACGAATAGCAGATACAGCGTTTAATCCCTGAAGAGTGAGAAAATGAGCAGTTAGTTCACTTTTGATTATAACCTTTCAGTGTGAGGTTTTCACCTTTCCAGCTTCTCCCCGGGACTTTTTGGACTCCTGTCAGACTTCATATGCAGGATCCAAAAGTTCTTTCCAGAGGTCTCTCCAAACTCCAGCTCATCCATCACCGTGATCTCTATTATAGAGCGAGCTCCCTGCCGTGGTCAAGGACTGTGATAACAAGACAACGTAGAAACAGATGTGTGTCAAGAGTGTGTGAGTGCACGCTGCACATGGAAACACCTTTATTTATTGAGGGGTTTTTCATCAAGGAAAGGACTTTTGAAGTTTAGGGTTGGAGATGGAGCAGGGCGATCACTGGTCACACTGAGATCTGTACAGCTGCACCACAGCTAAACTACAATTATACTCCCCCTGTCCCCCTCCCCAGATTTGACTTCTAGCACATACAGTATTTAATCACACAGTAATGACCCTCAGGTTGTCTGTCATCTCTGGTTTGGCACAGTCATGCTTTTCAGGCCAATTCACAGCTGGATAGTACTGGCTCACCTCTTTACCCTCGGTGTAATTTATCTCTTTCCTCTGAGAATATACGACTGCATGTAATGAAGACAACCTCAACTATTCAACTTGCCATACAAATTCCTGCCTCTCTTGACTAATACCTCACAGGGATCAACCATCTCTGGGACGGAGCGGCCGTTCCTATTCTCAGGTTGTGTGACCCTATTGTCTGCCTCGTGTTTTCACTGCTGTCAGGAGGGAAGTGTGATAAAGGTGCTTTTTCTTTGCTTGTTTCTATGTTTAACTGTCTCCGCAGTGGGCCGGTGGGGAGGGGGGGGGACTTTGGGCACACAAGCGATTGTTTTACGTGAGGTTACAGGAAGGTCAGATCCAAAATCAATGAGGAAACAGCTCTGCTGCTCTAAACTCTATTTCTGCCAAGCAGGATCCTCTGAGAGAGAGCTGGGATATCAGGAACCCCAAATGGGAGGATCGTTAACATGACGGATAGCGGGGAAGAGGAGGGAAGAGAGAGGGAGGGGAGGAGGGGAGAGGAGCGCTGTTACTTGCTGTGTGAAATGTGAAACGTACAGGTGTAATGGAAGTACAGTGTTTTCTTCAAAACATTCTCGGTGCTAAGCATAATTTTATCCTGTCGATCCATTTCAAACGTCACAGGACACTCCATTGAAAATAACAAGGACTGTGTTTTTGGTTTTATACAGAATAAAAACACTGCAAGCAGGAAATTGCTCTCTACCACAAAATGCCTTAGTCTTTTATTGGTAAGGTAGGGCCCACTGATGCTGTAATTGTCAATATCCTCATAAAATGTTCTGACCAAAATAAAACAGCAGCACACAAACAGTGAAAAGACTTTTAATCTGTGTCCGAATGGGAATTTAAAAGGGAGGCGCTGCAACTTCTTTTAGAAAAATATTTAAATGGTTTTATGAGAAAGCACCACACAATGCAATAATATCCACAGTCTCTGTGCCTTATAAGAAACCTCAGGGGGCTGCTTTAATGTTTCCCTCCCTCTCTGCTTCCTTGGAGCAGGATATTACAGATTGGAGGCATATAGTGAGTTTATAAAATCTCACACTGATTATGAGCAGTGTGAGCCCCTGGCTCCCGAGTTATTTTGTTCAGGGAAGCAGAACCAGGGTTTGGAACAAAGCACTGAACACTTGGCTCCACTGCTTTGACGGCTCCAAAAACAGAGACGCTTCTCGTACCAACAGGTCAGAAACTAGTATACAGGAGAGACTGCAGTCATTAGGCCTGAACACTGCAGGGGAATTCAGATATCACTTTAATAACCAGTGAATGTGAGGCTGGTTAGCTTAGCTTAGCATAGTATGAAAGTCATAAAAATCTGCTAATTAGCTCTTCTAACACTCATGAAGTTATAAATCTTATGTGGACAGTTATATCGTACTTAATCTGTACAAAAACCAAAGACTAAAAACAACAGCTAATCACCTGTGTATAGCCAACAACAGAGTGTGTTGATGGTTCTCTGTGTGTTTGCTGTTGTGAACGACCCTTTCAGTCGACACGTTTATATGGACAATATTCTGATATTAACCGTAGTATTCAGACCTTAGCAGCATTATGTTGACAATTATACATCTCAATCACATTAGAATGTCCTATTGGAGTTTTAGCAGCATTTTCCGATATCGACATACAACAGTTACCAACTGCTTGACGACATGTCCTGGGTGTAAACAAATGGAAAAATAACAAGGAGTTGTAGTAGGATGCAATGTTGACCTGTGTCATAATCACTTGGTTTAATCTTAAATGCCTATCTGCCACGTGGACTTTTTCATCAATTAATGAATAAATAAATACATTTATTTATTTATTTATTGACATTTAGTATTTAGTATAGAAATGGCACTTTTAGCTCACTCCAACTGAACAGATCCTCTATTGTGTTGTATTATGTTATTGTTTTTGTGGATATTTGTCTGTATCTTGTTTTAAATACTTTAACTTGCCCTTAACCAAGTCTTCAGGATAAAGTTGTACTGTATTATATTGTTGTATTTGCTATTATAAAGTTGTACTGTATTAATGGTCTGTATTTATATATCACTTTTCTAGTCTTGATGACCACTCAAAGCGCTTTCACACAAAAATTCACACACTGCATCTATGGGCAGCACTTTTTTTTGTGAGGGGCCATTCGGGGTTCAGCATCTTGCCCAAGGACACTTTGGCATGCAGATGGGGAAGGATCAAACTGCCGACCTTCTGGTTGGAGGACGACCGATCTACCCCTCAGCCAGGCCGCCTTATGTAAACAGGAATATGAATGGAATATTCTAGTAGCAACTCAGCATCATAATCTGAGTAAGGTCTTATAAGGTGAATAGTCATATTATTGGTGTGATTGATCATAATGTAGTCACCTGATCCTTTGTTAATATCTGAAGATCTCTTCTAGCTGTTTCAGAATGCAGTGGAGAAACTTCTTTATGTTTTTCTTTGCAGAGACTCTGCTGAACATCATGTAGACCTGACTCACTGAGCAGAACATGAGCAGGAGGGTGTGAGCTGATAATGAACTCTTATCATAAATGCACCCGAGTATAGTTACAGTGTGGTGCCAGCCCCACCTGCCTGTGAGACTGCATGGTATCATGTAATGTGATGCTTAAGACTTGCTGTGTTTGCAGGATACATTTAAGTCTTAAGATGAAGAACGTGGTCCTCATTGGTACAAAACCTCAACTGTCCAGCTTGTTTCCCATCTCTGTGAATGGACAGTGGATGGGGGATGGACAATGTTTTTCACTATGGAAGAATTAAGGAGACTTTATAGGGCAGAGTTTTGTGTTTAAGTTATAACACCCTGTTAGAAGTGGAAATACAGTTGCACAATATATGTTCCCACCTAAACCTCTGAGATAAAAACTTACAGTGTCTGGCCACAAACTGCAATTACCCTTCAACATGATCTGATATGTCGAAGGATAAAAATGTGAACGTGCAAATAAACCTGCTGTATGCCAACATCTCCCCAAGTCAAGTTTCATTCACTGGATTTGTCTCTAGCTTTTAACCACATGGTCTTCAGTGGACGGTGTTTCAATAAATGCTGACATGCAGGCGTGGAGATTTCATCCACACAGCACTTTTAGGACTTCAGCTTCATCCGTGTTATCTCACAGGTAAACGTGAAATGTATTCCACACATTGGAGATAGTATTTTGACAAAATATTGTGATATGGCAAAAAATCTTGGAAGTGGAAGTGTGACTTTTTCTTCATTGTCAGAATTGTGAGACTTTCTGCCCTTTTTGAATGACACTTCCAAGATCAAGCAAAAAACCAGGGTGCCCGATGGAGGGTTAATATTTTCATCATGTGTAATTACTTTGTCTCTTTCAGTTTTTGCTAAGTGAGTGCTATTACTTTAGCTTGGGTTTATTCAATACAACAATACACCATAAAGTACATAATTAATATAACGATATGACCAACAATTGTAATGATATACGATAAAAGCTTTTTAAATGTTTTTCTTATCACTGCATCACGTTTATTGTGGCCAAAGTCTATTACTGTGTTAAATTTAGCTGAAGAATGTCATCCCAGTGTTTGAAGCTCCTCTGTGGTGATCCGGACGGGCTGCAGACGATTCGTTGAATTCATTTGGTGGTGTTGAGACTGCACTCTAGAAAACATCAATTACAGCAGATTGTTCTGGTGGCATTTCAGTTTAGTGCGAGCGGTTTGGCTGAACCACCAAAGCGAAGGCTGTTTAGAGAGTTCTGACACGGTCCAGGGCTCGCTTGATCCCCCTCTATTGAATAAGCACATGTCTTTGGGGACAAGAAGATTGATGCTGCTCCCATTGAACTCTAGGATATCCCTGTTCTTGGCCGGGCAAGATTTCGGGGTTTGCGGGTAATGGGGGGAAACCACTTCCCTTGCTTGTTAAACAAGACCATTAAAAGGCATTATGAGCTGGCCTCTGGAAAGACTTTTGCGTGTCATTGCTTGCATCTGTTAGAGGGTGTTTCTAAGGTCTCTTGTTTCTTTTGATTATTCCAAAATAATGTAATTCTGCCCCTAAGCATTAGAGAAGCCGGTGGAAACGCTGAAGTACACAGAGAAACAAGTGAAGAAGAGCCCGCTGACCTGGGACATGAGACGACTTCAGACAGACCATCAACATGAAGCATCAACAACCTTAGCGATGCTTTCAAGACATGTTGTTTCAAATGTCATCTACCAAAACTGTGTTATGATTTAGACGGTACACAGTAGTTACACATGAAATAATCTATATCATCGTAAAAATAAAGCTGCTTGAGCCCAACAAAGGCTGGAAAATGTAGATCTGAACTGACACACTTCACAGAGAGACTTCAAAGCTTAACCCCACTAACATGCTGCACATCCCATGATCTGAGCCATTCAAAGCCATGTCATGTCTTCATGTATAATCACATGTTTTCCAGGTTAGATTGGTGGGATTAAGGTTCAAGTGGTGAGGAGGGGTTAAATGGTGGCCTCACAGTGCTGTTGCTTCATGGATCAGAGGCTCTGAACGGGCTTACGAAGTATCTGTAAATCTATTTTTCTGTCTTTTTTCTTAAAACCAAAAAAGAATACTTTGCATTTTTCTAGCTTAGCCTCAAAAAAGACAATATTTAGTAAAGTTGTAAATAAGTTGGATTCCAGGAAGCAGCTGCAGTTTCGTCGAATTAAAAAACATCAACTCTATAATGTGGTATCTGACTACAGCACTACCAGCAACATTTTTTAGTCTTCACATAAAAATTACAAAACAATACATCTGTGTGTTGTGGGGGGAAAGAAATGAGAGCGATAATTGACCACGATGGAGAAAAAAAGATGGTGAAAAGGTTGCCCAATACACCAACTTTTATCTAAACCATGCATAACTGTGTTTTTATAGCTACTTTCAGACATGCACTGAACTCCCAATAATCTCCGGGCTGTTTGTGAGAACCCAAATCCCTGAGTGAGAGGCTCTAGAGTTTCTGGAGTAAAAATTAGAATGAATACAACACAGCAGGAGATCGTCTAGAGAATTCACAATGAGTGAGTCTGTGTGTTGAAGATGTTTCTAACACGAGACGTAAAAATGAAAAAACCTAAAAGAAAACAAATACCTCAGAGTGAAAAGCAGTGTAATATACGTAAAATACACAGATGAAGATGTCAAGAGAGCTTTTGTTGATGAGGGCTGTGAACCAAATTGTGATCTCCGCAGAGGAATTCATCCGTTAGGTCCTGTTTCTGCATGTTGCTCCACCCCTGACCTAAACGCTCTGGAGATTACTGTGTTGTTGTGAACGTGTCTGAGTGGAGAATCTCCTGCTGCGTTGTTCATGTGTGAAAGGCAAAGCAGAGAAAGTCTGGACCCAATTCTTTGGTCATCCTCCGGAGTGCATGTCTAAAAATGGCTTATGTCAACAGTAGCCAAACATTACAGCTGTTAACACTACGGGCATGTTATTACCTCTGCCAATGAGGTCATGTGTTTATCAACATTTGTTTGTTTGTTAGTTAAACAGATTACACAAAACGAGAGGACGGATTACCTAGAAACTTAGTGGAAGGATGTAATATGGGTCAGGAAATAACACATTAAACTTTGGTGCATATCAAGATCTGGGTGCAGATCAAGGATTTTTTTTCCACTTCCTTCAACATTGCAAGATATTTAAAAACATTTTGTTGATGTCTCAGAAAGTATTTAATAGATCTTGATGAAAAATCATTCATTGGGGACTGTTGGGCCTTGATGGAGGTATAACTCCAATGAGTGACATTGTCGTTGTAATAGCATCAGTGCCCAATTTCAAAAGCATCTACAATTTGGGCGAATTTACCCATTCACTGTATTTGTGTTAAAATTGCACATGAATCATATTGAATCTGAGAGAGAGAGATTGGACAATGATGTATTCAGGACTCAAAAATCTTAAGCACTTGCTCCTTCAATTTGGATTTAATTGTCAAAAAAACAGCTCACACCTGAGCTGATTCAGCTCATAACGCCAAGTTGTGTTAGATCTCGACACATATTAATTTAACATTTAACTGAATAGTTCTGGGTTTGGTGCCATTCAGATTAATGATACTTAACTCTTGATCCATATAA